>NC_083109.1:85784404-86141279 GCF_949774975.1 Lagenorhynchus albirostris
ACACCGTGTGTATTAGTTTGCAGGGGGCTGGGGGGCCGGGGCTGCCTTAACAAAGTACCACAGTCTGAGCAGCTTAAACAACAGAAATTCATTTTCTCACAATTCTGGAGGCTGGAAGTCCAAGACTGCACTGTCTGCCGGGTTGGTTTCTCCTGAAGCACCATTCCTTGGCTTATAGACAATGTCTCCCCGCCCCACCCCCATCTTTCTGTGGTCGGCCCTCCGTGTGCATCTAGGTCCTAATCTCCTCTTCCTATAAGGACACAGTCAGATTAGATTAGGGTCCATCCTTACAATCTCATTTTACCTTAACTACCTCTTTAGAGACCCCATTCTCCAAACAGAGTCATGTTCCAAAGTCCTGGGGTCAGGTCTTCAACACGTGAATTCATGGGGGACACAGTTCAGACCATAATGGAGTGTAAAGCCCCAGTGACCCTCCAGCCAGCCACCAGCTTGTCTCACCAGATGCCCAAGAGCTGAACCTGCCCTCCCTGCTCCCACCCACCCCCATTCCTAGTGCTTTCTGCACACAGTAGCCAGAGTGAGGGATGTTCTTAAAACATCTATCAGATCATGACGTTCCTCCAGGCCTTTGGTGGCTTTCCATTGTGTTTTGAATAAATACAGACTCTCCAGCAGGGTCCCAGAGCAGCCCCTGCCTCATTCTCCTGCTCTGATCTCCATTCACTGTGCTCAGGACACCTGCGCTCTGTGTCTTCCCCTTGATCCCCTGGGCCTTTTCTTCTTTGCCTCAGGGATTTGCATGTACTATTCCTTCTGCCAGGAGACACTTGTCTCTGCTTGTCATCTAATGAGCTCACTCCTACTCACCCTTGGAGTCTCCATTTAAATATCACTTCTGCAGGAAAGCCCTCCGAACCTCCCTCCTCCTGATTGACAGAAGCCCTTCCACTCCCTGGCATGGGACAGCCACTCCATAGAGATTGCTCAACAGAAGAGAAAATGAATAACTAACATATGACCCAGCAATTCCACTCCTAGGCATATATCCGAAAAAAACAAACACTCTAATTTGAAAAGACACATGCACCCCCAATGTTCATAGCAGCACTGTTTACAATAGCCAAGACATGGAAGCAACCTAAATGTCTATCGACAGATGAATGGATAAAGATGTGGTACATATATACAATGGAATACTACTCAGCCATAAAAAAGAATGAAATTTTGCCATTTACAGCAACAGGGGTGGACTTGGAGGGCATTATGCTAAGTGAAATAAGTCAGACAGAGAAAGACAAATACTGTGTGATATCGCTTATATGTGGAATCTAAAAAATACAAAACTAGTGAATGAAACAAAAAAGAAGCAGATTCACAGACATAGAGAACAAAATAGGGGTTACCGGGGAAAAGGGAAAGGGGTAGGGGAAAAAAGGGTTATTATGGGATTATGTGAAATAGTGTGTGAAACTTTTGAAAACTGTGAAGCTCTATAGAAGTTAAAGAATCTTTCAATTTGAAAAAAAAGAATGAATGAGCAAGTAAGTGAACAAACAAACATATCCAAACACAGTATGGTAACTCCAACCCCTCCAGTGAAAGTTGCAGTGTCAACCACGGGTTCATGATCTCAGCCTTGGTGCCGAGGAAACACCCACACCCACGGGGAACTAGGGGTGTTCTCACCCTTGCCCACCCAGAGGGGCCTGCCAGGAAGCACTCACCTCTCTCACTTCTTATCCCCACAGCCCACGGCAAGTGAAAATCCACAGCTATGAGAGTTTGGGCTCTCTCTGGCCCATGACCCTCCCACCCAAACTTCTGTCCCACTGGAAATATCAAATTATAAATTTAAACCAAGAGAGTGAAGCTGAGAAGTGTTGCAAGTGGCAGTGAGAGTCCCTGTTAGACTTTCCCTGATTTCTTTCTCTTGGATTAATACTATCCAAAAACCTATTCAAGCCAGTCACTCCTTCCACCTTGGAATGATGGTTGTGAGTTAACAGACAACCATCAAAAACGTTAACAACTTTGTTCAGACTCCAGCAAGTGTAATTGTTAGTGAAATGTGAGAACAACATGGGTAAATGGTTCCCTGAAAGAGTGAATCTCGTTCCCTGGTAAATGACACGGTCAGAGATGAGGTCCTCACCCTGAGATGAGGTGAGACTCGTTTCCTGGGACGCTGATTCCAGGAAGCATTGCGGACATTGTCCGACAAGACACCCAAGTCCTAACCCCTGAGACCGGTACAGCAAAGGGGGACTTTGAAGATGTGGTTAAGGCTCTTGAGGCAAGGAGATTGTCCTGGGTCACGTGGGTGGGCCCTTATACAACCACGTGTCCTTATGGTACCAGACGCACAGCGAGGCCAAACACCACCAAAACGCCAGAGTTTGGAGCACAGAAAGGTTTATTGCAGGGCCGTGAAGGAGATGGGTGGCTCATGCCTTAAAAACCCCAAACTCCCTGAAAGCTTTCCCCAAAGCTCTTTTCTAGGAACGGTGGGGGAGGGGCGTGGTTCGTTGGTGTGAACTTCTTGGTGTGGGATCCTCTGTTCTTGAGGTCAGGTCATGGTCAGGTCACCATGTTCCTGTAACCCTCCACCAAAATAAATGTTATTCTCTGTTCTGACAAGAAAAGGGTAGGTCCCAAGGCACAACTTTCATCCTTTGAGGTCCAGGCCTGGCTGAGAGAAGGGGGTCCCTGCGGGAGGAGGGGGGGCGTGGGGGGGAGGGTTACCCTGCCCCAGAGCGTTCGTCCGGCACCCAATCTGGGTCCTCCCGCCAGTGCCCAGGCCTGGCTGAAGAGACAGATCTCAGTTGGTGGCTCCCTTCAGGGCCGGGTCCCCAGACCCTGCCCAGCCGTCCTCGCTGAGGGAGCCAGGCACCCAGGACCCAGCCGGCCCTCAGCCTCCTCAGGCTGCCTAAACGGTGGGGGCCGCATCCCCCAGACTGTGTCCCACGCAAACTGCCTCTGCCATTAGGTCACAGAGGCAGGGATGGGGGAGAGGGTCACCGCTGCCTCAGGGTCTGGGCCAGGCCAGTGGGTGGTCCTGGTCAGGGCTCTGGAGCTCTGCAGGACACACCCCCAGCCTGTTCGCTGGGCCCCCAGCTCACCTGCCAGCCCGAGGCCGGGGAGCTGGAGGGCCCCGGGGAGAAGACCAGGGTCTTCCTCTTACCTCACTCTCCACCTGACGACCACCACTCCACCGACCTTTGGCTCAGTGCCCCTGGGAGGGTGGCAGCTTGACAGTCGCTCACTAGGGGGCGAGGCCCACTGCAGCGCCGACCAATGGCTGAGCAGGTCCTCTGACTCCCTCTAAGCGTCAGGCATTAATGGTCTCCGGGTAACCGTTGCCTGGTAACGGGATGAGATGGGGGGCGGCGGTAAGGGCGCGCTGCAATGGCCGAGGGCTAAGGGCCGCGCACTGCAGCGCTCTATTACACTTATAGGAGGGAGGTAGAGATCTGACTACGGAAGAGAAGGCCTTGTGGAGACAGAGGCAGAGATTGGAGTGATGTGGCCATAAGTCAAGGAATGCCGAGGATGCTGACAGCCACCAGAAACTGGAAGAGGCAAGGAACTGAGTGTCTCCTAGAGACCCTGGAGGGAGCATAGCCCCACCAACACTTGGTTTCAAATCAAAGATACTGATTTCAGTCGTCTGGCCCCCAGAACTGTGAGAAAACAGTGTCTGTTGTTTTGCAGTCATCAAGTCTGTGGCCATCTGTTATGGAAACCACAGGAAACCAATATAGGAAGAAAACCAATACTGTGCATGTCACCAAGCAGCTTACTGCTGTGGGCAACTGGGGCTCAGTCCTGCAGGGCCAGCGGGACCCTCTGTGGATCCCATCCCAGCTGGGGGATGAGGAACTGGGTAATTGATTCAGTCTCATCAGTCATTGGTTAGAAGGCATTCCTGGGAGGCTCCACTCTCTGTCCCAGGTGCAAACCAGGCAGGTGTCAGCAGCCAGAGAGAGCTCTCACAAAGAGCTATAGCTGCTGCAGTTACAAGCCAGTGGTGGGTCAGTGTGCATAGAAATGAGGACTGTCAAGGGCATGTGGGCAAGGCCCCGACGATGTCTACTACATGTACGAAAATAAACAAAAAACTCAAAAGGGAAAGCCCAAGCTAGGGCACAATGTTGGACATGCACTAAGACCTTTTCCAGTGAATACATTTCCACTGAATACCAACCCATAGCTCCAATGTTACCTATTAAAACAGCCTGGAATAGCAAGAAGAACTAACACTGGTTGAGTGTTTGCCTTGATCAGACACTTGTGTCCATCTTTCCACTTACTGGCCATCACTCTGTATAGAGCACTAGGTCAGTCTAAGGCTGCTGTAACAAATTACCACAAACTGGGGGGCCTAAGACATCAGAAGAATATTGTCTCCCAGTTCTGGAGACCAGAAGTCTGAGATCAAGGCATTGGCGGGGCTGGTTCCTTCTGAAGGCTCTGAGGGAGAGCCCACTCCATGCCCCTCTACCCTAGCTCCTGTGGTCGCCGGCGATCCTTGGTGTTCCTTAGCTTGTAGACACATCACTCCAGTCTCTGCTTCCATCTTCACGTGGCCTTCCCCGGGGTGCCAGGGTCTGCCTCTCTGTATCCTCTCCTCTTCTTATAGGGACACTCATGCTTGGATTTAGGGTCCACCCCAAACGCAGATGATCTCATCTCCAGATCCTTAACTAACTACATCCGCAAAAACCCTATTTCCAAAGAGGGCCGCATTCTGAGGTTCCAGTGGACATGAATTTAGGGCGGGCACCATTTGACCCACTATAAGTAGTTGTGGCAGTGGCATTTTTACAAATGAGAGAATTGAGTTTGCCTCAGATCACAGAGTTTGTGTGTGGAACACAGATGATTTCAGCACAGGTTTTTAGGACATCCAAGTGCTTGAAGTCTCACTGGATCTTCTATATGGAGGCTGCAGAGCTGTGGGAAGCTCTGAGAAAATGTTCCCAGCAAGATTGGCCAGAGGTGGACCAGGCACCATTCAGGCTCAATCAATATTAGTTGCATAACTGAAATGAATATTCCAAAAGGACCCCAAATTCCAGGTTCTAAACATAAATAGTGTGTTTCTCTTTCATGTCTACCTGATGGGGTCTTTTGCCCTGGAAAACTGGTTGCGGGAGGGTGGGGCACGATCTGTCCGAGTTCAATGGTCCATAGTTTGTGCTTCTGTCTACTGCTGTTGTCCTTGGCATTAGAAAAACCCTCAGCCACAATCAACTTTGTATTTTATTGCCTTTTTACCTGGTTCTCAAAGAGTTTCAGGTACACTGGAGCATCTTTTATCCTTAATGATCTGTCCTCCCGAAATTTAGTTTTGGAAACCAATGAGTAAACAAAAGAAACTAAACCCAGCTTGATTCCAATAACTTTGAAGCAAACAAACTGGGTCTTCTTTCTCATTTCTTTGCTGCTTACAGGGCTTTAAAGACCTTATGAGCCATTAATTTGTTGGGTCTTGTGGAAGTATTTATGCAGAGCCATTGAGTAGCACAAACTGTGGAGGGAGGTTAGGATTCTTTAAGAATCTGGCCTCTGACCCTCACTGCCCATCTTCTCTTAAAAGGGAGACACAGTCAGGACTTCCAGCTCTGGGGCTGCCAGTTCATTATAGCCTGGTTTTCAATCCCCAGGCAATCATTTTCCACCCTTATCCTCACTGTGATCAAAAACAGAAAACAAAACAGAAGGGCAGAAGATTTGCTAAGGGGAAAAGCTGGGACCCCGAGTAATGAATTAGTCACACCCTAAAAAGTGATTTTTTCACCCAGAAATGTCAAGTTCTCATCTAAATTGTACCCTCTTAGCCACAGTACAAGGAGGAAACACATGACAATGCAATTCTGACACAAACTATGGGGAGTTGGGTCAAATTTTACAGGTTAAGACAGTCCTCACTGTAGGCACTGCAAGCCCAGGAGTCCCCAGGCCACCTGCACTTCTGACCATCTGGCTACAGATTCAGGGCCTCCACTGTTCCCTCGCGTTTGGTAATTCACTAGAATGACTCCAAGAACTCAGGAAAGTGCTGTACCAACTATTACTATTTTTTTATAAAGGACACAAATTAGGACCAACCAAAAGAAGAGACCCATAGGATGATGACTGGGAAAACCCCAAAGGCAAGATTCTATGTCCTCAGACACTTCACACTCCCCAAACAGAGATGTCTGATTACCAACAAATGGGGCAACGAGCTTCGGTGTCCAGAGTTTTTACTGGAGTTTCACTACACAGGCATTATTGTTTGATTCATTGGTTACATGATTTAACTCAATTTCCAGCTGGCTCAGTGCCCCAACCCTCTAATCACATGGCTGGTTCTCCTGGTGTGGCAGGTCCCCATCCTGCATCATCTTTCTAGCATCAACTCAGGTGTGGTCTGAGGGGCCCACCATGAACAACAGACACTCCTGTCACTTGGGAGATTCCAAACGTTTAGAAGCCCCCTCCCAGGAACTGGAGACAACCAAACTTGTTCTTACACAACACAATACAATTGGTGGGGCCCAAATTAAGAAAGTATTCTCTCTCCTCTTGAGCTGATAAAAATCTGTTATCACTGGGTCCGTTTTCCATCACCTAAAGAGAAGGGATTCTTGCTTGCTGGAATCTGATCTACAGGACAGCCTGGGAAGGGGGGAAAAGGGGCCCAAGGGCCAGGGCTTGGGAAAGAGTTGTTGGGGGGAGGACAAGTGGATGGTGGGAGCAGCTGGGGATTGGGGGCAGTGGGAGGGGCTGTAAGGAGAACTCGCGATGGTTTTAGGTTGGACTCCCTGTAATATGTTTGGAGAAACATGACGTAGGAATGAAATTCATTTGGATTTCTTTTGACTGTGGACCCGTGCTTTTAAATGTCTTCTCTCTGCAAAGATTGAGCTGCGAGGTTCATCCCCCTGGGATGAATCATGATTTTATGCACATATAGATTTTCTCCTCCTGATGGTGCACTTTTCCTCTTTCACATGCCATCCTCACAAATGGAGCCAGTTCAAATTCAGCCTGTGCTTCGACCTTCAGGTACAAGCAGGAAAGGTGTGAGCTAGGCCCAGTGGGGGCCCAAAGATGAAAAGACAAGGCCCTGGGCCTAGGGGCCAGAAGTTTGGTCATGGATGTTATCTGTGCTTTTTCCTATATGACTCGGTTCCTCCTGGTGCTGGGTACAGGGCACGGAGTGGGAGGGACAGTGGGAACGTCCGGTTCTACTACAAGTCTGTGGCCATGGGCTAACGACTGAGCCTCTTTCAGTCAGCACTGACTTCCTGATCTGCCCAATGGGGACTGACTCACTCTGAGAATCAGGTAAACACAGCCAGCATCCTCCCCTGGGACCCAACTGATTTAGTGAGCACCTACAGGCTCCCCTTAGCTATCCCTGCATCTCTGTGCCCAAGGGATGTTTTCCAGACACTCCAAGAGCTGTTATATAAAGAACAGTGGGAATTCCCCAGCGGTCCAGTGGTTAAGACTCTGCGCTTTTATTGCCAACAGTGCGGGTTCAATCCCTGGTTGGGGAACTAAGATCCCACAAGCCATGTGGTGAAGCCAAAAATAACAAAAAATAAAAACATCAAGGACAGCTCCTTCGTCCCCAGGTGAGATTATCCTGATGCCATGGAAGTCATCCCCATGGCATCGACATCCTCTTGTTCCCAGTGGTAACTTGCTCATCAGATACCCTGTGCTCACTGCCTTCCCTTCCTGGCCTCATTTTCCCTCACCCCTACCAGTGTTTCCTGGGACCACCTCCCCAATAAACCACTTACACAGAAATCCTCATGTCAGTGTCAGCTTCTGGGGAAGCCCAAACCAAGAGGCAAAGTTATCCTGAGGATTAACTGAGGTTCTATATAAAGAGCTCACACAGTGCTGACACGTAGGAAGGTGCAGTAAATATCAGGTGTAATCATAACCTTTGGGTGGGTGGGATTTGGAGGGGAGATTGGCCATGGAGAGCATTGGAGGTGGTCCAGGTGGAAAGGAGGTGGTGGACAGAGTCACCAAAGGGTGGTGCTGGGGCAGGAGAAAGAGCGCCACCTAGGGGTAGGAGAAAGAGGCGCCAGAAGAGTAGAAGGGTTGGCCAACATCACCCGCCCCGGAAGAGAGAGCTTTATACTCCTCAAGTTCTCATTCTCAGCAGGAATGAACTTAATTTCGCGGGGTCTATGCCCCTGCTGCCCAGGTTCTGTGCAGCTCTGTCCTTCTGGTGGAAAGGTGGGTCTATCATTGTTCTCACGCCCACAGTGCAGGTAGGAAAGGTGGACTCCTTCACCTAGACTGCACTTTTTTCCTTTTTTAAAATTATTATTGTTATTTATATCACTTAGGGCATAAAGCTTAATTAGCGTCAGAGCAACATGTTATATTTATAAACCGCCTTTCATCTGATACTTGTCTGACACTCACCAAAGGCTCTGAAACTTTAAAGAAGCCACACAAAGGGGGGCTTGACTCCACCCTCGTGTCAAAGGCCAGCACTGGGCTGGGGAAGGAAACGCATCACAGTCTTACTCACCGTCCGCACCGACTTCTCACAACAGACCAGTGAGGTAGGACTTACGATCCCCTTTCCACAGATACAGAAAAGAGCTTCCCAAAGCACATTTACTGGCTTCTCAATGTAAGGACACGTGACCCAGACCACGCATTCCCAAAGGGCCTCTCACACAGACCTGTGAGATCTCCAGGTGAAGTCCACCGACGTGTTAGAAAGGAGACAACATTCTTCATTCACCTATAAAGCAACCCACACACCACCCTGCAGAACGAACCAACGTCTTTTTAAATAAATCCCCTAACCAACTTGGAGGAAGCACGCTTAGAGTTCTCATCACAAGAAAAAAATTTTTTTCTAACTATGTGAGGTGATGAATGTTAACTAAACTTATTATGGTGACCCTTTGCTATATATTCACATATCAAATCAGTACATTGCACACCTGAAGCTAATACCATGTGATAGGTCAATTATATCTCAATAAAACTCGAGGGGAAAGAACTTAAGTGAGATTCTCTAAGAGCAAACATCCTTCTATCATGAGATCATAACAAAACAAGTAAAGACAACTCTTAGCTCACAGACTTCACAAAAACAGATTGCAGGGCAGATTTGGTCCATGGGCTGGTGTTTGCTGACCCCCTACTCTGGCAGATCATGAATTATCAAGAAAAACTGGAAGTGACGGGCTTCCCTGGTGGCGCAGTGGTTGAGTCCGCCTGCCGATGCGGGGGACACGGATTCGTGCCCCGGTCCGGGAAGATCCCACATGCCGCGGAGCGGCTGGGCCCGTGAGCCATGGCCGCTGAGCCTGCGCGTCTGGAGCCTGTGCTCCACAACGGGAGAGGCCACAACAGTGAGAGGCCCACGTACCGCAAAAAAAAAAAAAAAGGAAGTGGCTGTGGCCTCTCCTGGTTCCCGAGAGCCCCTCAATCAGCCCTCGTCATTTTGCCTTTCATTCTGTCTTGGGTTGGGGACCCCAAAATGGGACCCTGAAACAAAGATTCGAGGGCTTGTCATTTATATGGGAGGTGGTCCCCAAACTCGCCAGTAGGGCAGTGAGGAAATGATATGGGAAAGGGAAGGCAAGGAGTACACGGTCTGCCATTGATCCGGTAAGCACGGTGGGCGGCTGGAGCTGGTCCTGCTGGGACCTCCGGAGACAGATCACACCTTGGACTTACCCTACTAGCCAGGGAGTGCCCCGGGATAACTGTCCTCCAGCCCCCCAAGTTATTAGCTGAGCGCTCTCCGGGGGCTGCTCCTGTGGGCCAGTGAGGCTCCCCAGCATGTGCAGCTGACAACAGCAGGGCCTCTGTACCTGGAGTGACGAAGTACCAGGGGACTTGAGTGGGGCCCTGCTAGCGTCCTCTCCTTTACAGCATCTTCAGGAGCACGCACTTTCTTTGCAAAAGAATTCTTTTTCTCCCTAGAAATACTGCGTTCCTGTAAGGATATGTTACCCTCCTCATTCCTTCCTAATCTGTGCAAAAAAAAGGAAACACGTTTTAAAATATATTTTGACAAGCTCAAGGCTGTGAGCCCCTAGAGGGCAAGAATGATAAAAGCAGGTTGTTTCTCCCCCTTTTTATTCACAAGGCTTCATTCCTTCAAAAGGTTCAGTAACCTAGCCACACTGACAGTCTTTCCATTCCAAGGTGAGCAGCGAAAGGGGGAGGGGCCCAAGGTGGTGGCCGCAGGTCAACATTGCACTTTGATCCCCATTTCACAGAAGTAAAACCAAAAGAGCTGCAGCCGTGGGCCCAGGGTCACACGGTGAGTAACAGCAGAACCACGTCATTCTCACATGCCCTTGCTCCCCACAAGGGGGTGCGGACACAACCCTGCAGCCCCTACAGCACTGTCATCCCCTGTCCTCTGCCCACAGGCCCCCGAGAGCAGTGTTGAGGGAGAACAGAGACTGCTACTCAGCCGGTCCCCAGACCATCTCAGTCGACTCAGCAGGCAAGTGTGAAGGGTCTTCTGTGCACAGGGAGGGGAGGGAGACACAAACGGATAAGACACAGCCGTGCCTCTGTGTGATCTGCTGGGCACATCGGAGACAGAACTGTGTCAAAGCAGGGTTCAGAGACTGCCTTAAGTGGGGTGGGCACTGGTGCGCCAGTGGTGGGGCAGTGGGAGCCGTCCGCCCTGGGTGCAGGCAGTAGGGGGCATGTTCTCCATGGAGAATTGTAAAGTAACAGAAAACCAACTGAAAGCCGGTCTGTTTCTATTATCAAGGTGCCAACAGCACAATATAATGCCACAATTATATTGTGTGTAATTCTACACAATACCAGGGATAAACTGCTCTCCCCTGAAAAGTATCTTTGGTTGGTCTGAGTTCTAAACAATGGCTGTGGTTACTGTTGGTTTTGGGGTTTTTTTTAAAAATTTTTTTATTGAAGTATAATTGATTTACAATATCATGTAAGTTTCAGGTATACAGCACAGATTCTTTTCCCTTATAGGTTATTATATAATATTGAGTATAGATCCCTGTGCTATATAGTAGGCCCTTTTTGGTTATCTATTTTATACATAGCAGTGTGTATGTTAATCCCAGACTCCTAAGTTATCCCTCCACCCTTCTTTACCCTTTGGTAACCATAAGTTTGTTTCCTGCATCTGTGAGTCTCTTTCTATTTTAGAAATAAGGTCATTTGTGTGTTTTTATTTTCATTTTTTTTTTAGATCCCACACATAAACAATATCATGATATTTGTCTTTCTCTATCTGACTTATTTCACTTAGTATGATAATCTCTAGGTCCAACCATGTTGCTGCAAATGGCATTATTTCATTCTTTTTTAGGGCTGAGTAGTATTTCATTGTATATATGTACCACATCTTCTTTATCCATTCATCTGTCAATAGACATTTAGGTTGCTTCCATGTCTTGGCTGTTGTAGATGGTGCTACAATGAACATTGGGGTGCACGTACTTTTTGAATTATGCGTTTCTCTGGATATATGCCCAGGAGTGGGATTGCTGGATCATACGATAGCTCTATTTTTAGTTTTTTAAGGAAACTCCTTAAATTGACTGCATCAATTTACATTCCCATGTTGGGTTTTAGTAATATATATGTGAGCTTCAGATTAGCACATTTTTATTACTTGAACTTTAACAAATATTGTACTCTCCTGGAGAGTTAATTTAGTTCTGCAGTCTGCCCCCAATACACACCAACCCAGCTACACAACATGCTCATTTTAAAAGTAAGTTCCTGTGGAACCAGACACGGATACTTGTCCTGGGTACTTCTATCATAGGGACTGGCCAAGGCAATTAGGCAAAAAGAAAAAGAAATAGAAATTAAAAAATGAAAGGCATCCAGTTTGGGGAAAAAAAGAGCAAACCTATCTCTATTCATAGATGACGTGCTCTCGTACATAGAAAATCCCAAGGAATCCACTAAAAAAACATTAGAAGTAATAATCAAGTTCAGCAAGATTGAGAGATACAGGATCAATATAAAAACCAATTGTTGGGCTTCCCTGGTGGCGCAGTGGTTGAGAGTCCGCCTGCCCATGCAGGGGACACGGGTTTGTGCCCCGGTCCGGGAGGATCCCACATGCCGCGGAGCGGCTGGGCCCGTGAGCCATGGCCGCTGAGCCTGCGCATCCGGAGCCTGTGCTCCGCAACGGGAGAGGCCACAACAGTGAGAGGCCCACGTACCGCAAAAAAAAAAAAAAAACCAATTGTTATTCTATGCACTAGCAATAAACAATTTGGAAACAAAATTAAGAAAACAATTCATTTACAATAGCATCAACAGGAATAAAATACTTAAGGATAAATTTAACAAAAAAGTGAAAACTTATACACTGAACACTATAAAAACATCACTGAAAGAAATTAAACAAGATCTAAATAAATGGAAAGACATCCCATGTTCGCACTTCTCAAACTGATGTATAGATTCAACACAATTCCTAACAAAATCTCCTCCTGTTTTTTGCAGAAATTGACAAGGTGACCCTAAAACTTGCATGGAAATCCAAGGGGCCCAGGGTATCCAAGCATATTTCAATATTCTTGAAAATGAAAAACAAAGTAGAAAAACTCATACCTCCCAGTTTCAAGACTTACCACAAAGCTATTATAACCAAGAAGTGGTGGTACTAGCATAAGGATAGACATATGGATAATGAAATAAAATTGAGAGTCCAAAAATAAACCCTAATTTATAGTCAATTGATTTTTGACAAAAGGAGTCAAGACAATTCAATGAGGAAAGAATTCTCTTTTTAATTATGGTGTTGGGACAAAAAGATATCCAGGTGAAAGAGAATAAATTTGAACCCCTACCTCACACCATATACAAATATTACATCAAAATGTATCACAGACCTAAATGTAAGAGCTAAAAATATGACACTGTTAGAAGAAAAAATGGGAGTAAATATTTGTGATCTTGGGTTAGTTGATGATTTCTTAGATATTTCATGAAATACACAAGTAACAAAAGAAAAAAATAAATTGAACTACATCAAAATTAAAATTTTTGTGCTGCAAACAATACCATCAGGAAAGTGAAATGACCACCCAGAAATAGGAGAAAATATTTACAAATCATAAATCTGATAAAGGACTTGGATCAGAATATATAAAGAACTCTTACAAATCAATAATAAAAAGACAACCTCACTTTTTAAGTGGGTAAATGATTTGAATAGACATTTCTCCAAAGAAAGTATACAAACACATAAAAAGATGCTCAACATCATTAGTCATTAAGGAAATGCAAATCAAAACCACAGTGAGATACTACTTCACACCCATTAGAATGGCTGTACTAAAAAAGACAGACAGTAACAAGTGCTGGCAAAGAAATGGAGAAATTGGAAGCCTCACACACTGTTGGTGGGAATGCAAAATGGTATAGCTGCTTTGGAAAAGAATTTGATAGTTCCTCAAAATGTTAAACATGGAACTACCATATGACCCAGAAATTCCACTCTTAGGTATCTACCCAAGATCAATGAAAACATATGTCAACACAAAAACTTGTACATAAGTGTTCATAGCATTATTCATAATAGCCAAAAAGTGGAAACAACCCAAATGTCCATCGACTGATAAACAGATAAACAAAATGTGGGGTACTTATAGAAGGGAATAATATTGGGGAATAAAAGGAATGGCATACTGATACATGCTACGACATGGTGAACCTTGAAAACAATTTGCTGAGTGAAAGAAGCCAGATATGAAAGTCTGCATGATCACAAGCTATAATTTTTTGGGGGGTAAGTACAAATTTTGGTTCATATATGAAATATTTTCCTGAATTTGAACACTATCTTTAATATTTAAATTCATTCTTTTTATAACTGATAATTGTTTTAAAACCAAAACACAAACAAATAATGATTGTTACTGATTCTAGTATAATGATTACTGAAAATAATTCTGAAATATAGAGGAGATTGTTAAAAATGATCTGCTCCATGTGTCAGATAAGCTGGTGCTACTGGGAGCTGGACATGTCATAAATGGTTGAAAGGACACACTTTAAAGAAACTAGCTGTACCCAGAGTCATATATGCAGGCCCAATGGATCTTAATAGTTATCAATAAGATATTGATATATTTCATGTATCTGGTCATGTACTTTAACACGTACTTTAACATCATGGACCATTTCGTAATTTAATCTCAGCATCCCCAAGTACAAAAGCCAATGCTAAAAAAAAAAAAAAATGTGTATGTATGGAATACATAACTGGCACTTGTTGTGTGTACGTGTGTGGTTGTTGGTTGTTCTCGTTTGGTTTGGTTTTGATTTTGGTCTGCGCGTTTCCCATCTTACAGCTCTCAGGATGGGCGGCTCACACAGTATGGAGACGAAGCCCTTCCACCTCGGCAGTGGTTAGTGTATTTATTTAGTGTGTTTATCTTGTGGCCTCGGTCCTTTGGGCTGAATAGTTTTGAACCTTATTGGTTCTTCCCAACGTTTGCTTCTGTATGATCAACCCTAGAGTGGTTCATTCTTGATCTCACTTCCAGTCATTCTTTCCTTTCTTCAAAGAAAGAAAATTTCTTTCTTCCTCCTTGGAACATTTCCTCCCCTCCTATTTGCTCTCTCAACTAACCTTTTATTAGCAGTGGTACAGTTTCTCCATGTTCTTACACAATCAACTCAGCCATTTCTGTACAAACGTTTCCAATGGACACAATTCTTTGATTAAGAAAATCAAAGGTCAGAGAAACAAATCTTCCAAACACTCTACGCACAGTTAAGTTCCAAGTAGGTAACAATGCACTTAATTTTATAGAATGTGAACAATTCGAGGGCTTAAGCTAAAAGGATAGCTTATATGCACGGGCAGAAACGCATATAATTCTTCTAAATAGTCGTAACACAATTGCCACACGTTGGTGTCGACATTGATAAAGGGACAGGTGCTTTTCACATCAGTCATGGACGGCTGACTGCCTCCTCATTGGCTGGAGTGGTCTTGCGAACGCCGTGCCCAGCTGGACCTTGGGGAAATATACTGAAGTGTGATATGCAGATAGATATTGAGAGATGCCTCATAAACACCCCGACTACTATAAAACATTTGGAGAACCACTGGTGTGTAGACGACTGTGTTTAAAGCAGCCAATTCCATAAGTTACAACATTCGTATTGTTAATGAGCCCTGAACTTCCTGCTCAAACGTTGTGTGCTCGGGTGTTTCTAGATGCTCAGAGCCACTTAGATTGCTTGGGTGTTTCTAGATGCTTTCTCTAAAAGCAAGAGGAAGGGAAAAAAAGCAATTGGCAGGCATGGTGACGGATGAGCAGAGCTAAATATTTTCCATTTTCAAACAGGGGGACCTAAAGCAAATACTGGGCCACTCTTGAGGTCCGTGCCGAGCGGAACGGCCTCCTACTTGATGCAGCACGTCTCAGGCCTCAGGTAACCCAGAGCGTTTCACAGTTGCATGCTGGTAATACAGTCCTTGAAGACAAACAAAGCCTGCCGTATGTGCTCGATGCAATCGCTCACACACGTTTCTGGGCATTACTGAGATTATTCCCTATTTATATAGCGCCGCCAGCACGTACACCACACTGTAAAATGGATGGAACGTGCCAATTACCCTAACGCTGACTGACTGAGAAAAAAAATGGCGGTCAAGTTTCAGAGACTGTCATCCATCCCCTCGGAGAGGAAAAATGGACAGGATGCAGGAGCGCGCAGTGACTGGGATGGTTCTGCATTTTCTCGACATCGGCCTCCTGCGCAAGATGGCGCCTCCAGGGCCCATCCCGCACCCGCCCTCCTGGGCTTAGACCAAAAGGCCCCAAGCTCATTGCAACAATGGGCCCATCATCCTTTTGCACATTTCATGCAGAAATGTCTCCCCACCAGTACTGTTTTCAGAGTGCAATTCAAGGTATCTTCCCCCATGAGATATTTAGATGGCTTTCATCATATTTCATAACTCAAGCAATTGAACACTACTGAACGTACATTACCAGCCTACAGATGGGGACGTTTTCCTCCTGGATTTAAGCCATGCTTAAAAGAAGAAAAATAAATAAATACGATCCTCCATTTAGAAAGAACTATGATCTTTGCTGTTAACCGTTATTTGTTGCTCTTTTGTTCTTAAAAAATAAAACTCACATGAAGAGGGACATCCAAGAAAAAAAGAATTAAAATAAAAAACAAGTCAAGGGTCATTTAAGGTGTTCACCAAAAGGCGGACCTTTCAGTGGGTTGTCTTTTATTTGTGTGGGGTAACGGATACACTGATGCCTTTCCAGAATCAGCTCTCTGTAGGGAGATGGCATGAAAAAAATCTGAAACTAAGAGGAATGAGCTCGAAGGGGCAGCAAAAACAATAAGAACATAAAGTACAAAGTATGTAAAACATAATTAAAGGCCTGGTAGGCTCTGCTTTGCTCTCGATGCTACTTTGCGGTAGGGGTGGGTTGCGGGGGGGGGTGGTATTAATACATAGAATGGCAGTAAGGGGTGGCATCGGGGAAAAAAGCAATATATTCTCAGATCGATAGTTTGTGACATACCTTTTTGCTGTCCCAAGCGTGTGACTGTTCCCCTGATAAGGAAGGATTTTCTGGGCAGTGAAGGTAGCCTTTGCAGGAGGAGAGTGCTCTCTGGAGGGGAGGGGTGGCCGGAGGGGTAGTACCAGCAAAGGAGGGGTCATTTAAGAGAGGGGAGCACAGAACCCCGTCCTGCCCTGGGTTCCTGGTCTCATTCCATTTTGCTTTCAAGGCAACACAGAAACATCTCAAAACACAGCATTGTGACCGGAGCTAAGATGTGGCTCTGGGTAAAACCCATCTCTCATTTTTCCCGTTTCTGATCTCCTGTTGGGGCACAGAAAACTCTGCAGCTGCGGTGTACAGCGGAAATTTTTCAGCGGGGAGGAAAACTGAAGATGGGGAGCGTTTGGCAGACTTATTGAGACCTACAGGGGACCAAGAGTGAGAAAGGGGGGCGCAGCAAACAGAGCTGACAATTCCGGGAACGGAACTAATTTCATGACCTGCCTCCACTTAGGCAGCTGTGACACGGCTCCCTGCTGTTCTGTCCTTTACGTTTCTGAGAGGCTGGTTCAAGGTGACCCCCTCTTGAGAGAAGCCCTGTTACGCACACCTTCCCCTGGAAGCCCTCAGGCAGTGGTTAACCAGCCCCAAGCTCCAGTGCTCGCAGAGGGATCAGGCTAGACTCCAGCTGGGATCACCTTCCCCTTCAGCCCCCCCGCCCCACGTTTGGGAAAGTGGGGTCTCCTGGAGCTGTCCCAATAGTTGCACAAAGGGGACAGAGAGAGGATACTGAAAGGACCTCTCTCAGGCGTGGCTGTGGGTCTGCCCCTTGCGAAACCTGATTGCCGCAGCCTGTCCTGCGCAGAGAGACCTGAAGCCTGGGCTTTCCCAAGCTCGTCCCAAGCTCCCCCGTGACAGGTGGCACGGATGGCGAGTGAGAGCCTGCTACAGCACTCGAGGAGACCCCGGAGCAGAGGCTGCAGGGGGCCTTCGGGCTGGGTAAGACCACGGCAGATGTTCACCCAAGTCAAGAGGGAAGCAGACCAGGACCCTCCTGGAGCTGGAGGTCAGCCCTGAATTCCCGCAGGGTGAGGGGCAACCAGGCATGAAAGAGGCATCTTCCTCGTGGTCCTCAGGTCCTCCAAGCCACTTTCCTCCCTCACACTCCGGTGCATCTTGTGGGGAGCACAGAGGGAGGGGCAGCCGTAGGAGAGACTAGACATTTTTATTCCAGGAAACCTAAAAGGACTGTTAAGTTACTGGATTGGGCTATATTTTAAGGCAGATAGAGCTACAAGTTTTATTTCTCCTACTAATGTGGAGGGGGACCCAGAAGGAAGACAGGATAACTTCCAGATACAATAGAGGTTTTCTCTGAACATACATCCGGTGGTGTGAGCGACCCTGCGACCCCAGCAGGGGCTCAGATCATAACTTGAACGCAGGGAGACATGGGAACTAAACTGATCGGTTCCCTCCTGGCTTCTCCCACCCGTTTCTTGTAGACGTGATTTATTTTTATTACAAAAGAATTACACAGTATGGAAATACACCGTTTCTGGTATAGAAGGACATCCGATGAAGACCCTTTGACCCGCCTCGCTCCTTCCTAGTTCAATCCCTTAGAAATGACCATTTTTCACCAAACACGCCTTTCAGATCCATCTGACGTCATACTTTGTCCAAGCCAGTAACTTCACAGTGCTTTCCAGTTCTTCAGGTGGCGAGGATCTGACTGAAAGCTCAGATACATCCTGACTTTTTTTTTAGGCCTCCTGCATAGTTGCTATTCCTTTTTATTATTTTCATGGATTTATTTTACTCTTTCCTGGATCCCATGTCTTTCTCTTCCCTAGATTTCTTTTTCATTTCATTGTAGTACCTTCTCAAGTAATTGTTCTTCTCCCCTGCCCCTGCCCCTGCCACATGCACAGCCTCCCACTTTATCAACGTTCCCCATCAGAGCGGTACATGAACCTGCAACAACAGATCATAGTCACCCAGAGTCCACGGTATACATTACTCTTACATTCTGTGGGTAGTATACATTCCATGGGTGTTTTTTTTAAAACCTTTTTATTTTTATTTTTTTAATATTTATTTACTTTATTTTGGTCTGTTGTGGCACACGGGATCTTTGTTGTGGCATGTGGGATCTTTCATTGTGGCACGCGGGCTTCTCTCTAGTTATGGCGTTTTCTCTTCTCAGGTCGTGGCGCGGGCTCCAGAGTCCATGGTCTCTGTAGTTCTCGGCACGCGGGCACTCTAGTTGAGGCGTGCGAGCTCAGCAGTTGTGGCACGCGGGCTTAGTTGCCCTGCGGCATGTGGGATCTTAGTTCCCCGACCAGGGATGGAACCCGCGTCCCCTGCATTGTAAGGCAGGTTCTTTACCACTGGACCACGAGGGAAGTCACTGTTTTGTTTTTCAAGTATCCTTTTCTTTTCATATATATGCCTATATATTTACAGATGAAATTATATGATATTTGGGATGTGACTCAAAATAATCTGGAAATGGAGGGAAGTGTGTTGGAGCATAGACAAGATTAGTAATGAGTTGATAATTGTTGAAACTGACTTAGGGGTACATGAGGCTTCATTATGTTATGTTCTCTAGTTTTGTTTATTTTTGAAATTTCCCATAACACTTTTTTAAAAGTTAAAAAAAAAGAAAAGTAATTGTATTTCTGGAGAAGTGCTTAGGGGATAAATTTCCAAAGCCCCTGCATGTCTAAGAATGTGTTTATTTTGCTCTCACACTCGATCAAAAATTTGGTTGAATACAGGACTCCACATTTAAAGTAAGTTTTCGTGAGAACGTTGAAGCATGACTTCATTATCTCCTCGCTGGAAGACAATGCAGTGTTGCTGGTGAGAACCCTGAGCCCCATTTGAGCCTCGGCATCAGTGTTCTTCCCACGCCCGGCTGCAAGGTCTCAGAATCTTCTCATTATCCGTCTTCTCCTTTTCTCTCCTGAAATTTCATGAGAATGTATCTAGAGGCAGGTCTTTTTTTATTTATCGTATTGCTTCTCGCTGGCCCCTCTCACTGTGGAGAATCATGTCAGTCTGCAGCTCTGGTAAATATTATTATCATTTCATGATTAACTCCTCCCTCTAGTTTCTCCTTTCCTGCCTGGAAGGCTTTCTAAGTGGACAAGGAACTTTTCGTGTTGATGATTTATGTCGCAACTTTTCTCTCGCACTTTTCCCGTCTTGGTGGGTTTCATTTGTTTTGGCTTCCAGCCTAGGAGACACACTCGACAGACATCTTCTTCCAGCCCTTCTATTAAATTTTATTTATTTTTCCTATTATTTTGGCAACTGTTTTTTTTTTTTTTCCCCGGTACGTGCACCTCTCACTGTTGGGGCCTCTCCCGTTGCGGAGCACAGGCTCCGGACGCGCAGGCTCAGCGGCCATGGCTCACGGACCCAGCCGCTCCGCGGCACGTGGGATCCTCCCGGACCGGGGCACGAACTCGCGCCCCCCGCATCGGCAGGCGGACTCTCAACCACTGCGCCACCAGGGAAGCCCCGGCAACTGTATTTTTAATTTCCGTGAACTGTCCTTTCTTCAAGCAGCCCGTTTCATAGCAATCTGTTCCTATTTTACGAGCGTGATTTCTGCTTGCCTCTCTCCGAGGACACTCATTAGAGGGTGTTTTGGTCATTATACTCTGTTCCCTTCCCAGTGCTACCCATTTCCTCTCCACCCTTGGGAGACAGTTGTCCTATTTGTTCATCTGGATCCCTCACTTTCAAGCTGCTGGTTTCTGCCCGTCTCTGCGAAGGCCCAGGGTGACTGACGCTTCCCGACCTCCTCGTAGAGAGGCTGGCTGGGCTCTCAGGGCAGGGCGGATGTGGTGCCCCAGCAGGCTGCCTTCCCTCCAGGGCCGCACCACGCAAAATCTGGCCCGTGGACCCGTGTCCTCCTGCGCGCTAGTCCTCGACGAGTGCGATGAGAACAGAAATCAAGACTGAGCACCCAGAAGCCTTTACAGCGTTTTGACGTTGCCACGATAACCAAGCGCGATCAGCGGGCCTGTACCTTGAGCATCTTATTTTTAAATCGATTTTCTAAATTCATTTTTATTATATTTTACAAAAGTATCAGTCTGTAACAGATCAGAATGTTTCTTAAGGCTGGGGGATGGAGGATGTCTTTCACTACAGACAGTTCAGAAAGCACAGCCCTAGGGGGCCCCGGCAGAGAGAGGTCTAGGCAGGCTGCCCTTCTGCTAAATGTCACATGGGAAGGGGTCTCCTTGGGCCGCTGCCCTCATTCCAAGAGCCCTTGACCCTCCCTCAGAGCAGGTGTCCTTAGAAATACTTCTCTGGCTTCGCCTAGGGGAGAAGCTTAAGGCGCACGGTGTAAGGTCAGAGGCGGGGAGTGCCCAGGGAACTCTACACTCAGCAATTCCATCCATCCATCATTCAGTGTCTGCCCCTCATGCCACCCTGCCCTACCCTCAAACCCAACAGATCTGTGGGGTTCCCAGTGAGAGAACCACTCCCATCTTTGCTGCCGCCTTTCCCCCTGCCCGCTCTGAGCTGCGGCCTCTGTTCATCTGCCTTCTATTCACCTGTCCACTCGCTAACTCTCCTGGCACCTGGATTAACTCATCGCCCACTGTTCTTTGCTGTCATTCCAGCAGGTTTCCAAAAGAGGAGGTGAATGTTTGCATTTAGTTTGTAGTCTCCAACCATCGTCCTTCAAAGACATTCGAATCACCTTCGCCCTGGGGTCACAGAAGAATCAGGTTTTAAAAGGGCATGCCTGGGCAGGAGGGAACTTCCTGGGTGATGGTAGTGTTCTACATTATATCCATACTGTCCCATAAAAATATAATGTAAAATTTAAAATTTTCTAGTGGCAACATTAAAAAAGAAACATGAAATTCATTTTAATAATATATTTTATTGAATCCAACATATCCAGAATATTATTAGTTCAACATGCAATCGATATCAAAACTATGAGTGAGATGTCCTGCATTCCTTTTTACGTACCATGTCTTCAAAGCCTGGTGCCGTTTTTACACTTACAGCACCTCAATTTTCCTTGAAAATACTTCACCTGTATTTAGCTTTTATAAAATTTACAGTTGAAAAAGCAGATTAATATAATCAGGATGCTCCCAACATACTTAAAAGTTTTCCAGTAACAGAATTGAGTAGCAGTTTTTAGATTTTAATTAAAATTAAATGGAATTTAAAATACGGTTCCTTATTCACACTAGCCACATGTTCAAGTGTGGGTAGTGGCTGCCGTACTGGACCACACAGTTCTATATCTTCACAGGGATTGGGGTTACACGGTGTATACATTTGTCAAAACTCATTTTATGATATCATTAAAATCTGTAGGTAAATTTCACCTAAAAAAATCTCTCTAGTTAATGATATGCATGATAAAGTATTTAAAGGTGAAGTATGTTGATGTCATCAACTTTGAAACGCATCAAAAAAACAAAAAAGAAGGATCGATGGCTAGAGGGGACAGATGGGTATGTATGTGATAAAGCAAATAGAGCAAAATGTTCATTGTAGAATTAGGTGGTGGGATATATGGGTATTCACCATACAAGCCTTCTAACTCTTCCGAATGTTTAACAAGTCCAATAAGGTGTTGGGGAGGAAAAGAGACAACATGTCTTCAAGAAACCATACCTGCATGTAATCCCATGGCTAGATCTGAAAAACATACTATTGAACGAAAGAAGCTAGACCCAGAAGGGCATCTATGGATGTCTCCATTTATATAAAGTTTCTGAACTTTAGAGACAAGACATCTGGCAAAACTGACCTATGCTGCTGGAGGTCAGAAAGTGGTTTATCCTTGGTGGAGGGGAGGGGCTGACAAGTAGGGGTGCATAAGGGGGACTTCTGGGGTGCAAAATTCTCTGTCTTGGTAACGTGGGTGTGTTCGCTTCATGAAAACTCATCAAGCATTTTTGCAGAATTTCTATCAGTTTTTGTTGTTGACTTAAGGCCTGCCTGCCCTTCGTACCCTGCAGGAGGAAAACCAGAGTTCCCCTCCAAAACGACACGGGCTGATTTAAAGGTTCAACAAGTGCAGGAGAGATTCCACCCAGGTCCCCAGCGAGTCACTGGGGATGGAGGACCTGGATGCTGTGGGCGTTGGCATTTATTTTAGGAACTTTCTCTCTGTGGTTCCTGATTAAGTTTTTGAACATGCTGTGCAGAAAGCAAACTCATGTCTCCTTTAGTTCCTGGTCCATGTGCAACCATCACCTACACGCCTCAAAACCGCCAAGATTTTAGTCTCCTGTGCTTGGACCACAGCACCATCATTTGTTGATCTTCGTGCTTAGCTGCTCAATTTATTGAACGCCTTTCCCTCCAGGAGCTCAAGGAACTTTTCTCAAAGAACTTACAACACGAAACGGGAGGGAATGTGCTCCAGCTGTAATGGCGGGAATCAAGAGGTGAGGGAGGGACAGAAGTCAAGGGTCACTGAGGCAGAGTAGAAGGAGAGGTGCAGGGGCTGGGGAAACCGGTACATGAGCAGAACCCAAAGTTCTCTGGATGTGCCTGGTTGGCCCAGATTTTTAAGTTCATAATTCAGAAAAACCCTTGGGACCTTCCCCCCCTTACAGCCCTGAGAGAGTAACATACCCAGGGGCCTGGGCCGCAGCTTTGGGGCCAAATTATTAAACCGATGACATCCAAAAGCCTCAATTTCCCCTACAGGTGCTGAGTCTGAGAGCACTGCGCGGGGGAGGGGGGGTGCGGAGGGCCAGAGGCAGCGGGGTGACAGACTCTGTCGCCATCACGGGTCCAGGAGGGGTGTGTGCGGCCCTCGGAGGTGTGCTGACCGCCAGGCAAGCCCCAGGAAGCTTCCGGAACAGAGGCTGAGGGAGAGAAGAGCCCTGGGGGTGCCCAAGGCTGCAGGATCCCTTGCTTCCCACTTCTCTGTGGGAAAAGCCTCCCCCGCAGATCGCAGCGACGCCTCTGGGAGTTCTTCAAAACGGGGCCAATTCCTCCGAGAGGGCAGCTGCTCCAACCTCCCTCCCACGCAGAGCCTGGAGAGCCTTCAAGGGGGTGTCCCTTCCCACGGCCGCGCCGGGCTCTTGGTGTCGGAGCCGGCTGGGGACTGCGGCCCAGGCAGGGGTCCAGCCGCACGCGACCCGGGGCGGGGCGGGGCGGGGCGGGGCCTCCCCAGGCCCGCCGGGGTCTCGCGGCCCCGGGCCCAGCCCTCCCGCCCCACCTCCTCGCCGCCCTCCCCGCGGCCGGGACCCAGGCTCCGCCCCTCCCCTCCCCCTCTTCCTTATCTCTTTTTCTAACCTTTTGCATTTTTTTTAGTCTCATTTCCTGTCGGGTTTTGCATTCCCCTCCCCCCTTCCAGCCTGTGACACACTTTCTCTCCTTTTTTCTCTCTTTTGCCTCCTTTGGCCTCCGGACTGCTGCCCGTGTGGCGCGCGGCCCCCTACCGGCCCTGCAGCCCCTGGGTCGGCTGCGCCCCTCGGACGGTCCGGGCGGTGGGGACCGAGGGCCGCGGCCCCGAGGGGAAGACGGCGGCCTGCGCGGAGCCTGAGCGGCCCAGGTAGGCGCGGCGGACGCGGGGGTGGGGACACGGGGGACGGCGGGGGCGCGCTGGGGCGGCGCGGTCGTGCGGAGGGGGGACGCGGGGGGCCCGGGGTCCTCGGCGGGCGGCGCGGAGTCGCGGCGCCGTGCGGGGGTCAGAAGGGGCTCGCTTTTCTGGTCCAGCGCTACCGGACCGCCATCCCTCTCTCACCATCTCTTTCCCCTCTGGCTCCATCTCTATCTCCCTCTCCCCGCCTGCGTTTGGAGAACTTTATCTCCACTTTCCATCTCCCTGTATCCCGCCTCCGAGTTCCTCTCGGACCGTCTGTCTCTGGGTGGCCCCGCCTGGCAAAGTCCCCAGCCCCTCAGAGAAGAAAGGGATGAAGGGGGGGCGGGCCCGGCAGGGCGCCCCTCGGTGCCCCTGCCCCAGAAGGAGGAAAAGAACATTTCTAAGACCTGAAAGGACAGGAAGTTTCCAGACCACAACCGGGCCTGACGCGGAGGCTCCCGAGAAGGTGGAGCCCCTGGGAGGGGAGGGGAGGGGAGGGCAGGGGGAAGGACAGCCCCTCCCACGGGGAGAGTGTGGAACCAGGAGGGGCCCAGGTTCCCCGCAAAGCCAGGATGAGGTCCTAGTGGCCTCGTGCTTGAAGTCCCCACCCCCGTGACACTGACCCGCCCCCCCAGCACACTGCCCAGGCTGGAAGGGCCCCCCGTGGTCTCCTGAGCTCTCGGCACAGGGAAGGGAGAGGGCTTCTCTGTCCCTTCAGAGTTCAGAGCACAGTTGGAAGGGCCCCAGGGAGACAGTTATGGTGCAGGGAGCAGGGCCTGCTTGACGGGGCGTGTGTCGGAGCTCCCAGCTTCCTGGCACCTGGTCTGGAGAGTGTCTGCAGAGGACCATCCCCACAAACCTGGTCCTGCGGACCAAACCCATCTGTGCCCAGCCTGCCCCCAAACCTTTGATTTGTGGTAGGAAAGAATTTCTCCTGACAAAGTGTAAAAGGCTACCAGCCTCCCAAGGAAGGAAAGAAACGTTGGTCCATCACTGGACGATTATTGGGTGCCTCCTCTGTGGTTATTGGGTGCCGGAAGTCCCGAGCCGTAGGTTAATGCGAGGACAGGAATTTAGCTACAGTGTTCCACTTCTGTCCTTGCCCTGAGTCTCCACTTCTCTCTAAGCCCCTGGCAGCTGTAAAGAAATGATGGTCCCCGCTGTGGGCCGGGGCTGATCAGAGGGCAAAGGGAGCCTGGGACTGACTCAGCCTCATCACACCCCAGCAAAATGGTTTGGATGGCTGTGCATTTTAGTAGCACCCATATCAAAAAGGAAGTCTGTTAGTCCCACCAGCCCGTACAGTCCTGACTCTGTGTACAAATGTTCCTTTGTGTGATTTTTTTTTTAAATTGTGGTAAAATACACATGACATAAAATTTACATCTTAACCACTTTTAAGTGTATAGTTCAGGGGTATTAAGTACATTCACATTGTTGCACAACCATCACCACCATCCATCTCCAGAACTTTCCATCCTCCCAAACTGAAACTCTGTTATCATTAAACAACTCCCCATCCCCTTCTCCAGCCCCTAGAAACCACCCTTCTACTTTCTACCTGTCTCTGTGAATTTGACTCCTCTAGGACCCGATGTAAGTGGCATCCTGCAGTATGTGTTCTTCTGTGTCTGGCTTATGTCACTGAGCATAATCTCCTCAAGGTTCACCCATGTTGTAGCAGGCGTCAGAATTTCCTTCCTTTTTAAGGCTGAATAATATTCCATTGTGTGGACAGACCACAGTTTGTTTATCCATTCATCCTTTATGTGATCTTTTATTTTTCATTTTTTTAAAGATTTAATTTTACTTATTTTTGGCTGTGTTGGGTTTTCGTTGCAGTGCGCAGGCTTCTCCTTGCGGTGGCTTCTCTTGTTGCGGAGCCTGGACTCTGAGCGCGCTGGCTTCAGTAGTTGTGGCTCACGGGCTCTAGAGCGCAGGCTCAGTAGTTGTGGCTCGCAGTTCTAGAGTGCAGGCTCAGTAGTTGTGGCGCGCGGGCTTAGTTGCTCCACGACATGTGGGATCCTCCCGGACCAGGGCTCGAACCTGTGTCCCCTGCATTGGCAGGCGGATTCTTACCCACTGCACCACCAGGGAAGTCCCTATGTGATCTTTTAAAATGACTTGTAAACCTAACTCTTCTTCTAAAGGTGGTGGCCCTTGTTTGAATCACTCAGTGGGCACTGTCTGGGTGACACTGTACCAGGTACCGTCGGGGACACACAGAAGGAACGAGAGACCCAGACATCCTCCCCTAAATAGTTCAGGCCCTACAGTCGTGTTGCCATGACCAGAGGGTGGCAGAGACTCACACTAGAGGAAAGGATTGAGGGAAGGAAGGATGGCGGGAGGCGAGTGTGGGCGATGGTGGGACTCAGAGAGTCCAGCAGTCAGTGGAAGGTTCCAGGCTGAGACTGTGCTGGTGGGGCAACATCCCAACTAACTTCTCCACTTTCCGACATGCGTTTCTCCACCTTTCCAATGGAAACCTTGTGGTGCCTGGTTTGCTGATGATAGCACTTCATGCGTGAAGGGCCAGATCGAGTCCCAGTGCTCAGGTGATTATGGTGAAAAGGGACACCAGATGCTGATAAACAGAGCTCCTCCCAAGAGTTTGAAACTGCCTTCCGTCCTCTCTTGCTTTGTCCCCACACTTGGCCTTGGAGACAGTGAGTGCCTCCTGGTAATCGGGACGATGGTGAAGTCCCGCGAGGGCCGGAATGCCCAGATGACCACCCCGACACAGAGTGTGACCAGATCTGTGAAACTTGGGTTAAAAGAGGTCAGATCAAGGGGGAAAGGCCTCAGGAGGTCCACGGTCTGCCTTCTGGGTCGGAGGCTGAGGCGGGGGGTGGGAAGGAACCTCGGGCTATGGCCCAGACGCGGCTTCCCGTCGTGACTGCCCACCTGGGCCGGCCTGTCATCCCTTCAGCTCTCTGGAAGTCATCTCTCCCCAGTGAAATCAGGATATTAATACTGATTCTTTTCAGTCTTGTCAGTTACACCAAGCATGAAATGAGCAAACTCCAGATGTGCTATACTCTTCCCGTTGCTGTTACTCCTGAGATCCGGGGAGGATAAGAGGATGGACGCTCGGGTCCGGACCTGGGGCTGGAGTGCGGCTTTCCCCACCCCGCGCCGGGTGGACTTCCTTTCTTAGTCTCTTGCTCTGCAGTCCTAATCTTCCAGGGCAGCCGAGGGGATTGAAGGAAATGTACCCTGTAGACGTACCGCATTATCCAGGAGGTCTGGAGCATTTTGATTGATTTAAATACGGGAACAGAAAGAAAAGGAAAAGAGGACTATCAAGGAAGCCCCTTAAAACCGCTTTTCTGCTAAAGGAGAATGAGACTGGCAGATTCCCAGGTGCCAGCCTCGTCACCCGTGCCGCGGCGCATGGGAAGAACACGGCTTGTGCGCTTCACACGCAAGGAACACGCCCCGTACACCTTCCCCCAAAGCCTCCTTGAGCAGCTGCTGCTTGTGGGTCGATGGTTTTAATGGGGTGACTATTTACAGGGGGGTAACCTTTTTGGTTTTGATTTGTTCAGGGCTCTGAGAATATAACGGTCGCTGTCAGGTTGGTGCAATGGGCCAGTGCCGCGGGGTAATGAAGGGTCGCCGCTCCTGTCTCTGGCAACAACGCTCTGTCTTCGCTGGTCGAGTCCCGCAGTCAAGCTCCCCAGGCTCATGTCTTATGTCACAGTCCTCTGGTCCTCCCAGCTCCTCACAAGTGGGTGAGCCGGAGCAAGGGCTCCATCCTCCCCGGGTGGTTTCTGTGTCAGGGGTGTAACCTTCCTTCTCACCCCAAATCCGACTCTGGAATGTACGTCCTCATACTCGAGTGTGGCGGTGACAGAGCGGGGCCCCAGGCTCTGTCCACATACTTCACAAATCCTGCAGGTACCACAGCAACACCTGTCACACTCTGCTTTGTACAGTCAGCGCCATCCCCCGGTGCTGGACCCGTCCACTGAGAGGCAGCCTCCTCCAAGTGGAAAGATCTACGGACCCGGAGCCAGGCAGAAAGGGCGTCTGCCCCGGCTCTGCCGCGTACTAGCTGTGTGACCTCGGGAAAGTCACCGGTGGCTCTGAGCCTCAATGGCCACGTGTGTAAAACGAAAGCACCACCCCTAAATTAACATAGACCAAAGTGTTTCCAAATGAGAGTGCTCTGCTTTTAAAGGTACTTCTGACTTGGTTATTTTGGACAGAGTTGGGGGTAGGAGGTAGAGTAGAGTGACGAATTTGATGCAAAACTGACTTTATCTGAGAGAGCTATTTCCTTAATTCACAGAGAACTCTCAGAAGAAATCAGGGAGGTGCAGGAATCGGCACACTTCTTCTGTAAAGGTCCAGATAGTAAATACCTGAGGCTCTGAGAGCCAGAAGGTCCCTGTGGAAACGGCTCTGCTCTGTTCTTGCCATGTGGCCAGATCTGGCCAGTGGGGCAGGATGGGCAGTGCAGGGGTGGGCCCTCCACTGCAGTTTGCTGACTCCAGAATTAGAGAACTCGACCCAAGAGAAAAATGCTTAAAGGATGTGAACAAGCAGAATATGAACAGACCAGTCAATTTACAATGAACGAATGCGAAGTAATACAACAGAGAGATGCCTTTTTTCCACTGTCAGACTGGCAGAGATCAAAACACTTGATAAAACGTTAAATTGGCGAGAGAAACGGGAAGCAGGTAGTCTAATACGCTGTGGATTTGACAGTATGTACCAGCATAAGTGAATCAACCCAAGAATTCCACTTCTAAGAATTATCTCACAGGCAGACTTGTCCATCTTTCTGTGCACGCTGATGTTAACTGTAGCATTGTTTTTAATGGGAATAAACTTGAAACCACACAAATGCTCCTCGAAAGCAAGATCCCTCCATCCAGTGGAATTCTGTGAGGCCTTTACTGAGACGGGGGCATAGAGGGAGTTTCTGGAAGAAAGCACTAGCACGTGTAAGAAACTGCTCTAGTAGGACGTCTGGGGAATGGTGGCTGGGTGGACGAAGGGGAAAATTCTAGTATTCTTTTTTTTTTTTAACATCTTTATTGGAGTATAATTGCTTTACAATGGTGTGTTAGTTTCTGCTGTATAACAAAGTGAATCAGTTATACATATACATATGTCCCCATATCTCTTCCCTCTTGCATCTCCCTCCCCATCCCACCCCTCTAGGTAGTCACAAAGCACCGAGCTGATCTCCCTGTGCTATGCGGCTGCTTCCCACCGGCTCTCAGTTTTACGTTTGGTAGTGTATATATGTCCATGCCACTCTCTCACTTTGTCCCAGCTTACCCTTCCCCCTCCCCGTGTCCTCAAGTCCATTCTCTCTAGGAGGTCTGCGTCTTTATTCCCGTCTTGCCCCTAGGTTCTTCATGACAATGTTTTGTTTGTTTGTTTGTTTAGATTCCATATATATGTGTTAGCATACAGTATTTGTCTTTCTCTTTCTGACTTACTTCACTCTGTAAGACAGTCTCTAGGTCCATCCACCTCACTGCAAATAACTCAGTTTCGTTCCTTTTTATGGCTGAGTAATATTCCATTGTATGTATGTGCCACATCTTCTTTATCCACTCATCTGTCAATGGACACTTCGGTTGCTTCCATGTCCTGGCTATTGTAAATAGAGCTTCAATGAACATTGTAGTACATGACTCTTTTTGAATTATGGTTTTCTCAGGGTATATGCCCAGTAGTGGGATTGCTGGGTCATATGGTAGTTCTATTTTTAGTTTTTTAAGGAACGTCCATACTGTTCTCCATAGTGGCTGTACCAATTCACATTCCCACCAACAGTGCAAGAGGTTTCCCTTTTCTCCACACCCTCTCCAGCATTTATTGTTTGTAGATTTTTTGAGGATGGCCATTCTGACCGGTGTGAGGTGATATCTTATTGTAGTTTTGATTTGCATTTCTCTAATGATTAATGATGTTGAGCATTCTTTCATGTGTCTGTTGGCAATCTGTATATCTTCTTTGGAGAAATGTCTTTTAGGTCTTCTGCCCATTTTTTGATTGGGTTGTTCGTTTTTTTAATATTGAGCTGCATGAGCTGCTTGTAAATTTTGGAGATTAATCCTTTGTCAGTTGCTTCATTTGCAACTATTTTCTCCCATTCTGAGGGTCGTCTTTTTGTCTTGTTTATGGTTTCCTTTGCTGTGCAAAAGCTTTGCAGTTTCATTAGGTCCCATTTGTTTATTTTTGTTTTTACTTCCATTTCTCTAGGAGGTGGATCAAAAAGGATCTTGCTGTGATTTATGTCATAGAGTGTTCTGGCTATGTTTTCCTCTAAGAGTTTGATGGTGTCTGGCCTTATATTTAGGTCTTTAATCCATTTTGAGTTTATTTTTGTGTATGGTGTTAGGGAGTGTTCTCATTTCATTCTGTTACATGTAGCTGTCCAGTTTTCCCAGCACCACTTATTGAAGAGGCTGTCTTTTCTCCACTGTATATTCTTGCCATTGATCTATATTTCTGTTTTTGTGCCAGTACCATACTGTCTTGATTACTGTAGCTTTGTAGTATAGTCTGAAGTCAGGGAGCCTGATTCCTCCAGCTCCGTTTTTCTTTCTCAAGATTGCTTTGGCTATTCGGGATCTTTTGTGTTTCCATATAAATTGTGAAAGTTTTTGTTCTAGTTCTGTGAAAAATGCCATTGGTAGTTTGATAGGGGTTGCATTGAATCTGTAGATTGCTTTGGGTAGTAGAGTTATTTTCACAATGTTGATTCTTCCAATCCAAGAACATGGTATATCTCTCCATCTATTTGTATCATCCTTAATTTCTTTCACCAGTGTCTTGTAATTTTCTGCATACAGGTCTTTTGTCTCCTTAGGTAGGTTTATTCCTAGATATTTTATTCTTTTTGTTGCAATGGTAAATGGGAGTGTTTTCTTAATTTCACTTTCAGATTTTTCATCATTAGTATATAGGAATGCAAGAGATTTCTGTGCATTAATTTTGTATCCTGCAACTTTTCCAAATTCATTGATTAGCTCTAGCAGTTTTGGTAGCATCTTTAGGATTCTCTGTGTATAGTATCATGTCATCTGCAAACAGTGACAGCTTTACTTCTTTCCCAATTTGGATTCCTTTTATTTCTTTTTCTTCTCTGATTGCTGTGGCTAAAAATTCCAAAACTATGTTGAATAATAGTGGTGAGAGTGGGCAACCTTGTCTTGTTCCTGATCTTAGTGGAAATGGTTTCAGTTTTTCACCATTGAGGACAATGTTGGCTGTGGGTTTGTCCCATATGGCCTTTATTATGTTGAGGAAAGTTCCCTCTATGCCTACTTTCTGGAGGGTTTTTATCATAAATGGGTGTTGAATTTTGTCAAAAGCTTTCTCTGCATCTATTGAGATGACCGTATGGTTTTTCTCCTTCCATTTGTTAATATGGTGTATCACTTGATTGATTTGCGTATATTGAAGAATCCTTGCATTCCTGGAATAAACCCCACTTGATCATGGTGTATGATCTTTTTAATGTGCTGTTGGATTCTGTTTGCTAGTATTTTGTTGAGGATTTTTGCATCTATGTTCATCAGTGATATTGGCCTGTAGTTTTCTTTCTTTGTCATATCCTTGTCTGGTTTTGGTATCAGGGTGATGGTGGCCTCGTAGAACGAGTTTGGGGAGTGTTCCTCCCTCTGCTATATTTTGGAAGAGTTTGAGAAGGCTAGGTGTTAGCTCTTCTCTAAATCTTTGATAGAATTTGCCTGTAAAGCCATCTGGTCCTGGGCTTTTGTTTGTTGGAAGATTTTTTTTTTTTTTTTGCTTGTCAAATAACCCTTTATTATTTTTCTTTGCAGTTCTTAACTAGCTGGACATTCCACTGCACCACTGTTGATGTCATCTATGATGTCGTGAGGGTGGCGGCCATCAACATTGCAGCCCACAGACTGGGCGGTCCCCAGGATCTCTTTAATGGTTCCAGAGAGTTCTCTAGCTAAAGATCGATGCCGCATCTGTCGGGCAATGCTGACAGTCTCATCAAAAGTGATGTTTCCACTGTGCTTAATGTTTTTCTGCTTCTTTCTGTCTCTTGGCGGTTCCTTGAGGGCTTTGATGATCAGGGCAGAGGCAGAAGGTACCACCTCAATCTGGGCCTGTCGGTTCTGAATGGTCAGTTTCACTGTAATCCTCAGACCCTTCCAATCACCAGTTGCCTTGGCGATGTCATCACCAACTTTTTTTGGAGACAGACCCAGGGGGCCGATCTTGGGGGCCAGGGCAGACGTGGCACCGACTTCCCCACCGGTGCACCTCAGGTACACGACTTTGATCTCGTTGGGGTCGAACTTAGGCGGCATGGTGGAGGCGGCTGGTGTCGGATGAACCCGGATTCGGGACGACCGAAGAGAGTTGCACCTTAGCCTCCTCCGAGCCGAAAACCGAAAGACCGGAAGATGGGGCACTTGCGCGGGTTAGTCTGTTGGAAGATTTTTAATCACAGTTTCAATTTCAGTGCTTGTGATTGGTCTGTTTATATTTTCTATTTCTTCCTGGTTCAGTCTCGGAAAGTTGTGCATTTCTAAGAATTTGTCCATTTCTTCCAGGTTGTCCGTTTTATTGGCATATAGCTGCTTGTAGTAATCTCTCATGATCCTTTGTATTTCTGCAGTGTCAGTTGTTACTTCTCCTTTTTCATTTCTAATTCTATTGATTTGAGTCTTCTCCTCTAGCATTCATTTTGTGTCCTTTTCTTTTGTTTGTTTTTTAACCCTGAGCAACTGTTATCATTCTGATTAAGAAAACAAGAAGGAAAAGCCAGGTTCAGAAGAGAACAGCAAGGGTGGTCCCCATGAGCTGCTGTCCCGTTTAGTCTTAGCTGTCCTGATTCCCAACCTGCTGGGTTGCAGGAAGAGAGTTCCTCTTGCAGTGACTTCTGATTTCAGCTGTGTCCCAGTAAGAGAAATCACAGGGCCTCCGTGCTCCTGTGGAAAGGCAAAACTGATTGGTTAAAAAAAAAAAAAAAAAGGATTTGTTTTAAATTAAGGCATAGCACACACACACAGTATACGTCCCAAATCTGAAGTGCACGATGGGGGAGGTTTCACACCCACCCACGTAGCCGATCATCCAGATCGAGACACGGGTCCTTTCCGGGCCTCGAGGGCAGAGGGGTCTCATGCTCCTTCCCGGTTGCTAAGCCCCCCACCCCTTTTGCCTGTCCTTGAATGTCACATAAATGGCATCACACAGAGCGCGCTCTTGTATCTCCAGCTTGATTCATCCATGTGTGTCGCAGTCACTGGGGTTTGTTCCTTGCCGTATAGCGTTGCACTGTGAGCGTTTACCACAGTTTGTGTATCCATCCTACCGCCGATGAACGTGCGCGTGTGTGCAGTTTGGGACTATCGTGAGAGCTGCTGTGAACACTCTCGGAGAAGCCTTGGTGGCGATGACCCACTTTTTTTAATCTGAGGGCAGACAGAAACCTTGTGCCGGCATTACTGGAGGTGTAGCCGATGGTTATTTCAGTGGAAGAATGCTGACACGAAGTAAAACTGCGCTTTATTGACATTACTGCTCCGTTCCCTGCCTCTGAGTAAGGATTCGGTCATTCACTGAACTTTTCTAAGAAGAAATGGCCTTTTTAAAAAGGGATTCGAGTGTAGCCAGTTCGGGGGATGTGGGGGAGTGTGCGGTTGAATAATAATGATACCTTGCACTTCTCTCCGAGTCTCCTGGCTTCAGTTCTCAGATGCTTTTCAAAATCATCTTGTGAAGCTCCGTGGCGCCTGGGGAGCTGAGGCCACAGGCATGCCGGTTTGCGGGTGGGAGGCAGAGACGCGTGGCGATTTCCAGTTCCTTTGGGAGTTCTCCGTCCTCAAAAATCGTGTCTTCTGGACTCTTAGAGGAGGTTCTTTCACGGGGCCCTGGAGACGCAGGCGTTCTGAGTTTGGGGAGGTTTTAGACTGTAAAGGAAAGTGGCCCTAGGAAGGAGAGGGTGGTTTCCTATAACTGCTCCGAGCAGGGGAGACCACCCGACTACAGCAGAGCAGAGGGCTGTCGCCAAGGAATGGGTCAATCTCCTGCCCCCTCAGTTTTGTACAGAAATTCTGTATCTTTCTTAACTAATTAAAAAATATGCTTTTGAAACCCAGCCATTTATGTCGGACTACCTGGGCCCAAGAGGCTCCCCTGCCCTAAACTGACGACCATCCTTCGTCCTTCCACCCACCAGCCGCCCCCGGCCTCTCCGGGCCCCTGGCCTCCTCCTCCACCCGCCTGGTCCTGCCTCCACGCAGGCACCAGAACCACCTTGTCCATGCAGAGATGCTTCTGTAGCAGTTGTCTCCTTCTCCAGTATCATCAACTTTTTTCCTTCTCTCCAAGGATCATTCCGACCAGAGTACAAATATGCTGCAGTTCCCCCCATCTTTTTTTTTTCTTTTTTCGGTACGCGGGCCTCTCACTGTTGTGGCCTCTCCCGCTGCGGAGCACAGGCTCTGGACGCGCAGGCTCAGCAGCCATGGCTCACGGGCTCAGCTGCTCCGCGGCATGTGGGATCTTCCCGGACCGGGGCACGAACCCGTGTCCCCCGCATCGGCAGGCGGACTCTCAACCACTGCGCCACCAGGGAAGCCCCCCCCCATCTTTAAAGAAAAAACCCAAAGCTGCCTTGATTCCATATCCCCTTGTAGCTGTCACTGCCTTGCTGTGTACCCCTCTTCTGTTCGTCTGTCAGGGCTGCTGTAACAGACTACTGCAGACCGGGGAGCGGCGGGGGGGAAGGGGGTTAAGCAATTGAAGTTTATTCTCCCAGTTCTGGAGGCTGGAAGTACGAGATCAAGGTGTGGGCAGGGCTGGTGTCCCCTGAGGCTTCTCTCCGTGGCTTGTAGGTGGCCGCCTTCGAGCTGTGTCCTCACGTGGTCAGCCCGCTGTCTGCATCCACCCCTGGTGTCTCTCTGTGTGTCCAACCTCCTCTTCTTACAAGGACACCAGCCCCCCTGGATTAGGGCTCACCCTAACGGTCTCACATTAACTCAGTCACTCCTTAAAGGCTTTGTCTCCAACTACAGGTAGTGGGGCTAGGCCTTCAGCATGTGAATTTGGGGGGATGCAACTCAGCCGTCACACCTTTACAGATGGTCTCTTTGAAAGCGTTGTCTACACTGTCCCCATTTCCTGTCCCCGCATTCTGTCCGGGACCCACTTCAGTCAGACTTCTGCCCCCCGAGTCCCCAAGTCCAGGTCCACTCTCAGCCCTCGGGGGCATTAGCTCAGTCTATCTACCTCTCCTCCTCGGAATGTGGCGTGGGTTCCCTCTCTTGGTTTCTCCCACCTTCCCGGCCACTCCTTCCTAGTCTCTCTTTTCTGATTCTTCTGTGTCCCCTGTCCTCTGAGGTCAAATGGCCTCGGCCTCTTCTCCCTCTGCACTCCTTGCTGGATGGTCTCATCTAGTCTCACATCCTCAAGGCCGTCTCTGTACTCTTGACTCCCAAGTTTATACCTCCTGCCAGGCCTCCCCTCCTGAACTGTGCACTTCAGTAGCCAGTGGTCTTGACTGCCTAGACATGGAGTTGATCCAAAACCAAACTCCTGATTTTCCCATCCCTGAGTCCTCACTTCCATCCTGCCAGGTGCTCAGGCTTTGAAACCTTGGGGTGGTCTGTGATTCCTCGCTTAGAAATAGCAATGTGTCCACTTGCTCAGCACAGAAAACCCAAGTGTTCTGGCTCGGTCACAAAGGATGTCGCTCCCATGCCTCGTTAGTGCATCGTTCAGGGGATTTGTACCCCTAACAGATGGGGCACAGCATGACGTGCTGGAGAGAACCTGGGGCTCGGAAGGCAGGAGTGAGATTCGGGTTCTGGGTCACTAACCCATTGGGCCGTCTTGGCCAAGTCCTTTCTCTGCTCTGGGCTCAGTTTCCTCGTATGTGAAGTGAGGCGGGAGACGGGGCCGGGGATGGCAAATGGGTTTCACCTTGAGGGCCACCTCCGCGGAAGAGAGTTCTGTGATCGATTGCCCACGTCTGCTGTGGGTGTGAAACTGACAGTTGGAGCCCGGGTGCCCCCCATTAGTCACCCTTGCCCTGGCGCCTCACCACCAAGAACCCTTCAAGCTTTAAAAATCTGTGACCGCGCCCCGACCTTGAGCAAATCACTTCACTGTCCCAAGATTTTGTTTCTTCGCAAGCGAGGTGGAGATGAATAATCCCTGCCTTCCTACCACGCAGAATTGCTCTGAGGAGCGTGCGAGATAGTGGGTGAAAAATGCTTGGAAAATAGCAGGACGCTATATAAATGCAAGGTTTCGTTGTTACTAACTGACCTCCCTGGTCATGATTTGTGTTAGTCATGCCTTCCTCTGAGCCGTCGTCTAGGGCCGGGCAAGAAGCCTTTGCTTTCGTTTTTGCCCCTGCCCCCCACCTCGGGCAAGAGAGTGCCATTTGGATTTGCTGGTGACGATGAGAAAGGGGATTAGCATGAATGTTGGGTGTGCAGGTGATCTTTCTGTGCTTGGAGGATCTCAGCATCTTTCACAGCCCCCGGGGCAGGTGAAACCAGGAAGCCTTCTCCAGAGCCTTTCAGCTACTCAGCACCATCTTACCCTCCCACCGTCACCCCACCACCTTGTGACACTTCTGCACAACAGGTGGGGAAAAAAATCTTCCCAAAGTAAATTTTTGTCTCCCTCAGGGGTTCCTCTGTATTATCCAAATGTCGGGAATTAAATTAATTCTCCGGTTGGGCAGTTGGGAGCGGTGTGTCTCCCCTGAGCGCTGCTGAGCGCAGCTCTGGCTAATTTCTGGAGCAGGCACCTGCCCTGCAGCCTGTGGGAATCCAGGGGAGATACCCAGGTAGAGCTATTTTTGTTACCTGATGAAAAAAGCATCCCTTCCCTCAATCTACAATTCTCCCCTCTTTCACCTTGAATGTTGTTAATGCCCCGTCTTTTCTGCCAAAATCCCAAAGAGAGTCTGTTTGCAGCTTCCTGTGTGCATGAACTTTTCCCAGAGACCCAGGGGAGCTATCTGTCCTTACATTACTTGGCGTAAGCAAAGCTTTGGGGCATTTCTTATTGCCAGTGGTGTATTCTGAGTTGGTTTCTTTGCTCAGGCTCTTATTTATTGGCGAGTGCGTCTCATTTCCTTCTTCCCTCCTGCAGCCTTTGTCGTGAACAGTGTTCGGCGCGGTGTGAAATGAGAAGCATTAAGAACTCTTCTAAGGCATAAAGGTTTGATTTTGTTTTCCTTTTTTCGTTTTTAAGTGTTAGAAGAATAAAGGACTTGAGTTTCCTGTAGGACTGGAAACAGTGAATCAGATTTTTGTTTTGCTTAAAACCTGAAAATCTCAGGCAGCAGTTGAGAGTCTCTGGACAGAGCTGAGTGCTGTGTTTGGGGGTTTAGGGTGATGTCCCTTCCCCATGGGCCATTCTACGGGAGAGGCGGTGGCCACCCACGGAGACTGATTTGAGAGGGACCAGAAAGGCTACCTGAGTCACAGAGCTGCCCGAGACAGAGTGGGCACTGACACTTCCTGCCCTGCCTTTTCTGCTCTGTGAGGCGTTTCAGTGATTCAGTGCCTGGTGTTATCCACAGACTGATGGGTGCAATGAGCGTGAGCTCTCCCTCTCCCAGCAGGCGACCTTGGACAAGTCTCTGAAGTCATTGGTGAAATGGGGATAAGACAGCACCCTTCCCACAGGAAGTTAGATGAGGTACCACCTCCCAAGTGCCATGAGGCAGGCAGGACATCCAGGGAGGCACGGCTGGGACAGGTGCGTGCTCGTGATACAGGCGTGCCGTGCTCATTAGCAGGATGCCCTGGAGAAAGTTCAGAAGGGCCCCTGACAAACCTGTAATCTAGCATGAGCCATTTGCTTACATCCCTTGCCTGATCCCCGTTCGTTAACATCCATTACTAGCATTATCCTTTTATTCATCCCTTAACGAGTACCCAGTGCCTGCCGCTCCCGGGCACTCCGCTAGGTGCCAGGGATAAAAAGATGTAAGGGCGGGGTCCTCACCCCAATAAGCCTGTACTCAGATGAGGAGACAGTCAGTTGCAAGATAAAGGAGGCACGCATTGAAGACGGGTGTGAGAGAGAGGGGCACCCGGGTCTGCCCAGGGAGACAGAGACCCCCAGGCCCGATAGAAGCTGAAATGAGACTCGGAAAGTAACGAGGCTTTTGCCAGGCAGAGACGTGGGAAGGGCCCTCTAAGTAGAGAAACCGCACGTGCCCGGCCGTGGAGGTGTGATGAGTGTCAGTGTTGGCAAAAAGACGGGAAGATGTGGGGACGGGGGAGGAGGGGCGCCCGAGAGCCCCCGGATGCCTTGCCGAGGGGGCAGGTGCTGTCCTGTGGGCGAGCACCAGATGCTGGCGCGACTGAGCCGTGACTACGCGCCAGGATGGATGTGCAGGTTTGAAAGGTCACACACAGCGGTGCGGAGAACAGATGGGAGACTGGGGGCAAGAGGCACGGAGGGCCCCCTCTGGTGGGACGTGGGCCAGGATGAGCTGTGTCTTTAAGTAAACTTCGTATGGACGCATAACATTCATGCAGGAGGCGTGCACACATCCTACGTGTGCAGCACGACGGATTTTCGCAAAGTGAACACGCGGTGTCCCCAGCACCCAGATCATGAAACAGAATGGGACCAGCCGAAAAATAATATTTTAATGAAAAACAAGAATGGCTTTTCATAGCATAGTAATTTTTAGTATAAGTCTGTCCCAAGTACTGCACGGGACATTCACGTTCTTCAGAATGCTTGGTTATTCGAGATGCAAATCTGACCGAGCGCCCTGTATGTTATCTGATTACCCTGGATGCGTCCACATTGTTGCAGGTGGCAGTAGTTCCTTCATGTTTTTATTGCCAGCGAGAGCCTGTTTTATGACTGTTGCACATGTTATCGAGACTGCCGCTGATGGATAACTGAGTTGTTTCCAGTTTGAGGACATTATGAACGAGGCCGCTCTGAGCACTCTTACACTTACCTTTCGGAGACACGGGCTTGTATTTCCACCCAAGAGTGGACTTGCTGGATCTTAGAGGATGTTTATATTCGGCTCTAATAAATACCACCAAATAGTTTTCCAAGAACGTTGTTGCAAACTACACCCCATCAGCAGTGGAAGAGCGTTCCAGTTGCTCCACAGCTTTCCTCACACGGCATTGTCTGTCTCTTCATTTAGCTATTCCAGCGGGTGTGCGGTCAAAACAAAGCACGGTGCAGTTTTAATTTGCGTTTCACTCGTGGCTGAGCCGACTGCCTTTTCATGTATTGATCGGGCATTTTGGCCGTCCTCCTCTGTGAAGTGTCTGTTAGAGTTCTGCCCACTTTTCTGTCGTCATGTCTTTTTCTTATTCAATTGGAGTAGTTCTTATATGAGGAGTCCTTTGTCAGATAAATGTATTGCAGATATCTTCCTTCAGTTTATAGCTTGCCCTTTTGCTCTCTTATTAGAGTCTGCTGATGAACAGAAGTTTTTAATTTTAATGTAGTCCAGCTCGTGTGGGTTTTTCCATCATGGTTCACTCTTTTTTGAGTCCTGTTTAAGAAAGATATGCCTTATTAGTTTATCCAGTCTCATTACTTTTTTTTTTTTTTTTTTTCCCCAGTAAGCGGGCCTCTCATTGCTGTGGCCTCTCCCGTTGCGGAGCACAGGCTCCAGACGCGCAGGCCCAGCGGCCATGGCCCACGGGCCCAGCGGCTCCACGGCACGTGGGATCTTCCCGGACCGGGGCACAAACCCGTGTCCCCTGCATCGGCAGGCGGACTCTCAACCACTGTGCCACCAGGGAAGACCCCATTACATTTTTTAATGTGGCTCCTTAAAAATTAAAATTATATGTGTGGTTCAAAAAAACAAAAAAGAAAGAAAGATATGCCTACCCCAAAGTGTGTGTTTCCTCCTAAAAGATTAATTGTTTCATCTTTCACATTTAGATCTATAATCCATCTCGAATGGATTTTTCCTTTAATAAAGGATAACGTACGTACAGTAAAACAGACCCATTTTAAGTACAGAGTCCAGTGAATTTTGATAAGAGTATATACACATGTAACCACAACCACAGGCAAGATGTAAAAGATGTCCATCACCCCATAAAGTTGCTTTATGTCCTTCTGCTTCTCAGAGTGTGGTCCATGGACCAGCAGCATCGGCCTAACCTGAGAGCTGGTTAGAAATGCAGACTCTCGGGCCCCACCCCAGGCCGACTGAATTAGAATATGCATTTTAACAAAATTCCTAGGTACTTTGTATGCACTTTAAAGTTTAGAGACAATCTGAGTTCCTTTGAAGAAAGGTGACAAGCAAAAAAATGCTTTTCTATTGTTATTAATGACATCGCCTGAAGCAAGGCAAGGTAAATGATAGATTATTGAGTTTGGGGAAAAAATGAAAGAGAAGAGAAAGACAAAGTTGGAAAGAAATTTTGAAGTCATTACAGGAGCACCCTCTATTCCCTGGACCACTTCCTCTCCTGGAGACCTGGCCCCGCTGATGTCCTGCAAAGCTGAAGGACAAGATTTGCCGTTGGGGAGGCTTGGGCTCCTGGAGCAGTGCTTCCTGGTCTGTGCCCTGGACCAGCATGGAGAAAGCCATCCTAATGACCAAGTCCAGAAGGACCATAATTTTGGGTTTGTTGTTTTTTTTTTTTTTACTTTTCTTTTTTTTTTAAGTTTAATTTTTATCTTCATGTAATATATGTACTGCTTTAAAATATCAAATACTTCCACATGGCTTATAATAAAAGATAGCAGTTCTCCAGCCCACCCCTCCCCCACTCCTCTGACATTTTAATCACCTACTTTTTGGATGACCCCTTATCCCTCACACCCGGAGTCCGGTTTTCCAGTGAGTAAACGTTCCTTCTGCCAGAGCTGGGGAGAGAATCTGGGGCGTTAACTGCCCCCTTTTACATGTCTTCAGCCGATCCTCCTGGTGTTAATCCCACCCTGGTTGTCCACCTTCTGTGGTCCAAGGTACCTCTATTTTCTGGGCTTTTCTGGGATTCTGCACAGAGCAGATTGGCTTTTGTTCCTTCCAGCTCTTCTACCATTAAGCGCTTAGGTTTTCTCCTTCTCTACTCACATTAGACATTTTTACATTATAAATTAAATTTTTTTAAAAAATCAAACAAAAGAATATATACATATATTATAAAGAATACTAACAAAAAGGCTTCATATTTCAGTCTGTGGAAATTATTTTTGTGAGTGGTTTGAAATCCAGTTAAATGTGTTAATAAATTGAATTTATTTCCGTAAGGGCTATCCCAGCCCCATCCCTTCCCCTCTGACCTGTGGTGGCGAGTTTCTCATGCATTATATCCCTGGCTCTAAATCTGAGCTCACGATTCTGTTCCTTAGATCTATTTGTCTTTTGCCAAAAAAAATACCAGGCTGTCTTTTTCCCCCTTTGTTTTCTGCCTTCTCGGGTTTTAAATGAGCATTTCATGTTCCCATTTTACCTCTTCCAGCATATCAATTGTACTTCTTGTTAAGTTGTTGTTAGTGGTTGCCCTGTAGTTAAGAAAATACATTTTTAACTAATCCATGTCTCCCTTGAAATGACACTGGATGGGTTCACATGTAGAGCAGGCGCCTTATAACCCAGTGTTCCCGGTTCCTCCCTCCCGACCCTCTGAGACTGTTGTCCATCATTTCACTCAGCATCCACTATCAGTTACGTGATACGTTGTTACTGTGATTACTTTAAAAAACAGTAATCTTGGGCTTCCTTGGTGGCGCAGTGGTTGAGGGTCCGCCTGCCGATGCAGGGGACACGGGTTCGTGCCCCGGTCCGGGAAGATCCCACGTGCCGCGGAGTGGCTGGGCCCGTGAGCCATGGCCGCTGAGCCTGCGCGTCCGGAGCCTGTGCTCCGCAACGGGAGAGGCCACGACAGTGAGACGCCTGCATACCGCAAAAAAAAAAACAGTCATCTTGTAGATCAATTAAGAATAAGGAAATCCCTGGCAGTCCAGTGGTTAGGACTCGATGCTTTCACTGCCGTGGCCAGGGTTCCATCCCTGGTCAGGGAACTAAGAGCCCGCAAGCCAATGGGCGGGGCCAAAAAAAGAAAAGATCTTTTTTGACTTTTATTTATTCCTGCGCCAATGCCCTTCCTTTCTTTATGTTTTTTTCTTCTTTTTCTATGTTGTTTTTCTTCTGCCCGAAGATCCTCTTTTAACATGTCTTGCAGGGCAAGCCTATTGGCCATAAATTTCTTCCATTTTTGTTTATCTGAGAAAGTCTTCATTTCTCCTTCACGTTTGAGGACGATTTCGCTGGAAATTGACTTCTGAGCTGGTGGCCTTTTCTCTCTTAATACTTGGAGTATTTCACTCCACTCCCTTCTTGCTTGCGTTGTTTCTGATAAGGGGTCCACTGTGATCCTTATCCTTAACTTTTCATAGGAAAGGTGTTTTTCCCCTCTCTGGCTTCTTTCAGGATTTTCTGTTCATCTTTGCATTTCTGCAATTTGGATCTAATGTGCCCAGGTGTGTTTTTCTTGTTATTTACCCTGCTTGGTAGTCTCTGAACTTCCTGCATCTGTGTGGTTTGGTTACAGATCCGGTATTAATTCAACTATTAGTAGTGTTCTTGGCCATTAGTAATTCAGCTGTTTGTTTTGCTTTCTCTCTTTTGCTTCTCCCTCTGCTCATCACATTATACTACACTTTTGACATCATCCAATAACTCTTGCTTATTCTGCCCTGTTTTCTTTTCATTCTGTTTTCTCTTTACATTTCAGTTTGCAAGTTGTATTGACCTATAGTCAAGCTCGCTGACTTTTTTCCTTGGCCACATCCAGTCTACCGACGAGCCTGTCAAAGACACTTTATTTCTGACACTGTGTTTTTGATTCTCCCTAAGAGCTTCCTTCTCTCTGCTTACGTTCCCCTTCTGCATGGTGTCCAGTTTTTCCATTAGCGCCCTCAACCTATTAATCATAGTTATTTTAAATTCTCTGTCTAGAGTAATTCCAGTATTTGTGTCATATCTGAGTCTGGTTCTGATCATTGCTTTGTTACTTCAACATGTACATGTATTTTTTCTTGGCTGTCACTTGAAAATGTTATTTTCTCTTGCCTTTTGGCATACCTTGTGCTTTCTTACTGAGAGACATACATGCTGTGTTGGGTAAGAGGAACTGAGGCAAAGAGGGCGTTAGGGCTTTAAGTGTGAGGGTATCTGTTAATCAGGCCAGGCTTTGGGCTCCGTTCGGTATTTTTTGCAGCTGTAGGTGCCAGAAGCTTCAGCTCCTCGAGTACCCCTGCTTGTGTCTCCCTTCTTGACCCTGGGCTTCCCTCTGTTCTCCTCCTTAAAGAGAGTCTGGTTGTTTCAGCTCTTGTGGCTGTAACCACCGTGATACTGGAGCCCCGTTGCTGTGGGGGGAGGGGAATGGTCTATAATCTACAACGAAATTTCAGTCCTTTCGTGGGCTGTGTTTCGGGGCTGAGGCGTTCACAAGGGGTTCTCCTGGGACGCAGTTTTCCCCTCTGCCCCCCACTCCCCCCCCAGGCACAGCATTCCCAGTCTGTCTCCTCGAAGCCTGGTCCTGTTGACTATGGTCTCTCCTCCCACTCTGGTGAGACAGGAAGGCTGGAGGGGTCCGGAGAATGGAGGAACTTCTTCACCTGGGTGGGATAAGGCTTCTGAATTGCATCTGGCCAAGTCCTCTCCCCTGGAGAAAAGGCCTTTGTTCTGACTCTGGGTCTACTTCACAGTGGTTCGTCTTCCCCTCCCTCTGCCAGAGACACCAGGGGGTCTTTCTGGGATCCTCGCCATGAAAACCTGGAGGGGTTCCTGGGGGTAAACCCAAAAGAGTGTGGTGGCCCCCTAAGCCTGTGTCCCCTCCAGCTTTTCACTTTCACGCTGGTCCTCACTCAGCCTCCAGCAATTCATCAAAATCACCATTTAAGTGTTCCTTCCCGTTTATGGCTCCAGCAAATTCTTCTCCCTATAAGTAGATCTCATTTGCTGTATCCCTCTAGATGGCCCCATCTCTCGGGCTTTCAGGGTGCCATTTGTCCTGTGACCTTAGTTCTCTGATGGGTCCAAGAAAATGGTTGGTTTTCAGTTTGTCCAGCTTTTTCTTGTAAGGATGGCAATGATAACTTTCAAGCTCTTTACATGTTGTAGCTGAAACCAGAGGTCAATACCAAGCTGTCTTCATTACTGTAAGATATTAGTTAGGGTCAGCTACACTGCGTAACAAATAGACCCCCCAAGTATCAAGGTCTTAAAGAGCAAGAGGTATATATATGTTTTCTTATGTAAAATCAGGGTGGCTTTCAGGTCAGCAGGATAGCTCTCCTCCATGCAGTGCTTCAGGCATCCAGGCTCTTTCCATCACGTGCCCCACCATGCCTAGGCTACAGTGCTGTCTGCATCCAGGCAGCAGAAAGAATAGGGCAGAAAAGCACACATATGGGAGGTTTAGTATGGACCTGGCCCAGAAGCAAAGCACAGTACTTTTGTTCACATTGCATTGAGAAGAATTCAGTCCATGCACCCAGAGGAAAAGAGAATGGAATTTCAGGAACAGCTACCGTCCGCGCCACTTACTGCTTTACATTAGCTCTACCAGTCTACTGACCATGTTCTTTGTCAGATGTGTCTCGACTCTTTTGGTCCTTTGCTTCTCCTTATGTACTTGAGATCCAGCTTCTCGTGTTCTGTTAAACACTCTGTTGGGATTTCAGTTGCATTAAATTTGTAGATCAGTTTAGGGGGGACTGGCATCTTTATGATAATAAGTTTTTTCATCTGCAAACTTGGTTTGTCTTCCCATTTGTAAAGATCCTCTATAATGTCTTCCAGTAAAGCTTTACAATTTTCTCTGTAAAGGTCTTGCTTAGTTTTTGTTCAACTTATTCCTAATATCTTTTGGTTTTTACTGCTATTATAAAGAATATGAAACTTTAAAACTTTTAAAACTTTAAAACTTTGCATTTATGTTGTTACTAATGTAGAGAAACACAGTTGATCTTTTTATATTTAACCTTGGATTCATAACTGTACTAAACTCTTTAACATTCTGATAACTAATCACTAGACTTTTTTTCATTTTTCTATGTAGATAATATCATTTGTGAATTACGCCAGTTTTTTCTTTTTTACCATTTCTTAGATCCTTTGTTTCTTTTTCTTTTCTTCGTTTATTTTTTTACTGTGCTGGTTGGCATCCCCAGTAAAGCATCGAATAATAGTGGTAACTGTGAGCATCTATGCTCTGGCCTCAATCTTGAAGGAAAAGCTTTCAAAGCTTCACCTTTGACTATTGTGTTTGCTAGAGGATTTTTGTGGATATATTTAATTAGGTAATAACGTTCATTTCCTTTCCATTCGTAGTTCACCAATATATTTTATCAGGAATGCATGTCAGATTTTATCAAGTGCTTTTTCTACACTTTTGTGTGTTTTTTTTTTACTGAAACAACTGCACAGGCACACCTTGGAGATACTGCAGGTTCGCTTCCAGACCACCTCAGTAAAGCAAGTCATATGAGGTTTTTCGTTTCCCAGTGCATATAAAAGTAAATCCTTGTTGCTTATCTATTTTTGGATAGTAGTTCGTATCTGTTAATGCCATACTCCTAACTTGTCCCTGCCCTCCTTCCTCTCCCCTTTGGTAACTGTACGTTTGTTTTCTATGTCTGTGAGTTTGTTTCTGTTTTGTGTATAGATTCATTTGTGTTATTTTTTAGATTTCACATATAAGTGATATCATATAGTATTTGTCTTCCTCTGTCTGACTTACTTCACTAAGTATAATATTCTCTGTGTTCATCCATGTTGCTGCAAATGGCAATATTTCATTTTTTTAGTGGCCGAGTAATATTTCCATATCTGTTTTTCTGTTGACTAATTCTCACCTCAGGTGTATCTATTCTACTGTTTAACCATCCTTTGAGGGCTTTAAAAACCACATGACTAAGGACAATTTCAAACATACAAAATAGAGAGATTCAAATAAGGAACCCCTCCTTTTTCCCATTGTCCAAGTTCAGTAATTATCCACACATGGCCCTTCTTCCTGTATATCTTCTTTTTTTTTAAATATTTATTTATTTATTTGGTCGCACCAAGTCTTAGTTGTGGCAGGCGGGCTCCTTAGTTGCAGCTCCAGGGCTCCTTGGTTGTGGCATGTGAACTCTTGCAGCATGCCTGAGGGATCTAGTTCCCCAGCCAGGGACCGAACCCAGGCCTGCTACATTGGGAGCACGGAGTCTTATGCACTGCGCCACCAGGGAAGTCCCTTCCTGTATATCTTTACACCCCACCACTTCTCCCCTCGCAGGATTGCTTTAAAGCAAATCCCAAATTCCACATCATTTCATCTCTAACCATTTTAGTCCTAAAGTTTTTAATTTCAATGGTTATAGTTTTTCATTTCTAATTCTGTTTGGTTCTTTTAGAGGTCTGCCTGTTTATTTTGAGTGGTTATTTACTTTTTATATTTTGGTTCTTTTTTTATTTATTTAAACATACTAAATATCATAATTCTGTATTTGATCAACTTCTAATATCTGAACTCCTTGTGTATCTGATGCTGCATTTGCTGTCCTGCTAACTACTGGTTATTGGGCTTTGTTTCATTTTATGATTTCTTTAAAATTGTGAGCTCATGTTCTTTGAAACTTTATCTCCAGGAAAATTTTGAAGTCCGATTGAGGGTTTGCTCCACCCAAAGGTGGCGTGGGTTTGTTCTGCCGATGACTGGGTGTAGTATGAAGGGATCACTGTTTGTTTAATGGGACCACTTTATTGAACTATAATATACATACCAAAAAATACAAATCATTAGCGAACAGCTTTTGTGACCAAGAAACAGAAAATGATCAGAACTACAGAATTCCCTCCTACCCTGTCCAGTTACTTCTTCCCCTCCAAGGTCACCGCTGTCCTAAGCATAGTTTTGCCAGTTTCCGTGTAAGTAGAATCATCCCGTCTGTGCTGTTTTTTCGTGCCTGGCCTCTTTCACTTAGCGTGTGTCTGTGAGGTTCATCCAGGGTGATGCGTGAGCGGCAGGGTTCATTTTGCTCTGTTGTATCGTATTCCATTTTGGTGATCTCTTCTATGGCTGGTGAGCACGTGAGGGGTTCCCACGTGTGGGATGATGACGGTGCTTCTGCAGACTTCTTGTGCACGTGTTGTGGGAACATACCGTCACTTCCTTTCAGATTCATAGTAGGAATGGAACTAAGGGTGGTGGGCATACTTCTGCTTTAATACTCACAGTTATCCAAAATGGTCACACTAACTTATATTTCCTCCAGCAGCACAAGAGTATGGGGTGATTTCGTTTTTTGGTTTCTTTTGGGTTTTTTTGCGGTACGCAGGCCTCTCACTGTTGTGGCCTCTCCCGTTGCAGAGCACAGGCTCTGGACGCGCAGGCTCAGTGGCCATGGCTCACGGGCCCAGCCGCTCCGCGGCATGTGGGATCTTCCCGGACCGCGGCACGAACCCGCGTCCCCTGCATCGGCAGGCGGACTCTCAACCACTGCACCACCAGGGAAGCCCAGGGTGATTTAAATTAAATCCTCAGCTTGGTGCTTTTTGGCCCATGAAGTCGAGTGAACTAAGGTCCTCAAGCCACATGAAAGCTGTGGAGAGGAGACGTTCCCCTCCACTCAGCTAAGGCTGAGGCAGATGGGTTTCCTCGCTGTCTCCCTGTCTGTGGGTTGTGTAACTCATTGCTTCTCTAGGAATGCAGCCCTTGAGGGGCCCCGTGCTGTAGGCCAGCGTCTCTGGTCTGACTCCCCATTGCAGTCTGGCCCCGACTGGTTCACCTAGGCTTGGGAGAGGCCTTCGGGGCAGCCTGAGCACCTGTTCCCTCCCTAACTTCTCTGGACTTCTGCAGCCGACTCACTTTCGGCCCCTGAGGACTTCTCTTAGTGTCTTTCCAGGTCAGTTATGCACTTTAATAGATATTTTAAAGTATTTTATCTGGCATTTTAGATATATTATGGTGGAAGTGCTTTTAGACCACATAATTTCCCCCAAAATAGTGGTCCCTTTCTGCTTTCCATTTTCCAAAATTTTGCTGACATCTCTCATCTGCTGCGGTCTTCTCCATTCTCTATGACCATGTGAACATACACACCCACACCCACACACACCTTCCTTTACTGTTGAACTGGTGCATTTTCAGGAGAGAGCAGAGAGGAATGTGTATGCATTTAACTGGAAATTCAGCTAAAAGCATTTTTCTTTTTTTTTTGGCCGTGCCGTGTAACATGCAAGACCTTAGTTCCCCAGCCAGGGATGGAACCCGCTCCCCCGGCAGTGGAAGCGTGGAGTCTTACCCGCTGGACACCAGGGAAGTCCTAAAAGCATTTTAAGTAATGTTTTTCTCTGTATTTACGGATAACTCTTCTCTGATTCTCCTTTCTCTTCTCAAAAGTGTGGTCATTAGACCAGCAGCTCTGATGTCTCTTGGATTCTCGTTAGAAATCCAGGCTCCTAGACCCCACCCCAGACTTTCTGAATCATTTCAAGAGCCCCAGGTGAGGGACTTCCCTGGCGGTCCAGTGGTTAAGACCCCGTGCTTCCAGTGCAGGGGGCGCATGTTCGATCCCTGGTCGGGGAACTAAGGTCCTGCATGCTGCGTGGCACGGTCAAAAAGAAAAAAATGAAAGAAAGAAAACAATAACTGGGAAGGCAAATTAAAAGGAACTATTATATATAGAATGGATAAACAACAAGGTCCTACTGTATAGTAGAGGGAACTATATTCAATTTCCTGGGATAAACCATAATGGAAAAGAATATGAAAAAGAATGTATATATGTATAACTGAAGCACTTTGCTGTACAGTAGAAATTAACACAACATTGCACGTCAACTATACGTCAATAAAATAAATGTTTAAGAAAAGAGCCCCAGGTGATTCCTCCGTGCAGTGAACTTTGAGAGGCACTTGTTGGCGCCGAGGGTCTCACCTGGGCCCCTCTCCCCTCCTGCACCTCCTCCCATCCTGGCTCCCTGCCCCTCTCCACCTTGGGTCCCTGAGAAAGCCGGGAGCTTAGGTGCAGACGTTCTCCACCTGGAAGTTAGGAGCAGCTTCCCGAGCTCACCCCGCCTGGGCAACACCAGGGCTGATCACATCCTTATTTGGGGCTGGCTCTGAACTCAGTACTGTAACACCTTCACAGGAGATACCAAGGTATACCCAGGAGAGGCAGAGATGGTGAGAAACAGCCCTTGACCTTAAGACATTCTCAGCCTGGATCTGGGAGAACATTCTGGAGAATGAGAAACAGCCCCGGAGGGCAAAGAGTAGCTTCCTGCGCATTTAACGTAAATTACACGTTGTTACACTAGCCCTTTATTGTTTTGGAGTCAGACGCCTGGACTTGTCCTAAAAGCCCCAGAACTGTGTTTTCCTGGGATCTGGGATTCAGTTGAAGCTCCCAGTGTTTTGCTGGCCAAACTCAGGCCTCAGGTGATAATGTCATCCCACTGGACTCCATCCCTTGATCCAGGAGCCGCAGGGGGACCCAGGACGGCTGGGAAGAAACACGAGACAAGGTGCCGTCGAACTCCATTCGCTCATGATCTTTCTCCCCAGACGCTCTGGCCTTGCCCTCGGTGGCCTTGTTTGATCTCAAAGGTGGAGGGGCCCACCTTTCCAGAGGTCTCAGGTGATGTGAGTTGGGTCACCCCGGCCCCTCAGGTAAAACAAGACTCTGGCCGCCTGACATTCCATATCCTTCTAACACCATCCTAGTTTTACCTGTTTCTAAGAACCAGGCCTTAACGTGCCCTAACGTTACTAAGCGGAAGACGGGTGCTCTCAGAGTTCCGTTCTCCAGGACCATTGCTTTCTCATCTGCCAGGTGGGTGAGTCACCTCAGGTTCCACCGAGATTCTGGGAGTTTTGACTAATGGTGCTGTGAGAGTGGTTTGAGATTCCTGGTTGCAGCCTGCCGGTGAGTCAGTGCCTAATGTTCGTATTTTAAGTAAGAGAGTCTCGATGCCCTTAATTACTTCCCTGGGCGGGCTCTAGAATCAGAGTGTGGAACCTGCTGCCCACGCAGAGTCACCTGACTCAGCCAGGTGAGGAGGGAGCTGGCCTGGGAGCCACTCCATGCCGAAGGCCCCTGAGCGGGGGGAGTGCTATGGGCTGAATTGTGTCCCCTCCCCAAGTTCATGTTAAAGTTCTAACGGTGAGCACCTCTGACTGTAGGTGGAGTTGGCTCTTTACAGAGGTGATTAATGTAAAATGAGGTCACTAGGGTGGGTCCTAATCCAATAGGACTGGTGTCCTTATAAAAAGAGGAGGTCAGGACACAGACACCCTCCCTGGGCGCCGGAAATCATGGTGCAACGTTAAGTACCGCAGCTGGCCGCAGGGCAGCTCCTGGGCTCAGCGGAGACCTTTCTCACCTATCTACAGCCCTCGGGTCCCCAGAGCAGAGCAGGAGGGTTGGCTGCAGGAGAAGCATTTAAGGTTCGTGCCATCCCCTCATCCCCGGTATTGTGGAGCACCTCGATGGGCATCGTGCTGAGCTAATTTGTTTTAAACTGGCTCGCCCGACCCTCCGTGGGAGCTTCCGGGAGTTCATTTTAAAGTCAGAGAGAGAAGAAGCGGGAGCTGCCTAATTCCCTGGTTCAGTCGCACGCGAAATCTAGTTTGGTATCGTCCCCGGGTGACACGCCTCTTTCATGACCCTTGGAAGCAGATGACAGCTCTGGGTGCCCTGCCTCTCTGCACGGAGGGGTCAGGACAAAAGAGTGACCTCGTTACGAGGCCCACCGCCCTCGCTCCAGGCCTGTCTGCCTCTTATTGCAGACTTCCCATTATCCACTCAGAGGCAAAGGGGCACTGGTGACACATGCCCGAGGCCACCCCTGCTAGAGGGCCCTCAAACCACCAGTCAGGTCAGCTTTCTAGACTCAGTGGATGCACTCAGCCCAGCTAGTCACCCAGACGCAGGCCCCACCTGCTCCCACCTGCAGCTGCACCCCAGGGTGCTCCCTGCCCGTACCACCCGCTCTGCCATCAGCCGGTGCAGAGCCCACCTGCCGTGTGTCTCACTTAAGCCCCGTGAAACCTGTTCTGGCCCTTCCTCAGCACTGCTGCCTACCTCCTCTGAATTTCCATTGCATTTTGTGATTCGAAAAGAAAGCACGGTGGGAACGTAAAATGGTGCAGGCGCTGTGAAAAAGTCCGGCAGTTGGTTAAACACAGAATTACGATGTGACCCAGCAATTCCACTCCTAGGTAGGTACCCAGAAGAAACAAAAACAGGTTTTCAAACAAATCCTGCACACGGATGTTCATAGCAACACTGTTCACAAAATAGTGGAGACGCCAAAAGGTGGAAATAACCTAAATACACGTTAGCAGATCAATGGATAAGCAAAGTGTGGTAAAGCTGTTATTCAGCCATAAAAAGGGATGTTGCAGTGACACAAGCTACAATGAGGAGAAACCGTTACACTCAGTGAAAGAAGCCAGACACAAAAGGCCCCTTCCTGTAGGATCCCACTTCATGAAATGTGTGGAATTGACAACTCCAAAGAGACAGAAAGCAGGTTAGAGGCTGGCAAGGGCTGGGGGGAGGACCTGACTGCCGAATGGGCTTGGGGTCTCCTTTAGGGGTGATGAAATGTTTGGAATTGGGTAAAGATAATGGTTGCACAGCCTTGTGAATTTATGAAATGCCACTAAATTATACCCTGAAAGTGGTTAATTTTACGTTGTGTGAATTTCACCCCCATAAGGAGGAAGACACCGTGGATTCTTAGAGCTGGAAGGAACCTTGATCCAGTCCAACCTTGTAGGGGACGCAGGAAGACACTGTAGGGGGTCCCCAACAGCCTCCCTACCTAGTGACCCGTGACGTATGAGAGGTGACACCGAATGAGGAGAAGGGGCCCAGGCAGGGGACAAGCATTCAGGTGTGGGAAGGTGGCCCTCTCCTCGTTCCCTCCTTCCCTCCCCTGTTCAGCAGCCGTGTGGAGCATTATCCGTTCTTATCTTAGCCTTTGGTTTCCCAGCAGCGGCAGGCGGAGAAGCAGCACGACTCAGTGGCTGTGTTTGTTCAGCTTTGGGGCTGGACAGGTTCGGCTTAAATCCGGCCTCTGCCAATAGGAGCTCTGTGACGGCGGGCACATTCCCAACTTCTCTTAGCCCTGGTTCCTCTTCTGTGAAATGGGGGTGTCATCGGGATCTATCAGATACATTTAAGTAAGACGTCGGCTCTGTGGGGCTCAGGGCCACGCCTGGCACAAAGGACCCGAGAGCAAGGTTAGTCGTCGTTGGTATCTGTGATCCCAAGTCCCTCCACTGTCCTTGTTTGGGTTTTCATATTAATCACCAACTCCATCTTCTCCTGGGTAGTCAGGGTGACCTTATAACTTACTGTCCAAACCAGGACACTTTTCGTCTTCATTAACAGATAGAGGATTGACTCCCTTTAGTGTGTAGTTCTATGAATTGGGGCCCATATATGGATTCAAGCGACCACACCACCACAATTCAGATTCAGAACAGCTCCATCACCCCAAATAACTCCCTGAAGCTGCCCCTTGGTAATCCACCCTTCCCTCATCACAGCCCTGGCAACCACTGACGGGTTCTGACACTATAGTTTTCTCTTTTTGAAGAATCTTGTAGAAATGGAATCATTCGGTGTGTAGCCTTTGGAGACTAGCTTCATTCATTCAGCGTAATGCCTTTGAGATTCATCCGTGCTACCGTGTGTATCAATAATTTGTTCCTTTGTATTGCTGAGTAGTGTCCATGGTGTGGATGTACCATGTTTGTTCACTCTTGGGCGGATACTGGGGTAGCTTCCATTCTGGTAATTATAGAGCGCTATTGTAAACATCCGTGGACAGGACTTTGTGGGAACATTCGTCTTCACTTTTCTAGGCTGAATATCTAAGAGTGGGATTGCTAAACAGTTTTCCAGAGTGGCTGGTGTGTACCAGTTTTCAGTCCCATTAGCAACGTGTGAGGGTTCGGTTTGCTTCACGTCTTCACAGGTACTTGGTACTGTCAGTGATTTTTCTTTTAAGGATGCAAAGAGGGGTGTCGTGGCATCAATATCTCATCGTGGTTTTAACTTGCATTTCCCTAATGGCTAACAGTGTTGATGTCTTATCATGTGTTTATTTGTCATTCATATATCCTTTTCGACAAAATGTCTAAGTCTTTTGACCATTTTAAAACTGGGTTGTTTTCTCAATGGTAACTTCTGAGAGTTCCTTCTGTGTTCTGGATCAAATCCTTTGTCTGAAAGGTGATATGCAAAACTTTTCTCCCAATCTGCAGCTTGTATTTTCATTCTTTTAATAGTGTCTTTTGCAGAGCAAACTTTTTAATTTTCAAGAAGTCCAATTTGTCAATTTTTCCTTCCATGTACTTTGCTTTCGGTGTCTTGTCTAAGAATTCCTTGTCTAACCCATTGTCACAAATATTTTTTGTTTTCCTCTAAAAGTTATATAGTTGGGTGTTTTATAGTTAAACACGTGATCCGTTTGAGTTAATTTTTATATAAGGGGTAAGGTATCTGTTGAAGTTAATTGTTTTGCACAGGGCTGTCAGTTATTCCATCACCATTTATTGAAAAGACTGTCTTTCCTCTATTGAGTAGCTTTTGAACTTTTGTCAAAAATCATTTGGCCATATTTCTGTGGGTTTAATTTCTGAACTCTCTTCTGTTCCTTTGATCTATGTGTCTATACTTTCACCAATACTCTGTTGATGACTATAACTTTATAGTACCTTCAAAATCAGGTTTTCAAAACCTTTTTGATTATTCTAGTTTCTTTGCCTTTCCATGTAAGTTTTTAAAATCAGCTTGTCTTTATCTACAAAAAGTCCTGCTGTGATTTTTATTGAAATTGGGTTAAATCTGTAGATCAGTTTGGCAAGAATTTACGTCTTGACCATGTCAAGTTTTTAAATCCATGAACATGGTATATCTCCCCCTTTATTAAGGCCTCCTTTGATTTCTTTCATCAGTGTTTGTTCAGTAAATAGATCCTGTTCCTGTTTTGGGAGATTTTTACCGAAGTTTTTTATTTTGGGTTTTGTTTTTTTGTTGTTGTTTTGGGGTTTTTGTTTTTTGTGGGTTTTTTTTGGAGCTCCTTTAAATCAAACTTACTCTTAAGACTAAGAAGAGGCACTATTAATAATTACACCAGGGCAATAGGCATAAACCAGTGTCGTCCTGGGCAAATCGGGAATTATTCTGATAGAGCATGATGCTCAGACTGGACACAGAACTCCAGATGTTTTCTGATCTCCCAACACACAGTGAGGCTTTTATCTCTTAGGACCTGGGCACTCTACTCCCACTATTATGAAGTAGCCAAGGTTGCATTGTTGTTTGGGTTTGTTTTATATTTTATTTTTATTTCTAAAAACTCATACATGAAAATATTCTTTTAAATTTTTCAAGGAATGTAGACAGAGCTCTTAGGTTTTCCTTTACAAGCATATCATCGGTGCTGGTACGCAGCCTGAGGAGGGCTGTCAGTCTGGCGTGGCACCTTCCAGACCTCTCTCTAGGCATGTGTGTGTAGCTACAGAAATACATGTTTTAGTTTTGTGGGTTTTGTTTTCCAAAGTAGTGTCATAAAATACTTATTGTTCTGCAGCTTGTTTTCTTCACTTAAAAATACGTCTTGGGTTTCCCCGGTGGTGCAGTGGTTGAGAGTCCGCCTGCCGATGCAGGGGACACGGGTTCGTGCCCCGGTCTGGGAAGATCCCACGTGCCGTGGAGCGGCTGGGCCCGTGAGCCATGGCCACTGAGCCTGCGCGTCCGGAGCCTGTGCTCCGCAACGGGAGAGGCCACAACAGTGAGAGGCCCGCATAGTGCAAAAAAAAAATACGCCTTATAGGGGGCTTCCCTGGTGGCGCAGTGGTTGAGAATCTGCCTGCCAATGCAGGGGACGTGGGTTCGAGCCCTGGCCTGGGAGGATCCCACATGCCGCAGAGCAACTGGGCCCGTGAGCCACAACTACTGAGCCTGCACGTCTGGAGCCTGTGCTCCGCAACGAGAGACCACGATAGTGAGAGGCCCACGCACCGCAGTGAAGAGTGGCCCCCACTCGTCGCAACTCGCACAGAAGCGAAGAAAGCCCTCGCACAGAAGCGAAGACCCAACAGAGCCACAAATTAATTAATTAATTTTTTAAAAAAATACGTCTTATAGATCTTTCCATGCTAGTGTAAGTGTCACCTCATTCTTATTGACACCTGCAAGGTCTTCTGCAGCATAAAAGCATTATGTTTAATGTAATCAGCCCTCTGTTGATGGGCATTTAGGAATTTTTCCAGTCTTTGCTCTTCCTCGTCTGCACATGCCTCCTGTGCAGAGAGGTGAATGTTTCTCTAGCTTAGGTGCCAACACGGAATCGCCAGGTATAGGGTACATGCATTGTGTGTCTTAATGGATGTTGCCAAATTGCCCACAAAAATCGGCTGGACCAACTTATATTCTCACCAAGACAGTGTGAGAGTATTTTTTCCTCACACGCTTGCCAAAACTTTATTTTACCAAAATTGAACGTTTTTGCTGCCCAGATTGCTGCAGTGTGCTAAAGGTAATCACAGCTAAAGGTAATCGCAGCTAATGCCTATAGATTGTTGATTATGTCCCAGGCACTGCCCCGAGAGCTTTACTTGTATGCATTGACTCATTTAATCCCATGACAATCTTTTGAGGTGGGGTCCTTTATTGTTCCTGTTTTATAGCTGACAAAACTCAGGTGCAGAACGAAATCTTATTGTTTGAAATTTTTCCTCGATTATTACTGAGCCAAAGTATTGCTGCTTCGTGTTTATTGATCACATAAAACTCTGTAACTTGCTGGTTCATTTTCCTAATCTCCTTTTCTACCATATTCCTTGTCTTTTTCTTATTGTCATTCTGCACATTAATCTTTATTTCACATATTACAGATATTTTCCTAGAACACAGCTTACACTTTAACTTTGTTGCACTATTTTCCATCACACAGAAGTTTTAAATTATGATGTGCTCACATTCATCCATCTTTTCCCAAATGACATTAGCATATTATGCCTTGTTTAGGAAGGCCTTTCTTATCCCAAGGTTATAAGCATATTTTAAATTTTGCTTCCTATAAAACTTTTGGAATTCATTATTTAATTTTTAAGTCATTAATCTATCTGCAAATTACTCCTGCAAAGGGTCAAAGTAGGAATTTAATTTTCTCCAAATTGTTAGCAGATTATCCCAGCAGTTATTGAATACTCCTTTTACCTCTGTGTTGATTTGAAACGTTACCCTAATCACGCACTAAATTTCTACACAGAGGTGAGTTGCTTACCAGGCTTTTGTTCATCGATCTAATTATCTGTCTCTGTACCACTATAGCCTGTTGTTTCTCAGTATGTTTTAATATCTGGAGAGATACAAGTTAATGTATTTAGCCGTCTTACTAAACTCTTATATTCTAGCAGTTTATGATCTCCTTATTGTTCCTTTAAAAATAACTTTTAATTTATGTTTTTAATGTTTCTTTGGTGTATAGATTGGAGATGGTATTCTTCTGGAATTTTTTTAAAAATTTATATTTTCATCAACAAATATACCACGTGTTATTTCTGCTTTTCATTATTGCTTGAATTTTTTGTGGCTAATACATGGTGAATTTTTGTAAAATTTCCACATGTATTTGAGAAGAATTTGTCTTCCCTGTTTGTTGGGTACAGAGTTCTGTAGGTCCGATAGGAGCAAACATGTTAATTATTTTGAATCCTCTATAACCGTGCTTATTGGTCCCCTTCTTAGGGCCTTTATGAATTCTCTTACTGTGACAGTGTCTTTGCCAATTTCTTCTTGTATTTCTCTCAGTTTTGCTTTATGTGCTTCAAAGCCATGTTGTGAGGCACATAAACATTCATGATAGTTGATAGTTCCTCCTAGTAACATAAAATCTCCTTTGTTGGGGCTTCCCTGGTGGCGCAGTGGTTGAGAGTCCGCCTGCCGATGCAGGGGACACGGGTTCGTGCCCCGGTCCGGGAAGATCCCACATGCCGCGGAGCGGCTGGGCCCGTGAGCCATGGCCGCTGAGGCTGTGCGTCCGGAGCCTGTGCTCCGCAACGGGAGAGGCCACAACAGTGAGAGGCCCGCGTACCGCGAAAAAAAAAAAAAATCTCCTTTGTCCCTCCTTAACTTGTGATTTTTTTTTCTCAAAGGTTGTTTAAGCTCCTTGCCTTTTGCAGAATAAATCAAGTTCTCTTTGTTCTGCTTTTTCCTGTAACTGTTTGCTCATCATTGTTTCTTACTGATCATCTGTCTGGTTGTTCTGTTCATTATTAAAAGTGGGTTACTGACGTCTCCAACTATTACTGTTTCTCCCCTTAATTCTGTCAATTTTTGCTTCATGTATTTTGGGGGCTCTGTTGTTAGATGCATATGTGTTTATAACAGATTTAATCGATTGATTGACCCATTTATCAATATATAAAATCCTTCTTTGTCTCTTGTAACATTTTTAACTTAGAATCTATTTTGTTTGATATTAGTATAGTCACCCCAGCTCTCTGGTTACTATTTGGATGGAATGTCTTTTGCCATCCTTATTAGGACCCCATCCTAATGGCCTCATTTTAACTTAATCACCTCTTTAAAGACCTTATCTTCAAATACACTTATATCCTGAGGTACAAGGGATTTGGCTGTCAGCATGTAAATTTGGGGGACACAATTCACATCATATTGGGCAGCTACCATTGTTTCTTATATCCTATTTTTTCCCCTTGGAATTTCTTTCCTCCTTACTAATGTGCATCATTTGGTGATTGTTTAATTAAAGGTATGTGGATGGTAAATATTTTGAGTCCTTGCATATGTGAAAAATACGTTTTTTCCCTATCTTATACTTGAGTCATTGTTTAGCTGAATATAGATTCTAGTTTAAAAATCATTTTTCCTTGGAACTTTAAGGATAATGCCCCCATTATCTTCTTGTATCTGGTATTGCCAGTTAGTCGATCTTATTCTATTTCTTTGTAGGCAGTATATCTCTTCCAGCTTTGTTGTAATTAAGGTATATGCATTTTGTAGACATAATGCCATTGTACACTTAATAGTACATTGTAGTATAGTGTCAGCATAACTTTTTTTTTTTTTTTTTTTGTGGTACGTGGGCCTCTCACTGTTGTGGCCTCTCCCGTTGCGGAGCACAGGCTCCAGACGCACAGCCTCAGCGGCCATGGCTCACGGGCCCAGCCGCTCCGCGGCATGTGGGATCTTCCCGGACCGGGGCACGAACCTGCATCCCCTGCATCGGCAGGCGGACTCTCAACCACTGCACCACCAGGGAAGCCCTCTTCCAGCTTTTAGGACTTTTCCTCATGAGCCTTGTGTTCTGAAACTTCATCAGTGTGAATAGACGTGGGCTCTCTCTTGGCATCTTCCCTGCACTCTGTGTGTCCTTTTAAGCTTTTTTCAATTCCGTCTTTTTTCAATTCTGGCAATTTTTTTTCTTAGAACGTCTTTGAGTTTATCTTCTCCATTCTTTTCACTTTCCCCTTCTGAATCACCTACAGGAGAAATGTTGGAACGTCTGGGATTCCATTCTCTTGACTTTCATTCTGTCCAGCCTTTTTTTTTTTTTTTTCCTGCAAATTCAGTCCACCTGCTGGTTTTTGTTCGTGTTCTTTTAAATCTCCATTGGCTGAGCCCATATCGCTTGCATCTTTCTGGGGACGTTAAGTGTGCGTGGTCTAGTGGTTTGTTGTGCTGGCTCTGTGAACCACTCCCCTGGGGCATGCTGTTTGTTGCACGTGGTGGTTCCTCTGTCGTGGTGTTGCCCTGAATGTCTGGTGTTTCTTGGTGAGGGGATTATATTTACATTGGACACTTGTTCTCTATAAGCTGTCTGCCATGCCTGCATCGGTTCACTGCAGCCTTTGTGTGAGACATGATCCCAGGTGTGTTGTGGGGAGAGATGCTTCAAGAACCCCTTTTCTTGGCTCTGAGACCGCCTGTTCCTCCTGGGTTTTACCTGCACACCCTATCCCTTACCCCAGGTACTACCTTGCCTCTCTGACCCCCAAGCCCATAGTCACAGCTCTCACCTGCGGGAAGATGGCCCCAAGGTTCGCTGCCGGGCCATGGGAGGTGGAGGGGTTTGCAGGGGGTCAGCCAGCCTGGACGCTCCTGCCCTGGGCTTGGTTCTAACTCGTCACCCTAGGGCCACTGCTGTATCTGGCACTTTCAAGCTTGGAAGTGACCTTTTCTGCTGCCGTTTGGACTTCCGTTTTCTCGTTCAGTCTTCTAGTTATCAAGGATTCTTCATAATTTCTCATCCACTGGGTTAGGAATGGGAGGAAAGGGAGAAATTCCATCATATACAGAATTTTCCTTTGTCATACAATCTTACATTATTTTTTAAGTACCCGTTTTACATTATTGTGTCACTTTGAACATTAAGTTAATCAAAAGAGCCCAGGATGTTTTTTGTTTCTTTTTTTCTTTTTTTTCCACAAGTCTCTGCCATGCCAAATCTCCCTTATCCTGTCCTTGTACACTTTTTCAGGGCGAAATTCAGCACTGTACATCTATTCCTGTTGAATTCCATCTTGTGGTTTGGGCCTTATAGTCCTGCCTGTCAAATCTCTTTGAATATTGATTTATCATATTTATATAATTTATCATATTAACTCTCTCTTCCAACTCTGTGTGACCCACAGAACTGGTAAGATTCTCCTTTATGTGTCCACTCCCATCATTGCCAAAAATGTTGAACACAGTGGGGCTAGAAATGAGCTCTTTGGTGTCACTGCTTGAGACCTTGCCCAAGGTTTATTTATTTATTCAACAAACATTTATAAAGACAGAGCTGTTGTCAGTACCCTTTAAGTCATGCTGTTCAACAACTCGTGAGTTCACCTATCAGGAAAAACAGTCGATCCAAATTCTATTATCTTACCCTCAAGGTTATCGTGAAAAATTAGTCAGAAGCTACCATTGGACTGTACTGGTCGTTAATCCTAGCAGATTAGCACGTAATTGTCTTGCTTTCTCCCGGTTGCTCTGGTGTATCGGTTTGCCTTCCGAGGTGGAGAATGCGTTTCGTGGGGAAGGGTATTGATGTCGTTTCCTGCGGTGGGGGGATGTACGGTTACGCACACACACTCATTCTGACGTGGAAGCCATGGCAGCCTACGCTTTCTGAGTATTCATATTAGTATTAATTACTTATCTAATTCACCACACCACGGTCCTGGAGATGTTATGATTTCGATTTTATAGATGGGGAAATACCTTGCGTAAGTTACCCAGCTGGTTATAACACTGTTATAACAGTGGAGTTTGTTTGACTGTCTGTCTCCAAGCCCTGGCCTCTGCATTGCACATGCTTCCTCACGATTTGGGAGGAGGTTCAGAAAATACCATCCTCGGAAATTCCACCTGACGAGAATTGAGGTAAAATGAATGAGGCGGTCCCCAGCGGGGGTCACCCACCTGAAAGGTCAATTGAGCTGGCTTGCTGGCGTGACTGGCTCCTCCCCCACCTCACCAACAAGCAGCAAGCCAAGTGGTAACTGAATGCAAGGTGATGCCATTCGCTGAGCCTGTCCGTTGTCAGTACAGCGCCATAACAGAAGAGGGGCACTCTTACCTGAGAGTAAGAATTGGCCACGTGCTTTGTACCTGAGCTGCCCTGGGAAGGCCACGGCCTGAGGCTACTGACAAGTTCCCACTTCCCAAACAGACGCAGGAAGGCCTGGGGAGGACCTGAGTTCATCAGGCTTCTCCAGGTTGATCGATGCGTGTCCCGAGATGGTGTTTCTCAAGGTGTGTGCCACACCACACTGGCCCTGTGAGTCGTCTCATGAAACAGAGTTTCCATGGTCAGACAGCTTGGGGAAGGCTGAATGTTGCTCCTCCCTTAGGGAGACTCACATGCAAAGGCTTTGAAAAGTCCTGCAGTAACCCAGGTTTCCGATCAGTTTGACCGTGTCACGTACTGGACTCCTCGCCCCCCCCCCTTTTTTTTTTTTTTTTTTTTTTGGCTAAACACACTTTGAGGGACGTCCTCACCCTGAAACCTTCCTTTATTTACTCTCATTTGAACTTGTCCATTGGGCAGGTACCCCCCTCCTTTATCCTCTCTCTGGCATAACATTCAGTTTACTTCCTTCTGATCTCTTATCACAGTTTCTTAAGATGGGCTTCTTTCTTTCATGCTAGTGCACCACCCCTGGACCGTAAGCTCCGTGAAGGCAAGAATCACACTATTTTACTCACCACTGTAAACCTAGTGCCAAGCAGAGTGCCGGCACATAGTAGGTCCTCAGAAGGATGTGTTGACAGAATAGACGTGTTGCTGAGTTGCCACGCGGCAGGACCTGAGCTAAGCTCTTCCTACACGTTACCCGTTCACTCCTTGCAGCCGTCCTGTGACGCTTAGACACTGTCCTCACTCCCATTTTACAGGCAGCACCTTCGAGGCTTGGGGAGTTGAAGCGCTTTTCCCCACTCACTCAGCTAACAAGCAGCAGAGCCAGGTTCAGACCCAGGCCTGCCTCACTCCAAAGTCCACTGCGTTGTGCTCCCCTAGGGGAAAATGACCACGTGTAATGATAATAAAAATAAATTCGTGTTCTGGTGTATGAGTCGGCCCCGTAAGAGTCCAGATGACCCAGAACGAAGAGGAAGGTATTAAATTCCTCAAAACTGAGCCCCACACCCCAAGGGGAAGGTGACCCCACGAAAGCATCACCAGCTTCCTGGTCCCTTTCTGGAGATTTCACTTTCCTCTCTGTGGTCAAACTTTCCTGCCTAAAGAGACCTAGCATGGCACTAGGCATGTTAAAGCACACCGTAGACAGCTGCAGAAGCAGCAGTGGAGATTAGCTGGTACGAGTCCTTATGTGGGAAGGCCTGTGGGGTCTTCGTGGCAGGCTGGGACTTGGAGGGAGCTGCTCACCTCTCTCCCAGCCCATAGTTGTGCTTTGCAGTCAGCGTCTGATTTCTTTAGCTTGCTGGAGTTTGGCCGTCGGTTATCCTCAAAACGCCCAAGGATGCTGCCCTCGGCTGGCCGCGCTCCCAGCAGGTGATCTCAGCTGTTTCTCCTCTTTTGGCCTCTCTTGCACTTTCTTTCCCAGACCATTTGGAGCTTTGAAATCTCCACTCTAGCTGGTCCCGGGTCTCGCAGCCCCTTAACCCGTAACACTCATTCACCCGGCAACTCTGTGAATGTCCTGTCCCCGTGGGGACCAGACATCCCATCTCCACAGTAGCCTGCAGAAAGCTCGTGATGGCCTGGGACCTGGAGTCCTTGGACGTGGCCTCTCCCCACAGGGACCCCAGGTGGAGAAGAAGTGATTTGGGGAGTGGGGAAGAGGAGGTCCCAGTGCCTTCTGGGGCAGATTGGAGGCATCCTTTCCTGTGCCCTTCCTGACTTTGCGTTCTTACCAAAAACGCACCATGGAGCTGATGTGACACTGGATTACGGCTAGTGAGAGGCCCTTCAGGCAAAGATTCATTATTAATAGGCCAGGCTGCGATGATTAGTTAGGCAGACCGCCTGGGGAAGCTCGTGCAATCTGCTTCTGTGCATACGGCCTCCAAATGACTGGGGGCTCAGAACCAGGTAGGACTCTGCCAGCACTCGGTGACTGTTTAACGAGGTCTGGGCCAGGCACTAGGGAGACAGAGGTGAGTGAAACGGATGTGGTCTCCAGTATCAGGAAACCTCCGGGGTGGCAACAGCAGTAACATCTTGTGTGCGCACACCATCCGGTACCTTAATAATGTCCTTCTCCTCCATGGAAACGGTCAGCCCTTCCATTTCCACTGCCAACATCCGACGTCCAAGGTAACTGTCATCCTCTGCCTCCCAGGCTGCCCCCCTCCTCTATTCTTATCTCCCCAGAGTCTGTTCCCCACCTAAGCCTCTTCAATCTGTTTCATATGCCAACCACATCCTGTCAGTCTCAGACCCGAAACCCTCCAATAGCTTCTCCAGGTTCCTTCCCAGGACCCTCAGGGCCCCCCGACCTGGCCCTGCCGCCCATTTTGATGACACATCACGCCTCCTCTCCGTGTGGTCCCGGCACTCCAGCCCCACTCACCCTCCGACAGGCCCTCCCTCTTCGCCATCCAGCACGGGGACTGCTCCCCAGCGAGGCCGTTGGGCACCTGAATATGTTCTGTCCAAACCGAGATGCGCTGTACGTGTGAATACATTCCGGGTTTCAAAGTCTTAGGATGAAAAAGAAAAAGGATGCAGAAGGTCTCCTCAATGCTTTTTACACTGATCACATGTCCAAATGATCCTATTTTGGTTACATTAGGTAAAATACAATATGTTATTTAAAATTAATTTTACCTATTTTTTTTTTACTTTCTTTAACGTGGCTGATAAGAAAGTTTAAGATGACACCTGTGGCTTGCATCCCTGGCCGACGTCTCCCTATTGGACGCTGTCCTGGACCACTGCAGGCCCTTTTATTCTGTATCTTTGTGCCAGGATCTCTGGCCCCCTGGTGTTTCATTTAGTTGGTTCCTCCTCACCATCTGGGTCTTGAATTAAGACGGACACGGCCTCCCTGACCTCATCTAAGTGCCTGCACCTCTGTCAGCACCTGTTTCTTTCCTGGCATTCATCACATGAACTGTCGCAATTTATTGTGTCTGTTCCCCCAAACCCACGATGTGCCACGCAGTGTTCTAGGTCTTTCGCATGTATTCACTTTCTAAAGCCTCACCACCACCCATTTTACAGATGAGGAACCTGAGGGATCCCCACCCAGGGGTCTGGCCTCAGAGCCTGCTGTTCTGACCCAGCGAGGGCAGGGACCCCGCCTCTCTTGAGTTCCCATCTGGTACATGTTGTGCAAAATAAGTGTTTGTTAACAATCCTAATGTCCAACAACAGATGGACGGACAGGCACACTGTGGTCCGTTCACACGATGGAATACTATTCAGCCATAACAAGGATGCGGTGCTGATGTGTGCTGCGGTATGGATGGACTTCGAAAACATTACACTAAGTCAAAGAAGCCAGACACCAAAGGCCACGTACTGTGGGATTGCACTGATGTGAAATGTCCACAGAGGGAGTCCGTAGAGACAGAAAGCAGATTAGCAGTTGCCAGGGGCTGGAGGAGAGAAGGAATGGGGAGAGACTACTAATGGGTATGGGGTTCCCTTTGGGGGTGGTGACAGTGTTCTGGAATCAGATGGCAGTGATGGTCGCACAGCCTTGTGAATAGATTAAAACGCACTGAATTATACACTTGAAACGGTGAATTATGACATGTGAACTAGAGCGCAATTAAAATAAACAAATATATAAATCGTGTGTCGATTGTATGAATCCTCAGAGGCAAATGGGAAAACCCAGGCTTCATCACCTTTCTCATGGAGCCACCAGGAGGCTGCACAGATGCAAAGAAAAGTTGCACCCAAGTCACTACTCATCGGTATTTCTCCTGCATCTGCAAAGATGCCGGGCACTTTGCCAGGCATCGTGTGCCCACTTCGAATAAGACAGATGGGGTTCCTGACCTTTGGGCTCCTGCAGGGAAGACAGGTGGTTCTATGAGTGCTTACAAGGGAATGGGAGGAGTGGGACCCCTGGGGCAGGGTTTCTTAACCTGGAGCTCAAAGGCCCCCCTAGGGATCCACGGATAGAATTCAGGAGGCCCGTGAACTTGGATGGAAGAAATTACATCTTTATTTTCGCTAACTCTAACGAAAATATGCCATTTCCTTCAATTATGAATTCAGGCGACAAGCCATCGTAGTATCAGAGGCACTTTTAACTTTGTCGCCAACAGAAATCACAGACATTTTCTTTCATATCCCATTACGGTTTCTGCAGATACCTCAGGATATTGTCTGTCTATCCCTGTTTCAAAATCGGGGCAGTTGTTAGGCCTCAGTGCTAGATATTATTTCGTGCATTAATAGGAAGCACACACATTAAAAATTCACAGTTCTTAAAGTATTGGCTAACTCTGTTTCAATGTACTAATTTCTAATCCTCTGTATGTAATTTCATGTATTTAAGAACATTATTCTGGAAGTGGTTCCAAATACCAAATGGATTTCAGAAAGTTCAGAAGCGCTGCCCCTCAGGGACAGCCTCCTTGTTCTGTAATGAGCAGGCCTGAAGAGGCAGAGGACTGACACATGAGGGCCCAGGTGGCCACACCAGGGCCCAGAGGAGTGATGCTTGCATTCTACAAGTGGCTGCAGGGCAGAATGGAGCTTGTCATGTCTGGTCCTCAGTGGGCCCCAAAGAATGTGAGTTGTTGTGTGTTGACAAAGGGCAAGATGGCCGGAGAGTTCTGGGGTCCTCGGACAAAGGACAACTTCTTCAGAAGGAGATTCTTCTTCTAACCAGCCTTGGGTTGTAGGGTTTGGCCTTTGTTGCTTGAAAAGCACTTTGAGGAAGTGTAGATGGAGAAAGCCCCAAGGAGCTTCCTGAGATACACAGTCCGGGTTGGCCCTTACACTTACTCCAGTGTAAGAGGGGAGCCTCCACTTCAGGACGGTGATGAAGCGGTCCCACGTTTCTGTTGCAGGAACGGCAAAGGCAAGGAGGGTGCATTGTGAATGGCGCGTCAGCCATAACTCTGAATTTCTTGGTTTTATTGGTCCGCGGCATAACCTTAACGTTACTTACACGTAATTTGGGGGTGTTTTTTAGTACGGTCTCCCCTTCTTTTCTTCGCGGCCACTAACATCTCCTGTCTCGGGTCCCCACTGTCCCTTGTCACCGTTATCCATTACTGCCACCGCCCTGCCAGGATGTCCTTGGAGGGGACTCTTAATGGAGCAGTCCTGGTTAAAGAAATCCAATGTGATTGAACTGCAGCGAAGAATCAAAATCCAAATATCTGAAAGGGATGAATAATAACTAGGTATTAAAGCATATTGGTTATTTATTACTAGCAGAAGGCAGGAAGACATTAGCATGGAAGAAGCTATAAATTAATCACAGCTGGGGATAGGAAACCTGAAAACGTCACCTCTATCTTTGTTAACTCTGTTTTGTTATTCTTGATGTGTCCCCACTTCTGTCCTTCCCTGATAGATTTTCATCCCACCTGGCTAGCTGCAGGCAGGAAGAGGGGAGATTAAACCCCCCAAAATGGTTAATCTCGTGTCACCTGGTGTTTAGAAGAGGGCGGCCGGGGGAATGTGCGTCTGTGAGCTGAGCTAGATTCAGACCGTGGCCACACTGCTCACTAACTGTGACCTCGGACAAGTCACCTGACCTCTCCAGACGTTGGGTCTCCAGTCTGTCAAGTGCAAATGGTTCTAGAACCTTCCTCATAGCACTGTCATAGGGATTAAATGAGATCCTGCCTTTATGTGTTTAGTCCCGTGTCTAATGACTGCTGTTGGTGACAGAGAGACAAAGGCCTTGCCAACTCAAGATGCTATCAGTGGTCCAGCGTTGCATTAAAATGCAGGTTCCCAGGCCCCGCCTCTGGCCTCCTGTATTAGAGTCTGCATCCGACGAGATCCCTGGGCGAGACAGTTAGACCTTAATGTTTGAGAAGCACTGACACAAGTGTTCTTGTACATATAAGGAATTTTTTAGTGAACCGGAGAAAGGGTGTTCTGTTTTATGATAAAACCAGGAAAAAGCTTATTCACGTTCAGAGAATGCGTTGACTGAGCTGAAAGGTACGCTGGAAGGCTTTGAATCCTCCTCTCTTTACCGTTGAGGACTCTGAGGTCTGGAGAAGTGAAGCATCTGTCCGAGGCCACAGCGTTGGTGTTCTGGTTAAGTGCTGTTGCATGAGAACCACTCCAAAACTGAATGACTTGAAACCACAGTGATCATTTATTTCGCTCACGAATCTGCAGCGTGGGCTGAGCTTGGCTGGAAAAGCGTGTCTGCTCCATGTGCCAAACGTTTGGGGAACCAAGATAGCGCAGTCCATGGCCGTGGGCTGGGAGCTGGGTCTGAGGGCTGGGAACCTCCCTTCCTCTCCACGGGGGCCTCTCCCCGGCTGCTTCAGCCCCCTCATAGCATGGTGGCTGGGTGTGCAGAGCGGGTGTCCCAAGACACAGGCCGTGGGAGCTGCCCGTTTCCTACTGCCTGGGTCCGGGCCCTGCCTGTGCGTCACTCCACGTTTTTGTATGGGTCAAGGGGTTGCAGAACCCACATCCAAGGGAGGAGACGTAGGCCCCACCTGTTGATGGGAAGAACGGCAGAGAATTGGGGGTCACAAGTAGCCGTTAATAGAACTGGGGTCCAGCAGCACGGAGCTCTTTCTAAGTTCCAAGTTCCAGCTTCCCTCCTGACCTTTCCTTGGGGAAAAGTAGACCCTGTCAGCTTGATTTTGCACGGAAATAAAAATAACTCCATCCTTTCCCTTTACAGTGTGAGCTCAGAGCCCAGGGCCCAGACCATCATCCTGTTCCTAGACAGAGCCCCCAGGAGCGGCCATGGGGGAGGTCTCCGCTCTGGAAGCTTGTTTCTCACAGCGCAGGGAGGCGGCGGCAGCCGCCTTCCCTGCCCGGGGCCTGCCGGGCTCAGGACTGACTGAGTTAACACACGCCCCCAGTAAGGCGCGGCATCAAGCTTCGGCCAGTTCTGCCCGCCTGCACCAGCCCAGGGCCTCGCTCCTCCATCCCACGCGGGTTGGGCTGCAGGGAGCTTCTGGGCTCCCCGACTTGGTTCTCCCTGAGAAATGGTGCGTGTCCGTCTGCCTGGTTTAAGGTTTGGGGGTGGGGCTTTGTGTGTGTTGTTTGGTTTGAATCCAATGAGCCTTTGTTGGAGCTGGGATTTGAGCTCAGCTTCACCTGCCCACAGCTCTGTCTACCGTTCCAGACCATGACATCATCTGGGATCCTTCAAAGTGGTCTGTGAGTCAGGGATTTGCTCTCTTGAACTGGGATCACAGAGCAGGGAAGTGGGACGGGGAAGGGAAGGCAGCTGATAGATGAAGGCCTTGGTTCCACTGGTGAAAAGAAGGGTCTCCTGCCTCGAGGGCAGATCCTTGAACGGAGAAGGCACCTGGGCAGAGTACAACCCGATGTGACAAACGCTGTTCTGAAAGTCGGGTTTTGGGAGACACGAGGCAGGGAGCCACACTGCTGCTGCGGGGTGGCGGCGGGGGGGTGGTTCAGGCAGTGGTGGCTCTGGGCCCTGACGGGTGTGTAGGAGTCTGCCAAGTGGACACAGCAGAGGCATGGCTAAAATACTTTGGTACAGCTGCTGTGTGGGCTCTATACCTTTTCCAGGGATGATGTCACACACACAAAATGATTGGAGTCCTCTCCTTTTGCAACTGTTTTTCAAGCTTTGGGACTGTAGCTCTCTCACTGTAGCTCTCTCACTGAGAGCGTTTCAAAGGAGTTTCCATCAAACTTGTTGAGCAGTTGCAGCGTTGTTGGAAAGACTGTCTTAAAGGACTGTGTTCATTTGGGTGTCATCAGTGAAGTCTCCTTTGTTCAAAAAAGTCTGTTTTGGTTCATACATCCCGTCATGTTGGGGGAAGAGGAGGGATGTTTAGTTACTGCTTAGGGACTGAATTGTGGCCCTCCCTAAATTCATACATTCATGCCCTAAGCTCCAACGTGACTGTATGTGGAGACGGGGCCTTTGAGGAGGCAGTTAGTGTTAAATGAGGTCATAATGGCGGGACCCTCATCCAGTAGGGCTGGCATCCTTATGAGAAGAGGAAAAGACACCAGGGGTGAATGCACCCAGAGGAAAGGCCATGTGAGGACACAGTGGGAACAGCCGTCTGCAAGCTAAGAGAGGCCTCCCCAGAAAACAGCCGTGCTGGCACCTTGACCTTGGACTTCCAGCCTCCAGAACTGTAGGAAAATCAGTATCTGTTGTCTGAGCTGCCCAGTCCAGGGTGAGCTGACCAATACAGTTACCAACAGAGAACTCAGCGTTTTTAAGGTGGGCGTCTTGAAACATTCTTGCAGACTTCTGAGCTCTGTCCGGCATTCACGTGTGGACACCATTGCAGCTCAACCCTTTACACATACGCTTTCTCCTGTGTACAGTGTTATGTTTTTGAGGCCCCTCCTTTTCTGGAAAAGTTCTGCCCCTCCCCCACCAACACACACACTCAGATCCCTGATGTTTGAAAACCCTCAGTCAGACATAGCTATTTTCCTGGTTCCGGAACAGGTGTTCATAGAGATGACCAGCTGCTGAGCCAGACGTACCTGAGCGGGGATGGGGCCTGGCCAGTGCCCACTATGTTACCTGGGCAGGGAATTCACGTGAATTAATGTGCACAGGAATCTGTGCATCCCATGGTGGGGGGGGGTGAGCCTGCTCCACCTGGAGAAGGCACCTGGTGGCTCTGAGCGTCCCCTCTCCATGCCTTTCCTGAGAGAGGATCTTGATGGGACAAGATTAAAGAGAAATAAGGACTCTTGAGTACTTGGTGGATAGAACGGGGGCCCTCCTGCCTGGAGAAGAAAGAGGGGTGGAGTGTTGGGGGTGTCAGGGCAGGTCTACTGAGAACCAGCCCTGCAGGCAAACCTGCAGGAGGTTCCCCAGCTGAGGATCAGTTATTCACCCTGCAAAGGTTAATTCCTCTACGGCGAAAGCAAATGGCCTTAACTCCTTCAAAGAGAAAAGGTAAAGGCAACTCTGACCAGAGCAAAAGGCCCAGCCATTGGCTCTCTCTGTGGATGGGAGCTTCTCCCCAGCACAGCCCACTCCTCTTTCCTTCAGACTTAACATATGTATGTTGGATTTTATGAGAACTGCCAAATTATGTTCTAAAGTGGCTGTACTATTTTTTTTTTAATTTATTATTATTATTATTTTTTTTTTTGCGGTACACGGGCCTCTCACTGTTGTGGCCTCTCCCGTTGCGGAGCACAGGGCTCCGCACGAGCAGGCTCAGCGGCCATGGTTCACGGGCCCAGCTGCTCTGCGGCATGTGGGATCTTCCCGGACCGGGGCACGAACCCACGTCCCCCGCATCAGCAGGCGGACCCCCAACCACTGCGCCACCAGGGAAGCCCGGCTGTACTATTTTAAAGCCCCACCAGCTGTGTTGTGAGAGTTCCGGTTGCTCCACGTCCTCACCACGTTTGATGTCATCAGTTTAAACATTTTAGCCATTCCGCTGGTTGTTTGGGGGTATCTCATTCTAATTTGCACTTCCCTGATGACTAATGATCTTGAGCTCTTCTTCATGTGCTTATTAGCCATTTGTATTTCTTCCCTTCTGAAATGCTCATTCAAGTCTTTTGTCCTCTTTTTATTAACTTGTTGCTTTTAGTTTTTATTTATGTTCTTTATATGTTGTGGGTACAAGTCCTTTATCAAACATTTATATTGTGAATAGTTCTTCTATGACTGACCTGTTCATTTCCTTACTAGTGTTTTTGATGAGCAGTTTTTCATTTTTTAAGTTTTTTTGTTTCGATGAAGTCCCATTTATTCTTTTTTTTTTTTTTTTTCAGTTTTGTATTTAGTACTTTCTGGCTCTTGTCTAGGAAATCTTTGCCTACCTCAAGGTTGTAAAAGTAGTCTTCTTTCTTCTTCTAGAAACATTGTAATTTTGGATTTTATGTTTAAATCTGTGACCTACTTTGAATTAATGTTAGTGTCCCGTGTGACGTAGGAGTTGAGGTTTATTTTTTCCCATGAAATGGATATCCAGTTGTTACAGCACCAGCTATTGAAAAGACTTTCCTGGCACCTTTGAATTGTTTTGGTGACTTTGTCAAAAATTAATTGACTCTATAGCTGTAGATCTATTTCTGGACTCACTCTTCTGTTTCATTGATTTATTACTTATCTTTACACAAAAACCACAGTGTCTTGATGATTGTAGTTTTACAGTAAACCTTGAAATTGGGTACTTATATTTATCTATAAAATATAATATATAAATAATACAATATATAATATATAAATATATATAATTAATATATTAATATGTATTCCTCCAATTCTTTTTTCAAAATTGTTCTAGCTATCAAAGTCCCTTTCCTTTCTATATAAATATTGGAATTAGTTTATTTATACTATACTAAAAAAGCTTGTTGATATTTGATTGGAATTTATTGAATTTCTAGGTCAATTTGGACCTATCTGGCAGTAATACTTAGGAGTCTTCCAATCCATGAACATGATATATCCCTCCATTTGATTTAGGGCTTCTTTAACTTTTTTTAGCAATTCTTTGTAGTTTTCAAGGTAGATATTTTACACCTCTTTCATTATACTTAAATCCTAAGTATTTTTTTTTGATATTAGGTTTTTAAAAATTTTTGTATATTGACCTTGTATCCTGTGTCCTTGCTAAATTATTGTATGATAATTAGTAGTTATTGATTATTACCGATTCTGATAGTAGGTTTCTTTTTTTATAGATTCCTTCGGATTACTTTTCTATACACAATCATGTTGTCTACAAATAATGACAGTTTTACGTCTTGCTTTCCAATCTTTGTTCCCTTTAATTCTTTTTCTTGCCTTATTGCACTATCTGGAAACCCTAGTACAGTGTTGAGTATAAGTGCTTAGCGTGAATATCCTTGCTTCATTCCAAATCTTAGAGGAAAAGCATTTAGCCTTTCATCACAAAGTATGAGGATAGTTGTTATCAGGTTGAGGGCAATCTATTCCAGTTTGCTGAGAGTTTTAAAATATGAATAGATGTTGAATTTTGCCAAATGATTTCTGCCTCTATTGAAATAATCATATGTTGTTTTCTCCTTTGTTCTCTTAATATGATGAATTATATTGGTTGATTTTCGAATGTTGAACCAGTCTTGCATTCCTGGAATCAGTCCCACTTGGTCATGATGTATAATCTTTTCTCTATACTTCTGAAATTTTGTGCTGAAATTATGTTAAGGATTTTTTTGCATCTATCTTTATGAGGGGTACTGGTAATACTTCTCTTTTCCTGTAATGCCTCTGTTTGGCTTTGGAATCAGCATAATGTTGGCCACATAAAATGAGATGGGAAAAAAAATGAAATGGGAAGTAGTTCTTCTCCCTCTATTTTATGTAAGAGTTCATGTAAAATTGGTCTTATTTCTTCCTTAAATGTTTGATAGAATTCACCAATGAAGCCATATGAGTCTAGAGCTTTCTTTGTGGAAGGGTTTCTGATAATAACTTCAAATTCTTTAACAGAAAAAGGGCTAACTCAGATTTTTCTGTTTCTTCTTAGATCAGTTTTGAGAATTTGTGTCTTTTGAGTAATTTTTGTGCTTATCGTCAGTGTTGTAGAATTTATGGTCATAAGGTTTTTCATGATATTTCCATAATATCCTCTCAATCCCTGGTGGATCTGTAGTTATAGCTCATCTCTCATTTCTGATATTGGTGATTTTGTTTTTCTCTTTTTTAATCAGACTAGCTAGAGGTTTATCAGTTCTGTTGATCTTTTCAAAGCTTTTGATTTCACTGGTTTTTCCACATTGCTCTTATATTTTCTATTTTATTGTTTTCCACTCTTATCTTTATTATCTCTTTTCTCTATTTACTTTGGCTTTTCAGGCCTCTTAATGTAGAAACTTAGATGATTCATTTTAAATCATTCTTCTTTTCTAATATTAGCATTTAAAATTATAAATTTCCCTAAAAGCATTGCTTTAGCTGCATGTTAGAAAGTTTGATATTTTGTTTTTATTTGTATTCAGTTCAAACAATATTCAACTTTTCCTTTTGGTTTCTTTGATCAGTGGGTTATTTAGGACTGCATCATTTAATCTCCAAATATCCAAGGATTTTCCAGATACTGACATTTAATTATGAATTTCTGATTTAACTCCCTTTTGTCAGAGAACACATTTTATACAATTTTTATCCTTTTAAAGTTACTGAAACTCATTTTATGGCCCAACCAAAAGTCTTGGTGACTGTCCCATATTCACTTGAAAAGCATGTGTATTCTGCCGGTATCCTGCAGTTGTTAGCTGGAGTGTTTTATAACTGTCAGTTAGTTCAAGTTGGTTGCTAGTGTTGTTCAAATCTTCTGTATTCTTAATTTTTATCTACCTGTCCTAACAATTACTAAGAATGATGAAATTTACAACTGTAATTATGGATTTATCTAATTCTTTCCATTTTATCCATTTTTGCCCCATGTGTTTTGAAGCTCTGTAATTAGGTGCATTCAGAATTGTTATATTTTCTTGATGAATTGACTCCATTATCATTAGAAAATGTCCCTCCTTATCTCTGATAATACTCTTTTTCCTGAAGTCTGCTTTTCTGGTATTAATGTATCCATTCCAGTTTTTACGAATAGTGCTTCCTTATCTTACTTTATCTGTGTCTTTATATTTCAAGTGAGTCTCTTATAAACAGCATGTAGTTGAATAATGTTTTAATCCACTCTGATAATCTCTGCCTTTTAATTGAAGTGTTTAATCCATTTACATTTACCATCTAAGTGTTTTCTTTTTGATGCATCCATTCTTTGTTTTATTTGTTCCTCCTTTTCTGCCTTCCTTTGGATGAATCAAGGTCTTTTTTGATATTTCATTTTATCTCCTCTGTTGACTTGTTAGCCTATTTCTTTGTTTTATTTGTGTACATGTGCAGTTGTGTTACGGCTTATACAATGCACCTTTAACTTACCACCGCCTACCTTGTATTAATATTACATCACTTCGCCTATAGTGTCAAGACTTATGGCAGTATATGTTCACTTAACCTTCTCTCATCCCTTGTGTGATTATTGATTGTCCTGTATTTTATTTCTACATATGTTACAAACTGCACAATAGATTGTTGTTAGTTTTGCTTTAAGCCATTAACTATGTTTTCAAGAAATTGCAAATGGAAGAAATTTTATCTTTACTCACGTATTTACCATTTTGGCACTCTTCAGTCCTTTGTGCAGATCCAGGTTTCCATCTGGCTTCATATTTCTTCAGTCTGAAAAATATCATTGAACATTCCTTATACTGCAGGTCTGCTGATGATGGATTTCTTTCAGCTTCTGATCTATCAAACAAAGAGCCTTTATGTCATCTTATTTTTGCAAGGTATTTCGCTGGATAAAGAATTCCAAGTTGGCCTTTTGTTTCAGCAGTTTAAAGATGTGGTTCCATTGTCTTCTTTCTGACATTGTTCATTATGAGGAGTGACCAGTATTTTTATCCCTATTTCACTGTATGTAATGTATCCTTTTTTCTCTGTCTGCTTTTAAGATTTTCTTTTTATATTTAATTTTCACCAGTTTACGATATGCTTATGTATGATTTCATGTTTATTTTGCTTCGAGTTCACTGAATTTCTTGGATCTGTGGGTCGATAGTTTTCATTAAATTTGGGGAAAAAATCAAAGTGATTTTTCTTCCATGATTTCTCTTTTTCCTCTCCTTCTAGGACTCTAACTACGTGAATGTTAGACCACTTGATATTATTCCTCAATTCACTGATTTTCTGCTCATCCTTTTTAGTCTTTTTTCCCCCTCCGTGGCTTAGGTGTGTAGTTTCTATTGCCCTTTTTTCAATTTCACTGATTTTTTTCTTCTGCAATGTCCAAATGGTTGTTAAGCCCATCTATTGAATTTGTAATTCATATATTCTAACTTTTAGATATAGAATTTCCGTTTGGTTATTTCTTGTTTCACATCTTTTTCCTCATTCCATTCATATTTCCTTTAAATCTTTGGCATACTTATAATAGCTGTTTTAAGGTCTTTGTATGCAAAGTTCAACATTTCTGTAATTTCTGGGTCCATTTCTATTGACTGGTTTTTCTCCTTGTAATTTGTTGGCTTACGCACATGTATAGCAAAAATTTTTTATTGAATTCTGGTCATTGTGGATGCCAAGTTTCTGGATTTTGTTGCCCATAAGTTGTGATGAGTTTTGATCTGGAAAATAGTTATGTGTGAATAGGCTTGATTCTTTTGGAACTTACTTTTAAACTTTGTTGGTTACCTCTAGAGTGGTCCACATTCTGGAGTTAGAGTAGCCCTGCTCTTCAGGCATGGACTTTTCTAGGTCTCTGAATTCTCAGGGGACCCAGTGAGGTCTTCCAAATCTGGCTGATTGGAACCCCAGCATTTGTCTGTCTTGTGTCATATGGAATCTCTCGGTTCCCAGCCTCTTGGTACTTGTTCTCTGTTCAGCTCATGGAGTCTTCCTTGCGCACGTGCAGTTTAGTATTTAGCCAAACACTATTTCTCCGTGTACCTCCCTCCTCTTGGTACCCCTCCTCCCAAATTGCAGACCTTAGCAGCCCTGTATTCTGGACTGTCACCTCAGTTTGGGCTCCGCCCCCCTGCCCCGTGGTATGTAAAGTGTATCCAGGCAAGAAGCCGGTGATCACGAGGCTTACGTCATCAGTTTACCTTCTTCCATCAGGGTTATCCTGAGCCCCCTGCTGTTCAGTGTCTATAGGCAGTTGTTTCAAGTATGTTGTTCCACTTTATAATCGTTCAGTGTTTCCACTGTTGTTCATGACACGTTACTTTCCACAAACCTCACAACTGATTGGAATTCACCCGGCCAGATAAGAGGCTATCATAAAAGATTGGCAATGAAGTAGGTCTCGTTGTGTGAAATATTAGATTTTTAGAAGAAATAATTGTGGGGCATAATTCTTACTTTGCAGAAGCCTTCACTTTACAAAAGGGCTAGCTGCAAGTAAACAGTGTTCTTCTTTAGCCCAGTTAAGAGATTGGAAAATGACTGTTGAAAGCAAAGCTAGGTGATGGGCAGCAGAGCCCTCAAGCCTGTCCCAGGTGGAGCTGTCAGTCAGGAGTGGAGTTAACGTACCATTGAAGTGTCAGTGTGTCCAGGGATCTGGGGCCCACTAGCAAGGCCAAAACAAAGTGAGGGGCACTGCGGGATGAAGTATGAAGACGTGGTCCAACTTGGGGCCCGGTTGCCCCCAAGTGTGTAGAGCCCAAATGGGAAACACCATCAAAGACCAGGCAGGGTGTGAGCCAGGAGAGACCAGCATGTGTCTAGAAGGTTCTAGGAGCTTAGAAGGGGGTGAGCATCTAAGTCAACAACCGACGTCTCTGCCAACAGTGAGGCATGAGAGCAGTGCTGCTGCGTGTGTGGTCAGCCACCGGGAGAGCTTGTTAAAATGCACGCTCTGACTGAGGAGGCCCAAGGTGAGGCCTGGAATACTGCAGGTCCAACAAGCTCCAGGTGGTGCTGAGGCTGTGGGCCCGCAGACAACACTCCCGTGAGTGAGCACTTTGAATCTGTGAGCCAGGGCTCACCCGGGACAGCTCCTCCCTGAGGAACCAGCTGTTGCTCGTGGCACAGGGGAGACCCCGGTGCTAAACCCAGTTAAGCGGAGAGAGGAGGGTTGGATTTACACAAACTACTTTATCTGTAACATGTCACCCTTGAAATGGCCTGCACCTGCTGGGGCTGACAGTTATATGGGAGGAGCGTCATGCATCCCAGAAATCTCAGCCCTGACCCCAGGAGAACTCCCCACAGAGCCACGAGGAGCCAAAACATGTGCTCTTCTTACTTGTTCAGGAGCCCCAATGCCAGCAGAACGGCAATAATCTTCCATTTTAAAAAAAAAGAAAAAAGTAAGGAAGTAAACAACCTTCAAACTCTCTTACCTTCTGCCATGAACCTTTTTCTGGAGTGTAATCTCATGTGCCTTGAGTACAGAGGAGGTCTAAAGTTTGACGCTGCAGACTCCATCAGGAGAGGGTGTGGCCCTTTCTCACGCCCAACAGGTACTCGTGTTTGGTAGTCCGTGCACCTGCTCCCGTGTCCTGTAAAGGACACATGTCACACCATCCACACATGCTTGGATTTTAGACACTGTAATGCAGCACACACTCTTGTTGACGTTAGCATCATTTCACCGCCAACCATACGGACTGGGTTTTTTCCCCATCATGTTTAGGAAATTAACAATCACGCTTTAACCTCAGCTTCTTGGATAATGCTTGCAATAGTCCATTTCTTCTTAATAGGACGTCAGATGTTAGTAAGTTCTCGACTTTGGGTTTAACTAATGAACTCGTACACGGTTGATAATGATGAAAGCTCCCATTAATTGAGTATCTATTATATTCCAGGCAGTTGCTTTAGAAACGTGTTTAATCATCACTAAAATTCCGCCAGCTATGGGCATTATTATTCCCGTTTTATAGATAAACTGCTTATACGTTATTTATGGGTTCCTATTTATAGAGGAACCGAGGAGGGGCAGTTGGAGGAACGGGGTGGGTGTCGGGTCTGGCGTGTTGTGTAAAGTGTGGGCACCATGAAGTCACTCACCCACCAGTGTTCAGCGTCAAGGAGAGTCACTGAGCTCTTTCGAAGCTCTAGTGGCTTTTCCTTCAGCTTCTTGGCAAAGACTCCACTTTCTTCCCAGCCCCTTCGTTCTGCCGGGCAGACAGAGCCGGGCCTCTGACCGGGCCAGCGTGCCCGGGAACTTCTCACCAACCCAAAGAGGAGACATCTGAGCCCACGGCCACATCCAGTTCCCTGCCTGAGTGAGCTCCTGGCCCCCGTCCTTTCTGGCTGAGACGACCTCTCTGCTCTCCAGGCCTTGCAGGGGGTGAGGGGCAGAGGGAGAGGCGAGAGTTAACGGGAGGCCGGCTCTGTTTTTCGCGGGATATGCTCTCTTCCCCTCTCTGTTTCCACGGCAACTGCTAATTAGCAAGCTGCTAATTAAAGTTCATATTTATGATCGGAAAATAAAATCATTGGACCTTTCCGAAATAGGATTTTATGAGTTTGGGCTCCAGCAACTGAGTCAGCAGTGAAGGGCCTGTGCTGTTCAGGACCGCGGTTTCAAGGCGGAGATAAATAAGCCAACAGCGCGGGGAGGAGGCTGAACCCAAGTCCTTGGGCAGAACTGGGCCTCAGCGGGACCGCCGGTGGGAAAGATGGGACGAGGTTCCTACACCGAAGCCGCCAGTCCACGTCGGCTGTTTCGTCTCCGGGGTCACCGAGCTCCCATGAGGCGGTTTTCTATTGCAGAGCCAGCTGTTTTGTTCTTTTCTGTTCTCGCCATACTAGAAAAATCATCACCCACAAGCTCAGGCTCGAACCTCCCCAGGTGTGTGTGCAGGAAACTCTCAATGCCACTTCCTTTCATGTGTCACTTGGTTACTGCTGCTTCTCCGAGGGGTCTCTGGGCACCCTGTCCACCGTGGCCTTGAGTAAGCCCTCTTCCTGGAAGAATTCAGCTCCTTGGGCCCTTGGATGTTGGCTACATCCCTTTTGTGGGCCTTTGAAGAGCCCAGCAGGAATCTCCTCACCCAGTCGTGGAAAAATTCTGCCCCCCCCCCCCCCGGGAACATGGCTGAACGTCCTTTCCCCTGAAATCTCCCCAAGACTGGGCAGCTTCCCTCCGCTTGCCTTTGGAGACGTCATCCTTGCTGCCTGTCCTGCCCGAGCTTGGAAGGATCACCCTTTACAAGGGGAGAAAGCGGGGGCGGGGGGTGATGGAAGGGAAGACCACCGTCAGTCCCTGCTCCTCCCTTCACCCCTTTGGGGGTCCCAGGCCCGGCGTTCGACGCCTCCACCTGCGGACTGTCTTCTGCAACACGGAGGGCAGAGGGCCCTGTCCCACTGGGGTGGGCGGCAGGAGAGAACACGGACGGAGGGCCCACCAGGCACGGAGCCGTTCTCGCAGGGCAGTAACTCAGACGGTCCTTCAGCTCACCTTGGCTCCTTCGGCCCCTGGAGCGTGCGAGGCCGTGCTGGTGCCTGAAACGGCCCCCGAGAACCCTGCCAGCTCTGAAACTCCGTTAGCGTGGGCTCTGACCATGTAGGACTGAATCTGCATGCTGTGCTTACCTCCACACTGATTGGCTCAGGGAGTCGTCACTCCGTTGACGAAGACCCAATGATGCTCACAGCACAGCAGGTAACGAGGGGGCCCTGAGCCCACGGGAGGTACAGCGAGTCCCCCCTCGTCCCGTGCGGAGCCAAACCGGCAGCACTTCCCGCCGCTTCTCACGGGCTGTGGGCTGCACGCTGGGCCCCCGAGTTCACATGTTGAAGCCCAAACCCACAACGGGATGGTACTTGGGGGCGGGGCCTTCGGGAGGGATGAGGGTTAGATGCGGTCTGGGGGGGGACTCTCGTGATGGGATTAGTGATCTTAGAAGAAGAGGAGACAGCAGAGCTCCCCTGCCCTCCACGATCTCAGGAAACGTGAGGACAGAGCGAGAAGGCGGCCGCCTGTGAACCAGGAAGGGGTCTCTCACCAGACACCCACCTGCCAGCGACCGCTGGTGGGAAGGCAGGGTGACAGGGCCACTTTTTTGGGAAACAGAGTGGGGACTTCTTACAGAGTTCAGCGTGCACCTCCCAGACGACCCGTCAGAAGACATGACAACATGTGCCCCCGCGAAGATGCAAACAGGAATGTCCCAATAGACAAATCGGGCCAACAGCCTAAATGTCCGTCAGCAGATAATGGATAAACCGTGATCCACACATCAGTGGACAGAAAGGGACAAGCCAGACCCTAGAGAGGCTGGCCGTGCTGACCCATTTTCCTGAGTTCCAGAAAAAGGTAAAACGGAAAGCACAGTCGTGGCTGCCTCTGGGGTTGCCGTGGGGAACAGGATGAAAAGGGCCGTGAAGGCACTTGCTCGGGTGGTGGCCGTGCCCTGTTTCTTGATCGGGGTCTTGGTGACGGGGTGTCTTCTTTGCAAAACTCATTAAATTTAAGATGCATGCAGCTTACTGGCCATATTGCAATTTTTAGGAACAGAAAGGCTACAGACTGGGAAATAAGAGGAATTAGGCAGAACTGGTAGGTCTGGGCTCTGTTGTGTAGGGCCGCGGAGAACAGGGTGAGAAGCTCCTGTCTAGCTGTGGGACCAGAGGGGCCTCGCAGGCTTCTGGGAAAGGGGGAGGGGCCAACCTTTAATCACCTATTTGTGCAGGATGCTCGGACAGGCCAGGCAGGCGGGCGACTGTCACCCGTCACCGCAATCTAACTTGCACTCTCGCTGAGAGTTTGCCAACCCGTGCTCCTCCAGGCATCTATACTGCAGGGCCTGCCCGGGGTTGGCGGGGGCGGGGTCCCAGCCCTGCTGCAGCCCACGGTGGAGGTCCAGCTGGATTGGGCAGAGAGAAGACACGGTTGTCAGAGGAGCTGGGTCAGTGGCCAAGGCGGATGCGGGCAGGGGAGGACGAGATGTTGGAGGAGAAAAGAGGGTGATGGTGTATTTGGCTCTGGGAAGCCCCGCGTGAGGCCCACAGGAGCATCCTCCCTGGAATGTTCTAGGCCCCGCACTTCCCATCAGCTGGCCTTCCTCCTCCGTGCAGTTCAAAGCCAGGAGCGTGGTCTCCGGGGTGAGGGCCTGCACAGCCGCGGGGGCAGCAGGAAGGGCGGGGCTGAGCTCCTGCCCTCCCATCCTTACCTTCCCGCAGGGCAGACACGGCTCCCGCTCTCCGCAGCGCGCCCCGGGTGCCGGAGAGAACACAGTCTCCTCCTCTTCTCCCAGCCTCCCCCTCTGCAGAAAGTCACCCACAGCCTCTGCTCAGAACAGAAATAAAAAGGGAAGTATGGCAGCCCACCCCAGCCCACACCTCGGCCCCTGCTAAAAACAGAGGCAGCCTGTGAGTGGGGTGTTGCGCCAGCTTCCGGGGTGGGGGGGCACTGCTCCCTGCAGCATCAGCGCTTTCAGGGGGCCTGGCAGCCACTGTGCTGGAGGAGAGGGAATTTGAGAGGACCACGGAGAGACCCCCCTAGCCAGACCCCCCTAGCCGAGCTAGTTTGCAAGCACGTGAGTATACTTTCCAACCGGCCGGTCCTCTACTCTGACACCTGTGTGCCCAGCTGGCAAATCCACATCCTCGGTCAGGGAGCGTCTTCTGTGGCAGGTCTGGGGGCTGCCGTGGAGCCCGCCAGACCCCTCGCCGATCGGTCACGCTCTCCTCCGAAGCATGAGCTCTCATGGCTCCCGCGTGTTCTTTTTCCATCTTAATTTCCTAAACAACACGGGAGGCTCGACAGTGGGCGCTGGGGCAGCTGCTTTATGCTGTAGCTTTGATTGCACAGAGCGTGGACTTGAGCCCAGAGAAGCCTTTCATTCAATGCCTGATGACCGATTTGGACCAGAACGCTCTCATTTTTACGTGCTGGGTTTTTTTTTTAACTTTCTTCTGAGGGAGGACGGTGCAGAGGGCCAAGCAGTGGGGGCGGGTGCCCGGCGTGTGTTCCTGTTGAAGGAGTGAGATGCCCGCAGCCCGGCTGGGTGGAGGGGAAGTGTGTGTGCATCTGTTCCCAGAAGCTGGGGCCCTTGCCTTTATCGGCAGCTCGCAGCCTCACAGCTTTGCCCTCTCTGGGGTTCCTGCCCTCCCCGGGGAGCACCTTTCAATCAGTTCCGAGGTTTATTGAGGTTCCGTACGCAGAGAAACGAGCCTGTTGCTGAACGTTGTCCAACAGCTAACGCAGGCCCAGGCCCTGCCCACAAGCCAAATGGCGTGAGAGAGAGAGAGACTGCAGAGCCAGGCCAGGCAGGAGACGTTTGATCCAGAATCCGGGGAGGAAGGGCGCAGTGCGGGGCGAGCGGCTTACCAAGCAGGCAGAAGGACCAGGCCCCCAGGGGACGTCGCCCCCGCAGTACCTCTTGGAGGCGTCTGAGAAGGTTCCTCATTTCCTAACGACATGCTTCAGGAATCCAGTGAGTCCTGGGAGGCTGAAGAAACTTTCGCAGCAGCCCCTGGGGGTCTTTTGCTTATCAGAGACCGGAGTCTAGTTTTTTTTTGGGGGGGGTGGGGGGGAATCAAACTGACATCACTGGTTTGAAGAAGTCAGCTGGGTCGTGGAAGCGTCCTGTGCAGACGTGTCACCGCCTGCCGGGTGAAACCGGGGCCGGCTCACAAGCCTGGCTTCCTGCGTGGACTCGTTCAACGATCACAAAAGCAGCGGGGTCCCCCGACTCCCTTGCTACGCAGCATCTCTAACGGCCCCAAGTCAGTAACCGTCTACAGCGTCTGGGTCTACACCGTCTACAGCCGCTTTGATGGGTGCCTTAGTTCCTGGTGATTGTGTCATTTGCCACATGCCAAAAAAAAAGTCTTTCCGGTTTGCACCTTGATCCATCAGCTTTCGCTCACATGGCAAGAAGCCAGAGGTGACGTCTGAGCGTAAAGGTTCCCGCATTCCCATCACTGTTACTTTCAGAGACTGGTCAAGTTATTTGCACCCCCACTGTGTGGGAAGGATGCAACGTCAGAAAAACACGGGTTCACGTTTGCTGGTGCCTGGTGGCAGAGAAAGTGACAAAGAAACGCCCACCAGCCTCCAACCCCGACCAAGTTCAATCAAAGACACCTTGTCACAGCAGACCATTCAGAGAGAGGCGGGCGACACCAGCCCTCCTCGGAAGGAAAGTCCGCGTGTTTGGAGACGTTTTGCGACGTTGCCTTCTCTTCCTGACTCCCCTGATCGCGCACAGCTACGTGGAAAATGTGAGTCTCGGTATTTGTATGTTTCGAGCTCGCGTGTGGCTTCAAAACAGGTGAGCCGATTACAGGAAATTGCTCAGGTTCACGTGCGCGGCGCCGGGCAGCTTCCAGAGGAGGGATGTGACTGACACGGATGCAGAGACAGGGGCAGTCCTTCCTGGCTCCCCCTTTCCGCAGCCCTCCCGGCGCCCGGCCCCCAACACTCCTCCCTTCACTGCGGCGTCTTGCTACATTTCTCTGCCCTTTTCTCGGCCCCGCACCTGCGGGTACTAAATAAAGGCCTGAGTTCCGGTTCCCTTTTCTCTGGCTCCAACCTCTAAGCCTCGCCCCACCTCCCTCTGCTGCCCCCTCTTCTCTCTCGCCGTTTCCTGGACACCGAGGCCCTCAGGAGCCCCTCGCAGGATTCCCAGTCTTCCGGAACCGGAGGTTTAAAAGCCGACGGAGAAAGACTCGACGAGCACGTGACTCCCCTCCCCCCCCCCGGGTGTCCCCTCCCCCGGCCGCGATTTCCTGACTTGTTCATCAGAACTGATGGTTTGAAGGGTTCGGGGTAGTCTTGGTTGGCGACCCATCGTAGCTGTTTTTATTGACGCGATGTGATTTGATTTGAGGTGACATTTGCATAACAAAATACACCGTTTTAAAGTGAACAGTTCCTTGGTATTTAGCACGTTCACAGTGTCGTGCAGCCGCGACTTCTGTCTAGCTCCAGACCATTCTCGTCACCCCCAAATAAAACCCCATACCCGTCAGCGGTCACCCCCTCCGTTCCTCCACCGCAGCCCCTGGCCACCGCCAGTCGGTGGAGTTGTGTCTGCGTGCGGTTCCCTGTTCGGCACATTTCATGTCGGCAGAATCCTGCAGTACATGGCCTTTGGAGTCCGGCTTCTCTCGCCCAGCATAATGCTTTCGATGTTTTCGTGCGCGTTGCAGCGTGGGTCGGTACTTCGTTCCTTTTTTACGGCCTAATCGTCTTCCACTGTGTGTGGAAGATGGCTTTGTGCTTAGGGTCTCTGGCGCTGAGGGTTCGCGGCTGGCAGGACTGGAAGGGGGGCTGGGCAGAGGGAGGTGGGAGAAGCGGGAACTTGGCCCGTGGCCCCCGCCCACCCCCAGGGCGGTTGCATCCTGTGGCCGTGACAGCTCCGAGCCACCCCTTTTGAGGGGCACGGGGCAGGAAGGTGCAGCTCTGGCCAGCCTTCCCGAGCTGCGGTTCCGCTCTGCTCCTGTAACAGTTAATTACAGCCAGCCCTTGATTGTACGAAGGGGTAGCCCATTAAAATGTGGGGCCGCACGGGTGGAAGCAAGGAAGGGGACCCCGTTCCGTGAGAGAGCCGTGTATTTCAGAGGTAATTTTGAGTAGGGAGACCCTTTCTGAGTCTCTCTTCCACCTCCTCCCTCCCCCACCCCTCCCCCTCCCCTCCCCCTCCCCGACGCTTTTTCGAATGCGCAATCCTGTTTCGCTCCCAGGGTAGCGGATGCTCCACGAATGCGTTTGAACTAGCCTACTCCCTTGCCATCTCTCTGGCGGAGCATCTCAGGACAGAAAATCTGGTTTGGATTTCACTTCCCTCGCAGGGAAACGCTCATTGTTGTAATAGCAGTGGCAAAGAGAGCACTGTTATTCTTCTAAAAATGCCTCCAGTAAGTGAGGATGCTGCCGCAGGACGCAGGGACGAAGGGGAAATAGAAAAACTCGGGCGTCCGGAGCCGCCCCAGGCTGGGCCATCGGCCCCAGAAGGATCGGGAGACGGTCGTTGTCGCTATTCGGAGCTTGCCTGTGAGTCCTTTTCCGAACCAGCGGACGTGCTGGGTAGTGAGGCGCCTCTCTTGTTTTCCTGCCCAGTTACAAACTAGAACTCGCCGCTTTTCTCCTTGAAAATGCGGCAGGTGCTTCAGACCCCAGGAGTGGCCCACGGAAGGAGCACGTTGCAAAAAACCGGTAGTTGCCATAACGCTGACGCGACGTGTTGGGGAGAGTGAAGGCAGGTGGAGGGTTCTCCCCAACAGAATGGCGGGCGTTTCTGCATTTCACCTGGTGGAGATGGTTCGTGACAAGATGGCTCTGTCCCTGTAGATCAGAAGCTGGAGGGATGGGTATTCTATTTTATTTACTTATTATTTTACTGGAGTGTAGTTGCTTTACAATGTTGTGTTAGTTTCAGGCGTACAGCAGAGTGAATCAGTCATACACATACGGGTATCCACTCTTTTTTAGGTTCTTTTCCTGTACAGGCCATTACAGGGTATTGAGTAGAGTTCCCTGTGCTCTACAGTAGGTCCTTATTAGTTATCTGTTTTATATATAGTAGTGTGTACCTGTCAATCCCAGTCTCCCAGTTGATCCCTCCCCTCCCAACCCCTGGTAACCATGAGTTTGTTTTCTACATCTGTAACTCTATTTCTGTTTTGTAGATAAGTTCATTTGTACCCTTTTTTTTAGATTCCCCGTGTAAGCGATATCACATGGTATTTGTCTTTCTCTGTCTGAGGGATGGGTATTCTAGACTCTCCAGGTCCACCACTGACTGACACTACAAGATAGATTGGCACTTAGATCTGAATTGCAGGCACAGCAAAACCAGTTCAGTACGACTGAAGGTCATACGATCCTGTCGGCCGGCTGTCATGTGAAAACCCTCCCCACGCCGCGGAGAGAAAGGTCTCATCCACCGAAGAGAGGAAACTATAACAAGAGAGCCAGCACTTATCCACTGGAAATCAGTCACTTTATAAATATGAAGCGCCTATTTGTGCAAGATACTTGCTAGACCACAGGGTGTGCAGGGAAGCAGGAGATGGTGCTGCCCAGAGTATCGCAAGCAACATGGTAGACAGATGCTCACAGCACCCGGTGGGAGAGTCGCAAATCAGAAGCCCAGACAGAAGGGTTGAGGACAGACCTTTATAAAGTTTTTCTCTAAAATCTGTTTGGTGTGGAGATAATTATACAGAGACTTCTCTCCATCTTGAGTTTGCCACGGGCTTCTGAAAGGGTGGACCAAGTGATAATTGATTAAGTGCCTCCCTGTGTGCACTGCAGCAACCCTAAGACGTAGGTGCTCCGTATCCAATTTTACAGAACGATAAGTGGGGGCTCAGAGAGGTTAAGCAACGTGCTCGAGGCCACACAGCTGAAAAATGGCAGAGTCCAGGACCATATCTTTTCCTCTAGAACACAGGGAGGCAGAAGCTGCTGGTTTTCTCTCTTGAGGCAAAGATTTTTTGGTTTGATTCTTTTTGTTTGATTAGAGTAGAATTCCTACGGTCATTCTCCCACGGCCCCCATCTTTTTTTTTTCACGGGGAAGTGGGGAAATCCATGTCACTTCCCACCCACAAACACAATGTATTTTAACCTCTGGAGGGCAGGAGTTACATCTTGTTGGAGGGGGGGCGGGGGGGTGCTTCACGTGGAACCTCAGTCCCCCAGCTCTCTAAGCCGACAGCGGCGGGAGTCTTCCTAGAATCACTCTCCCCCAGCCTTCACCACCTCCTGCTTTCTTTTCTTCTGCTGCCTGGAAATCTGCCCCGGGGACTGTGGTCTGAGAAAGTACAGTTCTGACCTCAAGCCTTGCACACCTCGGGGTGTTCACGGAAGTCTGAGATCTACATAAAAGCCTGGTCTGCTGCTTCCTGCGCTGGCGTTTCGACTGGCCCCAAAGGCCTTTCTAGAAAGAGGCTCTGGCAGCCCCCGTGCAGCCCGGGAAAGCCAGAGCCTCAGGCCTCCTCCTTGGCTTCCCTGCTGCGGCCGGGGTGACCTCCCTGATTTCAGCAGTTGGTATTCTGCCCGGATGGTGGTGGGAGAATCAGAAACACCCCAGCCTCCAACGACCACCCTGTGCTCGTATAAGAAAACCTGGAATGTGCCTTTTTCTCGATATTAGCCTAGTTGGTCGAAGTCGCTGGCAGCATTGTGTTCAAACACATGGAAATGTGTGTAGGAGTATTACTGCGTTTACCTGTCCTCATGACATTTCAGAAAATAGACGGCCCCACGACTAGAAATGCATTTTAAATTGATCGCCATATCGGTCCTAAGTAGATTTTCAGTGTGTCTTATAAACGCAGAAGGGAGAGAGCTGTGCTTGTTCTGTGTTCAGCCTGCTCGCCCCGAGGCCTCAAAGGATGCAGCTCTGGGCCCTGGCAATAACTCCGTCTGAGCTGCGGGGGGTAACTCGACTGACCTGCGTTCCCCAGCCCTCCCCCAACGCGCTGCACTGTGCCTCTCATTTGCATTCTCAGAGCTAACGCTCGCCTTTAAAATAAGCGCCACGCCCGGCTGTGGTCCAGGCCCCTCATCCTTTTTTCCCTTCTCCACCAGTCACTGCTCCCACCTTTCTCTCACCTCTTCTTCCGATGAATCTGCGAGGCTCTCTTACCTTTGTTCCTTCAAGTTTCTTTCTCTGCCTCCTTTGCTCTGCTCCGAACATCCCTAAATGTATCACTTGTGTCTTATCCTCACTTGTCCTTTTCTTTTTTTTTCTCCTGAACCTTCTCATAGTCTCTTTCTTTTTCTTACACTTCTGTCATTCTCTGCTAGTAATGCTTGTTGAATTCAGTGGATGGATGGGTGGATGCGTGGATGGGTGGATGGATGGGTATGTGGATGGATGGGTGGATGGATGGATGGATGGACGGGTGGATGGAAGGATGGATGAATGGGTGGGTGGATGGGTGGATGGGTGGGTGGATGGATGGACGGATGGGTGGGTGGATGGATGGGTGGATGGATGGGTGGGTGGGTGGATGGACGGGTGGGTGGATGGATGGATGGATGGATGGATGGATGGGTGTGTGGATGTGTGGATGGATGGGTGTGTGGATGGATGGATAGGTGGATGGATGGGTGGATGGGTGGATGGATGGGTGGGTGGGTGGATGGGTGGATGGGTGGCTGGATGGATGGGTGTGTGGATGGATGGGTGGATGGACGGACGGATGGGTGAGTGGATGGATGGATGGATGGATGGTGGATGGATGGGTGTGTGGATGGGTGGGTGTGTGGATGGATGGGTGAGTGGATCGGTGGGTGGATGGATGATGGATGGGTGTGTGGATGGATGGCTGAATGAGTGAGGCTCCCACTCTCCTGCTTCAAGTTTACTCTGACGTGTCCTCGTTACCAGACTCTGCAGACATGCCCCCATAGACGTCCAAAGGCCTTGGGCCCCCGCCTGGTTTCCTTTTTTAACCTTGTCCCAGGCTCCCGTGGGATTCCTGTGCAGCCAGGCGAGATAAGCAGGAGATAAAGGGGGAGGTTTAAGTCTGCACGGGGCTCCCACAGAAACTCCCAGCTCTCATTCTTGGCTGCTGTAAGAGTGGGCTTCTTACTTGATGACGCTGGTGACCTTTCCTACGAAATGCAAGGACCCAACCTTTTCACTTCGCAGATTCTCGGGGCCGCTGGGCTCAGCCCACACTCACTGCCAGCCCCCAGCCTCCCAGGAGCAGGACTTTGCTTGTCAGCGCTCACGTTTAGGGCTGTGCCTGCCCCACGTCCAGTTTTGTCCCTTCCAAAGTGCCTCACCCAGACCCCAACCCAGAAAGCAACTCCTGGTTTCCACGCACCTCTCCTATGCTAGAATTCAGCTTAGATGAAGCCAACGTCTCTCTCTGAAAGCCCAGAGGCTCCGGAATTGGAACCAGCTGGTGGTCTCGGTGACTTGACAGCCCCCGTGGCCCAGGCGGGCTTGCTGACCAGGCCTGGAAGGCACCTGCAGGAGAAAACAGTGTTTCATTGCCATCGGGGCTGGCCCGGAGCAAAGCTGCCCTCCAGGAGTGAGAGCGGGTGACCTCACGCTGGGCTCTGGGTTTGGCCAAGGGGTGTCCAGCCACGGCTCACGGAGACCGTCGGAGCTGTCGGTCTGCTGTGCGCGCAGCTCTGGAATCTGGATGGAGCAAATGCTTGTAAAGAGCCAATGTGATGAACTGATACACATTTCAGAACAACTTAAGTCTGTCATTCCTAATTCTGCTTTTCACAAAAGCTGCTCTGCAGTAGTGGTAGGAAACTTGAGAGCTGGAGGGGGTAGACGGCAGAGCAGTAACCTGGGGTCATGCAATAGGTGTACGCCCTTCCCAACCTCTGCCCTGATGGGTGCAAGTCAGAAGCCACTACAGGAGATGTCCGGATATGCGGCAGGGCCTGGGGAGGGGGAGGGCCGGTGTTTGCCATGTCCCCCAACCACCCCCAAATCCTGACGACCCATAGATGCTTCCTCTTTTCCCAAAAGCTATTAAGTTGAGACATTTTCATGCCACAGAAGCCATTGGCCCTTTGCCCGGGTCACCTGGAAGTGGATGGGGGGAGCACCTTGAGGAGTGTCAGGTGGCTTGGTGCCCAAGGAGATGCCCCGGGGGTGGTGGGCAGTGCCCTAGGCTGAAGGGCAGGACGTGCCTCGGATGACGGCTGAGAAGTTTGGCTGTAACTCGAGTGGGGGGGAGGGTTGTGTGTGGCATAAAGGAGTAAAGAGAAGAGATGGATTCCAGTGGATGTGATGGAGGCTGGAGACGTGACCAGAGATTGGCTGAAAAGTGAGGGGCACGGCTCCGGATTTGAGGCCGGACCCAGCGGGCGCGATAAATCATCCGGCGTATGCGTTGGACAACGGCGTAGTGTTAGTTAGCACTTCCTGGGCAGCGCCCCATCTCCCTCAGGGTCATGCTGTTTGTTTCTGTCCCGTGCAGGCCTCTGTACATGGGCAGTACTTAGTCCTTATCGATTGCTCACTCTGGTTTTGTATCTAGAAAAAAAGGAACAGGAACAAATAGATAAGGAAGTTTCTCAGATTGTAGGGCTTAAGAGTGTGTGGCTGGGACCAGTGTGATTTTCTCAGAAGGCTTAGATCTTGTTTGTAATGTGTATCTGCTGGGATGATTTTTGGCTGCAAGTTATAGAAACAAAATCCCAGTTTTCTACACACTAGGGTTTTTATTCTTCTCATGAACCAAGAACTCAAAGGCTAGCTTGGACCCAAAGTCCGTGAAGCATCCTATGCAGCCGTACTTAGAGTGTGGACTTCGTCTTCATGCTCACAAGAGTGCTGCTCTTCTTCCAGGCATTGCATCCACATTCCACGTAGGAAGACAGGGACAAACTAAAGGTGCTTCTCACCCGATTCCTCCTCCTCTACAGACCCTTCCTAGATGTCTCACCCAGAAACCTCCACTTATATCTCACTGGCCAGAATTGTGTCACACACCCACAATTCTAGCTGCAAGGGAGGCTAGAAATACAGTTGTTGTTTTTTTTTTTTTTTTTAAGATGGATATAGTAATGCTCCAAACAGAATTGGGGCTCCGTTGATAAGTAAGAGAGAAAGGATATTGGGTCGGCAGCTGGCAGTGTCTGCCGCTACACTGAATTTAAAGTGATAATTGCTGCTTTCAAAATATGTATCAGCGAAGCTCTCCTGATTGCTATACACATGTTAATTCATGGAAAATATTATCATCTCAATATTTCAGTTGAATGAGCTGAGATAGACAGAGGTTAAAAAGTTAACTGGGATGCCAGAGAAGAATTTTGCAGGAGGAATTTTCTAGCTGCTTCCCTAAGTGCCCTTTTTGTAGGAATGAAACAGGTTGTAGGGCAGGAGACACACAGGAAGGGCTGCATCTGGTTCTTTCCCACTAAGCTTTCGTTTCAGAGCTATAAACACAGTAGACGTTGCTGGTGTTTACCGGTGTCTCCACATCCTTCTCTATTAATAATCTTTCACCCGTTTTTATGCCAGAAGTCCTTTCAATTAAGCGGAGGTTTCATTGGAATAATTAAACCTCCATCTCAAGCCTCTCGCTCCAATCATCCAGGCAGATCAATGAACCAGAGACGCATTTATCTAACTGATGGTTGACCCCCTTCTCGTTCCTGAGCTTTTGTGCTGGGGCAGCCCGCGGAGAGGAGAGATGTCTGTCCCACGGAGACAGCTCATTTCCAAAGGGCTTGGCACTCCCTGGATCTGAAGTCATTGCAGCCTCCTTGTTTATTTCATTCAGCTTCTGACTTTTATTTATTCACCCAACAAATATATAATGAGCACCTCCCAAGAGTCAGGCCCTGTGCTGAATTTTACCGGGAAGGTGGAAGTGAGGGGGGGATGGAAAGATGAAGCAGACATGTGACAGGTAGCTGAGCCCCTCTGAACCCATTTCCTCTTCCATACGTTGGGGATTGTAGTGGTATCTACCTCATAGGGTTGTTGTAGTAAACGAGATAATCCACATGGAGCGTTTAGCCCAGTGTCTGCTTATAGCAACTACCATGTCCCTTTTCCTAGACAGCTATTAGAGGATATGCTCCTGCAAAATGAGGGAATAAAGCAAAAAAAGAGAAAGATATGGAGCCCAGGAAGCAAGGAATCTGATTAGTTAGGTTAGATGCTGTGCTTCCTCAGTGTTAGCTGTGATGATGGTGAGTTTTAGACCAGGTGATGCTGAGTCGGTGAGGGTTGAGTTGGAATCTCTGCTCTGCCACTTAGTGGCTGTGGGATCTCACCCTGTTATTTAACGCTCTGATCTGACCTCCTCGTCATAAAGTGGGAATCCTAACACCGACCTTAGCAGGCTCCCGTGAGTGTTAAGCGAGGCGGCATCTGTGACGTGCCCAGCACACAGTCAGCGCTTCTGGTTTGGGAAGGGGTGAGCTGTCTGACAAGTTTTACAAAAAGTAGAATAGAGTACGTGTTCAGAGAATGGAGGTAACTGATTGATTCTTTATACTGAAATGCCTTAAATGGTTCCAACTATTGACATAGGTAATTTTTTTTTTACCATGGTAATACATACGTCATGCAGAGATAAAAAGTAAAGTAGGCTTGTCATGAAAAACGTCCATCCCCAGCCCTGATCCCCAGAGGCAGCTACTTCTCTTTTTCTCCATGTCGTTTTCTTCTGTTACCTACCTCCTTATTTCTAAATAATATGCTTATGTTGCTATTTATCGATATGTCGGTTTTAAGACATTATTTATTGACACACCTTTAGGTGGATGATAATTTAGCTCCCTTTTCCTAGTTCCCCACTCCATGCACTCTGCCTCCCCCCACCCCCGCCATCATCTCGGTACATTTAGATCAGTTTTACGTGTTACATTATCGTGACCAGGTAAATATTGTTCGTGTTGAAGCAAGTTGTATGCTGAGATTATGTTTCCTTTCCTATCTTTTTGTTTTTTCCAAAGTTAATATCGCCTCTCTTTTTTTTTCACTTGCTGGGGGTTTTTTAATGTACCTATCCTCAATTTTTTCTTTCTGACTCTCAGACCTGTCATTTGCCTAATAATGATATTTCCTAAATTATGAAATATATCAGATCATGGTTCATTATTTTCCCCTTGGCGGTCTGCATGCAATGGGCCCTCCATGATCCTGCCAGGATCTTGGCCAGCTGCTTTTTACTGCATCCCTCTCATCCTGCAACTTCGCTTGCTGCTCTGTTTCCTGGCCTTCATACCTTCTTCTTCTTTATCGTTTTATTCCCTCGTTTTACTGGAGCATAGCCTGCAGTAGCTTCCTAAGAAAGGGTGCATGGGATAGAAATGTTTAGAGTCCTCACCTTTCTGAAAATAGCATCATTCTCTTTTCACACGTAATAGTTTGGGTAGGTATAGGATCCTAGGTTTAGAAGTATATTCCATTGGAAATGTGAAGGCATCACCCAGCTTCCAGCATTACTGTCGAAAGATCTGATGCCAAACTAACTTCTAGTCCTTTGCACATGACCTAATGCTTTCTCCCAGGAGGATTTTAGGGTCTTCTCTTATTCCCTGGTGCCCCGAAATTTCAGAATGATATTCTGAGAAGGCTATTTTCCACTGAGTGTACTGAGCACTTAAAGGACCCTTTAAAACTGAAGACTCAGGACTTTGCCTGGTGGCGCAGTGGACAAGACTCCGCACTCCCAATGCAGGGGGCCCGGTTTCGATCCCTGGTCCGGGAACTAGCTCCCACATGCATGCCACAACTAAGAGTTCACATGCCACAACTAAGGAGCCCACGTGCTGCAACTAAGGAGCCCGCCTGCTGCAGCTAAGACCTGGTGCAACTAAATAAATATTTTTTAAAATAATAATAATAAATAAAAAATAAATAAAACTGAAGACTCATGTTTTTACATTTGGAGAATCCTCTAATACTATTTCCTCTGATAATTTCATCCTATAATTGATATTGTATCCCCACAAGATATACAGGAAAGGAAGCATAATTTCTGCATGATTTCTATTTGTTGGATATTAGACCTTCTAAATTGACTTCATTTTCCTCCTTTCTTATTTTCCTTCTCTTAACTTTTTGTTAACTTTCGGGGTGATTTCCTTGACTTTATCTTCCAAACTTTCTATCGATTATAAACTTCGGCTACTTTATTTTAATCATGAAGAACTCTTTCTTGTCCTTTGCTCCCTTGTCAAAGCACCCTACTATTGTTTTATGACTGCAGTATCTTATCTAATCTCTTAATGGATTTTAATTGTTGGATTGTGTTTTTTCCATTTTCTCTTAACGCCGTTTTCCTGTATCAGTTTGTCTATTTCGATCTCTTCCTTTCACGTGGGGACTTTGCTTAAACCTTAAGTGCCCCTTGCCTCTCTGTTTATCCTTATGTGGGAGGGAACAAAAACTGTGCATGCAAGTTCTGCTTGCACAATGGGCTTCCCTGGAGCGTGAATAATCACTGCTGACTGTGCTTGAATAACACCAATGACGGGGAGCTCATAACTCCCCAAGCAATTGACTCCTCTTTTGAGAAGCAGGAGTTATTCTTTTGAACCCTGAGCCAATGTCTGGCATCTTAGAACTTGGTTTTAGTTCTGTCTTAAGTTTGTGTGTTAAAGTGATATTTCAGGGAGATTTTGTACATACACGTTCTGGTTTGAGTCATTTAAAAGGTAAACTTTTCTAAAAAAGGCAATTCTAGGGGCTGTATGGTAGTGATTAAGTCCACATCCAGCCTTCCATGCTGATCATATGACTTGGAACCTCTCCCAGGTTTGACTTTCTTGGCTACACTGTGGTGATGACGGTGATGACGGTGATGATGATGGTGGTGGTGGTGATAGAACCACCTGTCTCAAAGAGTTCTTGAGCAGTTAGGCTTAGCCGAGTGCCGGGCAGACTAAGTCGTCTATAAACACAGGGATGACGTTTCCACCAGTTGAATGTCATACCTATGAGTTAATCGCTCAGGAGATGTAGCCGATACATTTTCCCCGACCTCAGGACCAAGTCTTCGAGGGTGAACTCAAAATTCAAAGGGCAGAAATGGAAAGTTCAGCCTCATTACTGGGTGTCTTGTGCCTCAGTTTCCCCAAACTACATTGACACATCATCGGATAGTACAAACCTGCTTTCCCTTTCCTGCAATTAAAACCTCTCCTACTATGAATTTTCTTAAAGGTTTTTCTTCTGATTACAAAAGAGGAAAAATGCAAATGCATACTTCTTTGTTTAATGCAAATACAGAGAAGTATCATTTCCCTGGGCCTCCCTGGGCCTTGGTTTGTTGGGCTGAGGACGGCCCTGCCTGTAGATCTCCTGCTCCCCCAGCCCTCGCCCGGGGCCCCACAGCCGAGGAGACCAAGGAGACAGTGCCCTCCATAGAAGCATGTCGCCGCCACCTCCCCGGGGCTGAGGGTCTGAGACAGCAGCTGACTCCGATCCAAGCTGACACCCAACGAGAAGAGCTGCCGTCAGCCCTGGGAGATCTTGTGTCATCTATGATTAAGCCTCAAAGCCAAAACCCAACAAGTTTCTGATTAAACGATGGCATCCCAGGGTCCCTGTCACCCCTGAGTGGAGCTGTGGGTTTGGAGCAGCCGTCTGCCAAGGGTACCCTGGCAGCTGTCAAGACAGGTGTCGGGGGCTTCCCTGGTGGCACAGTGGTTTAAGAATCCGCCTGCCAATGCAGGGCACATGGGTTCAAGCCCTGGTCCGGGAAGATCCCACATGCCACGGAGCAACTAAGCCCGTGCGCCACAACTACTGAGCCTGTGCTCTAGAGCCCGTGAGCCACAACTACTGAGCCCCCGAGCCACAACTACTGAAGCCTGCGCGCCTAGAACCTGTACTCCGCAACAAGAGAAGCCGCCACGATGAGAAGCCCGCGCACCGCAACGAAGACCCAACACAGCCAAAAATAATAAATAATTAAATAAAATTGCCATCTCTCAAACCACTAAAAAAACAAAAGTTAAAAATAAAAAGAAGACCGGTGTCAGCTCCTCCTGACCTTCTCAGGGTCTGCGCCTCACCCCCACTGCCCCCCCCCCACCGCCCCCTCCTCTACCGCCCTTTCTCCAGAAGGAGAGCCGGCCCTTTCCCTCAAAACCCACAGCCCCAGCTGGGCTCCTGGAGGGACTGGCTGGGCATGACGGCCTTTCCAGTCACCATAAGGAACGCCGCCCTGGGGAAGTGACGGCGTGTTCCTGCCCAAAACCACGGCGAGCAGAGCTGAGACGTCACTCACAGTGAAGGGAACGTTTCTGGATTCAGGAGTGTGGTTTGCTGCTTCTGACCTGATGAATTACTAGCTGATTAGAACCTCTACACTCTGCAAATGCTTCTGTCAAAGACTTCTAACGGGCTTCCACCCGGCCATGAGCAGCCCCACAGGTGGCCTTCTCTCCACTCCCAGAGTCTTGGGACCTGGGGCCAGTGGCCTTTCCCGGCTGTCCATCGGTGGGAACAAAAGCCCTTCTCCCCCAGCAGCTCCAGGCCACAGTCCACCGCGTCCCTGTCACCTGAAGAGATGCAGGCCCTGGGATTGTGTGGCCTTTGCTTCCAAAGCAGCGGGCCCCTTTGCTGCTTGAATGGTTCTGTCTCCAACCTGTGGCCTTGTTTCAAGTCATATTATCTTTCCTCTTACAGATCCTGCCCATCAGACCTCCACATCCGGAAGGAAACTGGCTCAGGGAAGGACCAGCCCCAGCCAGAAGGAGTAAAAGGAGTAAAAGTCACCTCCTGTCCATTGGGCGCCGACTCTATGCCAGGTACTTCACGTGTGTCTCCTTTATGTAAAATAAATAGAAAGCGAGGTTACCTGAGACTTGCCAGGGGAGCAGGGAGGGGAGGGTTCCAGGCCGAGGGAGGTGCAGGAAGCAGGTTCTGAGCGAGCGGGCACCTGGTGGAGAATCAGAGACCGTCAGGCGAGGTGCGACCGTGGGGGCTGGTGGGGGGCCACCCTCAGCTCGGAGGTCAAGACAGAGATGCTGAATTGTATCATAGCAGCAGCTAGGACCACACGGTCCATGTTCCAACGAATGGCGGAGGGACGTGAGACCAGCGGCTGCCGTGGAGTTTGTCCACCGGCAGGTAGTCTCCTCGAGCCTGTAAGAACTTGAGCAAAATAGCCCTTCCTGCAGAATGTGGCCCAGGAGGCTTGAACCTGCTTTTTCTGGCTGTGTGTAGAAAGACAGATGTGGTCTAGGGTTTGACTCAAGACCAAGCCAGACCCTGCTGAGGGTACTGTCCGAGGTGCCATCAACTCCGGCTACAGTTGGGGGGAGGGAGGACCGTCCAGCCCGATAGGCTGTTAAAGCTCAGGGCCTCGGCGTCTAAGAGTGTGTTTCCGAGCAGATGCTTCATCCAGGTTCCTCCAGGTGACGGGGCCGAGTCAGGCTGAGTTACAGGGAAGCGTTTGAGAAGAGAAATACCTTTGAAATTGTGGTCAAGGTGGGGTTTTTTTCTTTTGAGCCTAGCTACACTCTCCAAAGTTTCTGCCCATGAAATATTTCATACGTTTTTATACACACACACACGCACACATAAAAATGTGTACGTGTATCAGTGAAACAAAGAACAGTAAAATGGACACGCGTGTCCCAGCTGAAGCAGTATTTCCCAGGATCAGCCGTGTCACCTATGTGTCCCACCACGTCACAGCCGTCCTGCTGCCCTCACCCTTCTGACGTTTATCAGACCCCTGCTCTTCAGTATAGTTTTGCAGTATGTCCTCAACCATATAGCTCAGTTGCGTATGTTTGGGAAATTTCGTGGGCGCTTCCCTATCGCACGTAATCTTTCGCGACTTGCCTTTACACTCAGCGTCACCTCCCCGAGGTCCGTCCGTGTTGACGCATAAGCCGGAGTTCTTTTCCCCTGCCCTGCTGTAGGGTATGCCATCGTTGAATACGCACATTATTGACCCCCACTACTTGTGTCGGGACGTCTGTAGGGTGTCCAGGTTTTTCGGATACACGATGCCTCTGTTGAATATTCATGCACGAGTCTCTAGCTGAAATTAATGGGGAGATTCTTGAAGGTCTGTAGCAAGGACCAGACATCACATGTGGCCGAGGCTTACAGGGCTGGGAAGTAGAGCTATACACCCAGAGAGAGGACTCTGGCCACTTCTCAGGGGCCCTCGGGGTCTCTCACTGCAGCTCCACCTGGCAGACCAGCTCCCTCCGCCTCCGTAGCCTCGAGCTGCCTGGGGCTCTGCTTTACTGTGGACAAGTTCCAGCCTCCACTGTGGCCTCCCTGATGCCACCTTCTAGCTAACTCCCCACAGCACATTCACCCGCCCCGCTGCCTCTTTGGCCCATAGGAAATTCCCAGGTCAAGGGATTGGACGAGTGCACCCAGCCTCAGGGCTGGTCCTCTTGGAGCAGGTCAGTTGGCTGTGGCTGGAGGGTTTACTTGGTACAAACAGGATGTCAGGGCTGTGGCCACCTGAGGGCGTGGGCAGGAAGGCAGGTGTTACATATCGGCGTATCTATTTCCCTAGACTTGGCTGTCGTCTTTGTTCATTTTTCTTTTTCTCCTTTTTCAAACTATACACATAATACACTGATAGGTGTGTGTGTTGTAAACGCTAAAACAGTTTAGGTAACGTCCAAGTCCTCCTGGCCAGTAACCTCAGAATTCCTCCCTCTTCTTAGATAGAATCAGTATAATCAGATCCTCTCAAACTTTTCCCCTCCCTCCTTCTTCCCCTCCCCTCCCCTCTCCCTATTTCTCTCTCCCCTTCTCTTTCACACACACACACACACACACACACACACACACACACACACACACCCCTACACATGCACACCCCTACCTATATAATTATAGGTATTGCATTACATGAATGAGTTTATACTGTGTTGTGATATTTTTTCTGACACCAAATGTACAGTGTTTTCTTGACACCAAATACGTGTCATTGTTTCACACATCCACCAGTTCTCTGACACCAACTGGGTGTCCAGCAATCCAGTTCAGTTCTGACACTAACTGTCCAGAGGCAGCAAAGATGCCACAGGCTAAGGGCTCAATCCCACAAGCCTGGCCCCCCCAGGATGGTGGCCCCAAACCCAGGGCCACCTGCCCTCTACCTGAGCAGCTCTAAGTCAGGGTCTCCCACAGCCTCCTCGCCAGGTGCAGTAATTTGCTGGAATGGCTCACAGAACTCAGGAAAACACTATACTTACTATAACAGTTGATTTTAAAGGATACAAATGAAAACACATATGAGGAGGTCTGGAAGGGTTCCGAGCACAGGAGCCTCTGTTCCCATGGAGCTGAGATGAGCCACTCGCCCAGCGTGTGCTTGAATTCAGAAACTTGGAAGCTCTTTGCCCCCCATCACTGAGGGATTTTCGTCAAGGTGCTATTACGTGTGTGATTGATTAAATCATTCTCTGTTGGTGACTGAGTTCAATCTCTAGCCTCTCTCACCTCCCCTGAGGCAGGAATGTGGGGCTGAAAGTTACAACCTTCTAATCACTTGCCTGGTTCTTCTGGCATTCAGCTCCCATCCTAAAGCTACTAGGGGCCCCTTACCCAAGAGTTATCTTGTTACCATACAAAAAGCATTCACACTCTTGTCACTCTGTGCTGGGAACCAGGGGCAATGACCAAATATATTTTTTAATTATACCACATGTATGTGTGTACGTATTTACTTTCATTTTTTTAACATCTTTATTGGAGTATAATTGGTTTTCAATGGTGTGTTCGTTTCTGCTGTATAACAGAGTGAATCAGCTATACATATACATATGTCCCCATATCTCTTCCCTCTTGCGTCTCCCTCCCTCCCTTTAGTTTTTTAATTATACCACATGTACGTGTGTACGTATCTACTTTCATTTTTTTTAACATCTTTATTGGAGTATAATTGGTTTTCAATGGTGTGTTTGTTTCTGCTGTATAACAGAGTGAATCAGCTATACATATACATATGTCCCCATATCTCTTCCCTCTTGCGTCTCCCTCCCTCCCTTTAGTTTTTTAAATAAACGATGTCTTGGGATCTTTTTATGTCACCACATACTTTCAAAATGTTATTCTATATGCAAGAGGATCATGGAGTATCTGCTGAAGAATGTTTGGATTGTCTACGTTTTTTTCCTATTATAAATAGTGCTAAATTTTCAAGTAAAAAACTGGGGGGAAATTAAATCTCCATTATAGGGAAATGAAGAAATAAATTATGGTATATTCTTGCAATGGAATAATACATCCAACAGTTAAAAATGAATAAACCAATAAAAATTAAGGGATTGCCAGATTAGATTGAAACAACGAGATCACGTGTGTACTATCTACAGGAGAAAAACCTTACATCCAAAGGTACAAGGAGGTTGAAAGTAAAAGGATAGAAATATAGACTATGCTAAAAAGAATCATGAAAGAGCTAGAGTGGCTTATATCAGACAAAATAGACGTTAAAACAAAAGTGTTACTAGAAATAAAGAAGAGATTTCATAATGATAAAAGTGTCAACCACCAAGAAGTTATAACAGTTATAGATATAACCTAACCCAAACAACAGAGCCTCAAAATACATGAAGCAAAAACTGACAGAATTGGGGCTTCCCTGGTGGCGCAGTGGTTGAGAGTCCACCTGCCAACGCAGGGGACACGGGTTCGTGCCCCAGTCCAGGAGGATCCCACATGCCGCGGAGCGGCTGGGCCCGTGAGCCATGGCCGCTGGGCTGCACATCCGGAACCTATGCTCCGCAACCGGAGAGGCCACAACAGTGAGAGGCCTGCATACTGCAAAAAAAAAAAAAAAAAAAAAACCTGACAGAATTGAAGGGAGAAATGTAAAATTCAACAATAATAGCTGGATGGAGATTTTTAATACTCTACTTTCAATAATGGATAGAACAATAGACAGAAGATCAACAAGGAAATAGGAGACTTGAACTTGGACTTGTCTATGGTACGTGCCACCTAACAGCAGAATAGTACTCTTCTCAAGCCCCCACCTGGAATATTCTTCATATGCTGGTCCATACCACAAACTTCAGTAAGTTTAAAAGGATTGAAGTGATCCAAAGTATGTTTACCAACCACAATGGAATTAAATTAAAAATCAGTAACAGAGTAATTTGGGAAGTTAACAAATATGGGAAATTAAACATCACACTTCTAAATAACCAATAGGTCAAGGAAATCACACAAGAAAATAGAATATTTACTTTGAGACAAACGGAAATGAAAATGCAACATACTGAAACTTAAGTGGTGTCACTAAAGCAGTGCTCGCTCAGAAGGGAATTTATAGCTATAAGTGTTAATACTTTTAAAAGATCTCAAATCGGTAACCTAACCTTCCACTTTATGAAACTAGAAAAAGAAGAGCAAACGAAAACTGAAGCAAGGATAAGAAAGGAAGTAATACTATTAGGACGAAAATAAACGAGTTAGAGGAGAGAAGAGCAATCGAGAAAATGAATGAAACCAAAAGTTGTTTCTTTGAAATTTCAACAAAATTGACAAACCCTTAGCTAGACTGACCAAGAGAAAAAGAGAGATGATCCAAATTACTAGAATCAGAAATAAAAGAAGGGACATTACTACCAACCTTACAGAAATAAGAGGCAAAATAAAGATAAAGGAATAATATGAACAGTTGTTTCTAATAAATTCTGTTACTTATATGAAATGGACAAATTCCTAGAAAGACACAAATTACTGAAACTTAAGAAAAACAGGAACCTACAACAAGTAAAGAATTAGTAATCAAAAACCTACCTACTGGGGCTTCCGTGGTGGTGCATTGGTTGAGAGTCCGCCTGCCGATGCAGGGGACACGGTTTCGTGCCCCGGTCCGGGAAGATCCCACGTGCCGCGGAGCGGCTGGGCCCGTGAGCCATGGCCGCTGAGCCTGCGCGTCCGGAGCCTGTGCTCCGCAACGGGAGAGGCCACAACAGTGAGGGGCCCGCGTACCGCAAAAAAAAAAAAAAAACCTACCTACCAAGAAAAGCCTTCCTTGGTGACCTCTACCAAACAAAAGACAAAAGTATGCCAATTCTTCGTAAACTCTCCAAAAAAGTAGAAGAGGAAGAAACACTTCCCAGTTTATTCTATGAGGCAAAATTTACCCTGATGTCAAAACCAGTCAGACATCACGAGGAAAGAAAACTACTGACTAACATCTCCCATAAGGTGTGGATGCCGAAATGCTCAAAAATATACTAGCAAACCAAATCCAACAAGCCCATAACTAGCTGGGAGTCACAGCAAGAATGCAACGTTTGTTTAATACCTGAAAATCAATTAATGTAATATATTAATAGAATCAAAACTAAAAACTATATGGTAGTTGGATGCAGAAAAAGCATTTGACAACATCAAACATCCTTTTGTGACAAAAATACTCAGGGAATTTCCTCAGCCTGATAAAGAACGTCTGAAACACACACACACTTAACCAGGTAACATCATACTTAACAGTGAAAACTGAATGCTTTTCCCCTGTGATCAAGAACAAGAAAAGGGGGCTTCCCTGGTGGCGCAGTGGTTGAGAGTCCGCCTGCCGATGCAGGGGACACGGGTTCGTGCCCCGGTCCACGAAGATCCCACGTGCCACGGAGCGGCTGGGCCCGTGAGCCATGGCCGCTGAGCCTGCACATCCGGAGCCTGTGCTCCGCAACGGGAGAGGCCACAACAGTGAGGGGCCCGCGTACCGCAAAAAAAAAAAAAAAAGAACAAGAAAAGGATGTGCATTCTTGCCTCTTCTATGTAACATTGTGTTAGAAGTTCTAGCCTGGGAAATTAGAGGGGAAAAAAAAGAGAAGAAAAAGAAAAGCCATCCAGATTGAAAAGACAGAAGTAAAACAGTGTAATTGCAGATGACATTTATATATAGGAAAGTCATATAGAAAACATCCTATCATAAGAAATCCACTAACAAACTATTAGAACTAATAAATGATTTCAGTAAATCTGCTGGATGGAAGAGCAATATACAGAAGTCATTTATTGCATAGCCATATGTTAACAATGAATTTTATTCAACAAATAAAATTAAGAATACAGTTCACATTTACAATGCCATCAAAAAGAATTTAAATACTTAGGAATAAATTTAGCAAAAGAAGTGTACACTGAAAACTACAACACATTGCTGAAAGAAATTAAAGAAGATCTAAATTAATAGAAACACATCCCGTATTCTTGGAGTATGACACTTAATTGCTAGATAGTAATACGTTCAAATTGATCTACATATGCAGCAGATTCACTATCAAAATCCCAACTACTCTTTTTTGCAAGTATTGACTAGTTGATCCCTAAAATTCATATGGAATTGCAAGAGGACCGGAATAGCCAAAACAATCTGAAATGGGAAGAGCAAGGTTGGAAGACTCATACCTCCCAATTTCAAAACTGACTGCACATTTACAGTAATGAAGACAGTGTGGTACTGGCATAAGGATAGACATATAGGTCAATGGAATAGAATTGAGAGTCCAGAAATGAACACTCACGTTTATGGTAAATTGAGTTTTGACAAAGGTGCCAAGACCATTCAATAGGGAAAGAAGAATCTTTTCAACAGATTGTGCTGGAACAACTCAATCTCCACATGTAAAAAACAGTTGGACCCTTACCTCACACCATACACAAAAATTCATTCAAAATGCATCATGGGCCTAAATGTGAGAGTTAAAAGTATAAAACTCTTAGAAAAATAAGTAGAAGTAAATTTTTATAACCTTGAATTAAGTAATGGTTTCTTAGATACACACCAAAAGCACAAGTGAAAAAAGAAATTGGACTACATCAAAATTAAAAACTTTTGTGCTACAAATAATACCTTTAAGAAAGTGAAAAGGTAACCAACAGAATAGGAGAAAATATGTGCAAATCATATATCTGACTTGTATCCAGAACACAGAAAAATTCCATATTAAAGACAAAGGTCCAATTTAAAAATGGGCAGAGGATTTGAAGAGGCATTTCTCATGCACAGATGGCCAACGTGCACATGAAAAGATGCTCAATGTCATTAGTTCGTAGGGAAAAACAAATCGAAACCACAGTGAAATACCACTTCCCAGCCATTCAGATGGCTGTACTAAACACGATGGACAAGAATAATTGTTGACAATGAGAACCTCATACATTGCTAGCAGGAATAGATTAGGACCTCATACATCGCTAGCAGGAATAGATTAGGACCTCATACATCGCTAGCAGGAATAGATTAGGACCTCATACATCGCTAGCAAGAATAGATTAGGACCTCATACATCGCTAGCAGGAATAGATTAGGACCTCATACATCGCTAGCAGGAATAGATTAGGACCTCATACATCGCTAGCAGGAATAGATTAGGACCTCATACATCGCTAGCAGGAATAGATTAGGACCTCATACATCGCTAGCAGGAATAGATTAGGACCTCATACATCGCTAGCAGGAATAGATTAGGACCTCATACATCGCTAGCAGGAATAGATTAGGACCTCATACATCGCTAGCAGGAATAGATTAGGACCTCATACATCGCTAGCAGGAATAGATTAGGACCTCATACATTGCTAGCAGGAATGTAAAATGGTGCAGCCACTTTGGGAAACAGTTTAGCTGTTCCTCAAAATGTTAAACATAGAGTTACCTTATGGCTCATCAGTTCCATTTCTGCATATCTGCTCAAAGGAAATGAAAACATGCGTTGACAAAAAAAGTGTACATGAATCTTCATAGTAGCATAATTTGTAATAACCAAACAACCCAAAGTCATCAATGGGTGAATAAACAAGGTGTGATATATCCATACAATGAGAAAGTATTTCTCAATAAAAAGTACTGAAACATGCTACATACAACATGGATGAACCTGGAAAGAAGCCAGGCACCGAAGACCACATGTTGTACGATCCCATTTAAGTGAAACGTCCAGAACAGGCAAGTCTACAGAGACAGAAGATAGATTAGTGGTTGCCTAAGGCTGGAGGAGCAGGTATTGGAGGGGAGTGACTACTGAAGGGTATGAAGTTTCTTTGGGGAGTGATGAAAATGTTCTAAAATTAATTGTGCTGATGGTTGTACAACTCTGTGATTATACTAAAAAGCATTGAATTGTACACTTTTAAAAGGTGAATTGTATGGTACGTGAATTATATCTCAACAAAGCTGTTTTTAAAAATGAATGAATTAGGTCTGTATGTATCAACCTAGATAAATCTCAGTAAATGCAGAGAGAAAAAAGCAAGTTAAAAAAGGAAACAGGAAAGCATATAGTATGATGCCATGGCCGCTGAGCCTGCACGTCCGGAGCCTGTGCTCCACAACGGGAGAGGCCACAGCAGCGAGAGGCCCGCGTACCGCAAAAAAAAAAAAAAAAAGGTAGAATATATATGCTTTTCTCTACTGTTTTTTCACCTAACAGTGGATACTGGAGATCTCTCCAAAGTTTATAGAGCTATTCCAGTGAGGCTCTTTTATTAACCTTGTTGGGGTTTATGTCTAAAAGGAGGGGCGCCAGAGATGGATGACTATATGCAGACACTGAAGGATGAAGAGGATGCCCTGTGGGAGAATGTGGAGTGCAACCGGCACATGCTGAGTCGCTACATCAACCCAGCCAAGCTCACCCCCTACCTGCGCCAGTGCAAGGTCATTGATGAACAAGATGAAGACGAAGTGCTTAATGCTCCCATGCTGCCGTCCAAGATCAACCGGGCAGGTAACCTCAGGAGATAACTTACAGTTAGCTGTAGCAAAATGACGTTTCTCTCAGTCAGGGATGTTTAACTAGAGTCCACAGACCTCTCCCCACCCCTGGTCCCCCACCAAACTGTCCATGGGTAGAGAGGGTCTATTAACTTGGCCAGGGGGAAATTACATCCTTATTTTACCCACCTAAGGCTTAGCGTTCCCTTCAATTATGGACGCAGGTAGGCAACAAATCACAGTGATTAGCAACACTTGTGTCCTTGTCAACAGTAAACATTACAGATATCTTCTTATCACATTACAGCTATTACAGATTTCCAAATATCACTTATACTCATCTTTCCCTTGAAATGATAGTAGTTATTAGACCTGCCAAGAGATTGGCTTATTTGATGCATTGATAAAGAAGCACATTTATTACTGAGTCGCAAATTTAATATTTGTTCATGTATCTTATTATGATTGATTCCCTTTGTCATCCAGTGCATTTTATCTGTGTGAAAATGTTATTCTGGTAAAGGGTCCATAGGCTTTTCCAGACCGCCTAGGGGTCCATGACACTTTATCACATGCATTAAAGGTAGGTAGTAAGTGTGGTCTGTGAACACTATCTTGGTTTTATATACATCTGTGTGTGTATTCACATACATGTTTGTAGCAAAATATGTTTTGTGTGTACGCATGCGGTCACAATGTAAAATACATCTCTTTCCGTGGTTCACAGTTGAAGAGGTCTGAAACTCACTTGCCCACAGTATGACTGGTGATAAGTAGCTCATATGCTATGACTCTCTTTTGCATACCTGACAAACATCACTAATCCCAGCATGTTTTCCTACTGAGCCTGGATGTAACTTTAGAATCCGGGCAGCTGTGACAAACAGTCAGGTGACACAAGATGAAATTTATTTATTATGTCTACCCTAGGGGAAGGATTGAGTTTTAGGACCTCAAGGGAAGAAACAGCTGAAAATAAAATGTTTAAGGAAGGGGCGAGAAATGTAGACAATAAGTGGAACCAGTAGGATAAAAACTGAAAACTGCCAAGGAAATTACACTTAGATTAAAAACGTTCCCAGACTAAGAACATGGAGCTATTCCTGCTTCCTAGGACCTTTCCTAGCTCCCCACCCAAATACTTATCTTCCTGGTCTGAATCCCAGAGAACCATATATTATTCCGTAACCACTGCTGTACATCCGTCCTCCTTCAATCACAGACCCTGTGTGGTTAATTGTAGCCCTGGCCAGTTGGGAAGCTCTTTAAGACTGTTGGTTTCCTATGGCTGCTTCTGGTTCCACCAGTCTTTGGGAGAAAGGAAACTAACACTCACAGTCCCTGCTGAGGGCCTGGCACTTCGATTTACATTAGCTGGACTGTAAGATATAACTCAGGAGTGACAGGATGTGGTGAGACTCTCTTCTTAAGAGTGTACTGCCTGGATGTGAGCCCAGCGTAAGACTGGATTTGGAGACATGGACGCTGCTGCCCACCGAGTGATTTGGCCTTTCCTCTAGGCCGGCTGCTGGACATTCTACACACGAAGGGGCAAAGGGGCTACGTGGCCTTCTTGGAGAGTCTGGAATTTTACTACCCAGAATTGTACAAACTGGTGACGGGAAAGGAACCCACTCGTAGATTCTCCACCATTGTGGGTAAGTGGCTTTACCAGCAGCATTCGGACTGTGATGGGAGGGGTGTGTGTGTGTGTGTGTGTGTGTCCAGTGGTGGGACAGCTCTAAGCTTAAGGATCTGTGACGTCAGGACAGTGCCCCGGTGGCACTTAGGAACTGTCAACCACTTATTTCTGCCTGATGATGAAATGTAGGTCACAGAGGAACAAACTGAATCAAGAGAAGTGGGTGTTTACTGAACATCCCCCATGAGTGTTGGGGGGGGTGGAACTCCCCCTACCCTCTTCATCTTGTCCTTTCCTTTGCCTACCCTCCTGCCAGTATCCCATGAACCAGAGCCCGTGGTCATCTTGTCATCTTAATTTTCCTTCCTAAATATTCTTAAATCAGTCTTTTCTCCATATACACCCCTATCCTAGTCAAGACCCATGCAACCCTATCAGCTCTTTATATCCATTCCTGCTCTGATCCAGTGAGTTCTCTACTCCTCATATCACCCTCCCCTACTTAAAACCTTTCAGTGGCTTTCCATTGTTGCCATCTGAAGACCCCAGTGCATCCCACAAGGACCCTACATGGTCCAGCCCCTGATCATACTCCCAGCCTCACCTTTCTGCCTCTCCCTCTCTCTAAGCTCCAGCCACTTTGGTCTTCCTTCAGTTTCTGAAATGTGCCACGTTCCTCTTCCCTTCCCATAGGCCCTTGGCAATGTTGTTCCACCTTCCTAGAATGTGTTTTCTCTCCTCAATACCTGAGCCCATCCATCAGGAGCCTTCTCTAATGCCTCTGTCCACTCAGCTGGATCTGGTCCCCCCCACCCCATTACACACTCTCACAGTCCCCCATACCTTTACTTTGTACCGTCCTCTCAATCTGTAGTTATATTTGCGTGTGATCACTTGCTTTTTTGATGTCTGTCTCCCTTACCAGACATAAGCTCTACCGGGACCAAGGCTGTCTTGCGCACCCTGAATCCCCGGTGCCTGATGGGTAGTAAGAGCTCAGTAAAATGTTGGTGAGTGAATGAGTGAACGAATGACACCTGCCCCACGTCTGGAACCCCCTTCTTCCCCTCCCCAGTCCTCAGGCCTGACTGGGTGCCCCCCTCTCCACAGTGGAGGAGGGCCACGAGGGCCTCACGCACTTCCTGATGAACGAGGTCATCAAGTTGCAGCAGCAGATGAAGGCCAAGGACCTGCAGCGGTGTGAGCTGCTGGCCAAGTCACGACAGCTGGAGGACGACAGGAAGCAGCTGACGCTGACACAGGTGGAGCTGCTGACCTTCCGGGACCGGTACTACAAGATGAAGGAGGAGCGGGACAGCTACAACGACGAGCTGGTCAAGGTGAAGGATGACAACTACAACTTGGCCATGCGCTACGCCCAGCTCAGCGAAGAGAAAAACATGGCGGTCATGCGGAGCCGGGACCTCCAGCTCGAGGTGAGGGGCACGTGGCGGGAGCTGCTGGGCCAAAGTGAGTGAGCGGGAAGCGTAGGCCACCAGGCAGGCAGGGGCAGGGTTTAACACCTGGCCAGGTGAGGGAGAAAGGAAGACGCGGGAGTTCCGGCAGCCTAGATCAACTGTGCGCACGCGCACGCCAACCCAGCGAGGCTCGGCGCCGCAGTTTAGTGCCCAGATCCACTGCGCACGTGTGCACATGCGCACAGACCCAGTGAGCTTGACGTCCTGCTCAGGACGTGCAGACTTGCGCACCTGGGCCCGGTGGAGCTTCCCACTTGCTCCGGAGCGAGGACCCACTAGGCACGTGAACCAGAGATGCGCACATGGGCCCAGCTCGTGGGCACTGCACCCGTGCTGGGTGAGGGGGAAGATGGAGGATTCAGGGCCTGCCCAGCTCTATGGCCCTCGGGAAAATCAGCGAGGAGACGGGCACAGCACCTGTCCCGTGGATTCATGAGGTCCTTGAGGCCAGGACTCTGCCCTTCACAGCTGTATCCACAAAGCGCAGCATGACACAGTGGAAGAGTCACTTATCAGTGAACAATCCAGCAGCCAACTGATCGATGTCATTAATGAGTTTACTTCCAAAAGGGAGATGGAGAAGGGAATTGCTTAACCCATTCATTCCTTTTATTGTGCACCGCCTTGCACCAGCCTCTTTTTCAGGGATACATAACTCAAAACCAAAGCCCTGCTGTCATGGAGCTCACATTCTAATCAGAAAAGAAATGCATCAATCGCTGGTAGTAATAAGTGCTATTAAGAAGAGGGAGAAAAGAGTTTAGGGATAGTGAGTGAGGGGTGCTGTTTTAAATAGGATGGTCAGGAAGCGTTCCTGACAAGGAGACACAGGAGCAGAGATCTGAGGAGAGGGAGGAGCCAGCCCTGCAAGCCTCAGGGGAAGAGCAAGGAGCAAGTGCAAAGGCCCCAGGTAGCGGCCATGCTTGGTGTTTTCGAGAAACAGCAGGAGAGCCAGTGGGGCTGGAGCCAAATGAGCAAATGGGAGCCGGCCAGGGTCCAGATCCTGGGGGCTTGGTAAGAACCTTGGAATTTATTCCAGTAGTGATGGAAGCACTGAGGGATTGAGAGCTGCGAATGACAGCTGATTTATATCTAGAAAGATCACTCTGGCTGCTGGGTGGAAAATAGACCCTCAGAACATTTATGAAGCACCTGCCATGTGTAAGGCACGGTGCTAAGCACTGCGGGGGACATAGGCATAAATAACCTGATTTGTGCCCAGGTCACTTACAATTTAGTTGAACCAGACAGATCAGTAAACAGTCCACTAGAATTCAGGTGGATTGAGTCGGTGGCATAGCAGGCAAAACGCAAGAGCTTTGAAATCCTTTGGCTTTGACTTCAAATCTGACTTCTGGCTTTACCACTTAGTGGGTTCTTGGCCTCAGTTTCCTCATTCGTAAATGCCAGTTACATGGAAATGAAAATAATACTTACGCCCTAGGATTGCTGAGATGCTGAAATATGTCTTTGGCAAGATGGCTGACCTAGTAAGCACACACTTTGTGTCCACTTGGATGGGACTGGGGATCTAGACCCAGAACGGGTCACTTGGGTTCATCTTCCAAGACTCTAAGGAGGACTCTGTGTGTGTGTGTGTGTGTGTGTGTGTGTGTGTGTGACCAGGAAGCAAGGTTTCTGTGCTGTCTCATCTAGGATTTGGAGGTGTTAACCTGTGGCGGAGGTTTAAAACTTTCTCTCCTAGAACTTTCTCCTGTTTTATGTTTTTCTGGCCATATAGTAACAGTGAGAAACCATATCTAGAACTTGAAAGAACGTTTGGCCAGCTGAGTCCTAGACCATTTCTCAGGCCCGGGCTGCTTCCCTGCATGCCTCTTTGTTCCTTCCCTCAGACCACGGACGTACAGCCGAGGTCCTTCCTTGCTGAAGCCGTCACCCTCCACCTGCCAGATGTCTTGAGATGTTCCCCCCATAAGCCTAGAATTGAAAAAGGACGCTCACCCATTTGGTACCCTCCTCCTTGCAGACCTTGAAAACAATCTTCCTCTTCTAGGTGTTTGGCCAAGGCTGATCAGTTTGGGGAAGCAGCCAGGCTAAGTCACAGAGGTTTAAGAAGCTTCCTCCCGGTCTCAGTTCCTCACACTCGCCTCCTGGGTGAAGCTCAGCACAGCTGGAGAAGTTGTCCCATTTCCAGGGGTAGTAACTGCCTCCTCCTCCAGGAAGCCACTCTTTCTTACACACTAGGTCTGGGCAGGTCCTTTAGGCCAGAGATCCTGTCAGTGGCAGCAATGCCATTTGTTCAACTAAAATCTTGTGTGAAACACAAGAGGCCAAAACCTGTGCATATGCAGAACTACTGTGGGGTGTGAAGTCAGGGTGGGGCCCGGATCCCCCCCACCCCCTGCCTCATCTCTTTGCTCCCTGCGATAACATGAGAGTTCTTGAGGGAATCTTGACTTCTGAGGATCAGAGTTTGAAACCCATCCTAAAAGACCTTTAAAATGGATAACATACCTCAGGGAAACGCCAGGTTGGGTGCCTTTTATCCTAGTCTGTAATCTGTTCTGCTCCACAAAAGTTGCCTGAGGGAGTCTTCCAGGGGACGTAACTGCTTTAGAACTGTTCTAAATTAATGGATCAGGACCCTCTTCCTCAACAAGGAGGGGGTGGTTTGTTTCACTGGAAGAGGTTTCTTTGAGGCCTTCTCTGTCACCAACTGGAGGAAGGAGAGAGCGGGGCAGAGCACAGCTCATGCTGGAAGTCCAGTAGGATCTGGGAGGCACTGCCTTTTCTAAATGTCTCCTGTCAACTGCCTTCTCCCCTCGGCACCCTGTGGGTGTTTCAGATCGACCAGCTCAAGCACCGATTGAATAAGATGGAGGAGGAATGCAAGCTGGAGAGGAATCAGTCGCTGAAACTAAAGAACGACATCGAGAACCGGCCCAAGAAGGAGCAAGTTCTGGAGTTGGAGCGGGAGAATGAAATGCTGAAGACCAAAATCCAGGAGCTGCAGTCCATCATCCAGGTGAGGGCAGTGCGGGCACAGTGGGCGCAAGGGGGGAGGAGGGTCGGGGACGGACATGCCTGCCTGGGTGTGGGTCCCAAAGCCACCACCTGCTGACCGCAGGACCACAGAGAGTTCATGTCATCCTCGGGCGCCTTAGTCCCTCCTCTGTCAGCGGGGGTGACCGCACCACCCACTTCTCAGAGGCACGACATTATGTGAGATAAAACTTGTGGCGATGTTCCCCTGGCTGAAGCACTCCGTGAAAATCGCCATTCACACAAAATCACTGCCCTGGGTGCTGTGAGAAAAGTACATCCGAGAAATCTTCTTGCCTTCAAGATTCCAAGAAACTCAACTCTCAGCTCTGTGTGATTTGTTAAAACTTCAAGGGCCTCCCCCGCTTTGCCATCACAGAATCATCTGTAGGTACGGAGGAATAATAGCCCCAAATACATACGCAGGGAAAGAAAACAGGCACCCGCCCCTTCCTCCGGAATGATGCCCCCCACCCCCCAGGATTGGCTGCCTGGCGCGGAAGGCTCTCGTTCAGAGCAGAGGATGCGTCCCGGTTTAGTCGGAGAGATTAATTGGTATTTCGGGGGAGGCATCTGGAAGGCAGATCAGCCCTCTCTTTGTTGTCACCTGTGAAGTGTGTGGAGCAGCAGCGAGTGCTCCTCTGAGCTCTGATAAGAGCCGGGGCAGAACGACAGGCATCGGGATGTTTCTGCGCGGAAGTGGGCTTTATGCTGCTTTCCAGGTGATAAAATTTGTAAATGATAAGCTGCTTAGGGACCCCGAGAGACAGCGACCCTTGCCTCTCTCTGCTTCCCTGGCACAAAACCTTCTGCTCGCTCAGTGTGTCGCCGGCACTTTTGTCGGCCGCCTTCCCGGGCCCCACACTCCCTGCCCTCCCCCTGCCCCCCGCCCCGTTAAACGTTCCCCACTTCCGCACTCCCCGCCCGCCCAGGCCGGGAAGCGCAGCCTGCCGGACTCGGACAAGGCCATCCTGGACATCCTGGAGCATGACCGCAAGGAGGCCCTGGAGGACCGACAGGAGCTCGTCAACAAGATCTACAACCTGCAGGAGGAGGTCCGCCAGGCGGAGGAGCTGAGGGACAAGGTGGGCCCCATGGGCGGTCGGGGCAGCACCCACCCAGCTGGCAACCTCGGGCCGGGAACCCCTGTATGGCACGGATGTGTGTTAGTGGAACCTCCAGAGCCCACACTCTCTTCCAGGGACCAGGTCTGGCCCCTGGTGTACATTCCCTGTGCGTCAGTTGCTCGTGAATTACTAAGCGTTAGCACGGCACCTGTCTCCCCCCTGGCTGAAGGCCACGGGAGGGCGCACGTGGCATCCACCCTGTCTCCCGCTCATTCCCTGGCACGTAGTAGGTCCACAGCAAATCTCCGTTGGTGGACTGGCCTTTTACCTTGGTCCCTTCTGGTCAGAGAGCTGACTCTCACGAGGTCAGGCCCATGGGGAGGGGCAGGCCGGCTCCGGGAAGACGCAGCCAGAAAACGGCTCTCGGCCCCGATTGATGACCGCTTGACGCGTGTGTTGATCTCCCCCTGTGCTCGCAGTACCTGGAGGAGAAGGAGGACCTGCAGCTGAAGTGCTCGACCCTGGGGAAGGACTGCGAGATGTACAAGCACCGCATGAACACCCTCATGCTGCAGCTGGAGGAGGTGGAGCGGGAGCGCGACCAGGTACGGGCTGCCCAGGGCGGCTGCGCGGCAGGCCTGCGGGCTCCGGGCCGTGGGGTCCAGCAGGAGGTTTTGTCCGGGGCAGTGTCATTAACTCCGCCGGAATCACTCGTGAATCCATCTTTCCTGCTTCCGTTCCCAAAATGAATTCTATCCCAGTTCGTTTGAATAGCATGGGGGCCTGAGCTGGAGCCCAGCGGCCCCGGCTTTAGAGTAAGATGGCCAGGTCCAGACCCCGTCACTCTTCAGACGCATGGCTGCAGGCGAGCTGCCACTCCCTGGAGGCCTCGTCTGTGAAGTGGGAATAATAATAATGGTGCCACTCGCTAGGGCGGAGGGTGGGCTCCAAGAGACACAGCCGGGGCTGGACAGACGGGGGCTGTGACGTGTTGTTCAGGATGGTATCGACTGAAACGCCCAGGGGTCAGGGTCCAGAAAAGGGCCAGAGGCCGTGGGACTGACACGTGGGCTGGGGAGTGGGCGTCTGGGTCTGACTTGGGAGCGTCGGGGCGAAGAGCCAATCGGCCTCGTCCCTCTCCTCCTCCGGGCAGGCCTTCCATTCCCGGGACGAGGCACAGACCCAGTACTCCCAGTGCTTAATCGAAAAGGACAAGTACAGGAAACAGATCCGCGAGCTGGAGGAGAAGAACGACGAGATGAGGATTGAGATGGTCCGGCGGGAAGCCTGCATCGTGAACCTGGAGAGCAAACTGCGGCGCCTCTCCAGGGACAGTGGCGGCCTCGAGCAGGTGGGGCTGCCAGGCGCGCGCGCTCCCGCGAGGAAGCACACCCTTCCCTCCCGTGCCCAGAGCAGCCGTGTGTCTGGGTCGTGATGAGTAGAAGCCACTCATTTTGAAGCTAGAAGAGGCAGGACGAAAGCCTGGCCTGGCCGCTTGCTGGCCGGGTGATCTCGGGCAAGTCACCCCCGCGTTAGAACCGCAGCTCCTCCTCAGGGGACCTCTGTCGGCCGTTAGCCTGCCACTGGGTGTCCTTAAACCCCTCTGGACGGTCATCGGGTGTAAGGCGCCCTGCTCCCATTAAAGTCAGTAGGGCCTGTAAGGAAACCGTCGTTTATCTCGATCTGAAGTTCAGGCACGTGTCACAGCGGGGCCTCAGGCGCTCCAAAGTGAGCAATGCCATGATGCAGGCAGATAGATGATACTATCACTCTCGTAGCTGTGGGCTTCGGTGCCAGTGTCTGCAGGTACCGTGCCAAGTGCTCTCTGTGCCGCAGGACTGCCCGCCAGGACAGTAAGATCGCTGTCTTCCTTGGCCAAGGGTAGAATCCAGACACAAGCAGCTGAGTAACTTCCCCGAGGGCATCGCTAGTCAGTCACCCAGGGAAACCAGGATCGGACCCACCCTCCCAGCCCCTCGCCCAGGGGACTCAGATCTAGTGCTGGACGCAGATCCAGGAGCGTGACATTTCAACGCAAGTGTTGTAAATTACGCGTTGAAGGGGCGCTGTAGGCGCCCAGGGAGGAGGCCTCCATTCTGTCAGGGTTCCGGGAAAGACTCCCTACAGGAGAGGCCAGCCTCAGGACCTCCATTTGGAATGCTGTCCCTGGACTTCACCTGGCCAAGTTCTGACCCCCTTCTGGGGTTGGCTGAAGTGTCAACTTCCTCAGCTAGGCCTTCACCGGTTCCTGATGGAAACCAGGAGCCTCTGTGTTATGCCCTCAACTTTTGCGCATTTCCCACAGTTTGTAATGACGCAGGAGCTCCGTGTAGGCCCCTCTGTTTGTCCAACGTGTAGCGTAGGGCCAGGCACAGGGTGGACCCTCGGGGAGCATCTGCTGAATTTATGAACGAAAGCTGTGACGGCGCCTGGCTAGGTGAGGAAAGATGGGGCTGTATTCCAGCCCACGGGGACACCACGAGCAAAGGCCTGGAGGCGTGACACCCATGGCGTGCCGTCGGCAGGCCGCGCTTGGCAGGTCTGTCATCCATGGAGCGGGAGGCGGGGACAGGCAGGAGGTGGGCTGGAGCGGGTAGCAGGAGGGAGCCGAGTGGGCCTGTCGGCTAAGGAGCTCGGTCGTGAGTTATTCTTGGACGTGAAGGATTTTGTGCGGGAAGTAAGGCCAAAAGCTTTGGGTTTGGAGGCAGCGTAGCATGAGGGTGTTACGTGGCTTTGAGGGGACCAACCAGAAGTTACGTAATATCCTTGCACCTCAGTTTCAGATAATGGCTATAAATTACTTAGAACAGTACCTGGCACTGTTGTTATCATTATCCAGTCATTCGGCAACATTTCTTATATTTGTAGCTTAGGCCTAGGGCCTGCAATTGTGGATCTGATGGTGGTGTATCAGATAAGGGGCCAAGACCATCTGGGAGGCAGTCCCTCTACTGTAAAGAGCACAGTGCGAGGGTCTGCGCCAGGGCCCCGGCGGGAGGGAGATGGGGGCGGGGGTCTTGTGAGGAGGAGAGTGGAGCTAGCGTGGTAGGTCTTGGCATCGGGGTGGACGCGGGGGTCAGGAAAGAGGAGGAGGCCGTCCGAGCTTCAAGCCTGGGGCCCGAGGGAGTGATAGCTCCATGAGAGCTTGTTCCTGCGCGTGGCGGCAGCTCCTCCGTGCTCCGTCACGGACACGGCCTCCCCTTGTCTCCAGAGTTTGCCCAGGAACCTGCCAGTGACCATCATCTCTCAGAACTTTGGGGACACCAGCCCCAGGACCAACGGTCAGGAGGCTGACGATTCTTCAACCTCAGAGGATTCGCCAGAGGACAGCCGCTACTTCCTGCCCTACCACCCGCCCAAGCGCAGGATGAACCTGAAGGGCATCCAGGTGCTTGCACGCAGCCGGGGGTGGGGACCGGGGCGCTGGGGGCCCCCTGCACGCGGGGGAGGAGGCAGCAGGGCCTCACGTGGTCCTGGGTCGGGTCTCAGGCCCCTGATGCGACTTGGCCGCCGTCAGCCCTGTGAACGGAACCCATGCCAGCTTTGTGCTTCTCGCTTGCTGGTTCCGGCGAATTCTTTCATCTCCTACGAATGGAGTACAAGTTAAGAGAGAGGAGAGGGAACGACATAAGCACGATCTCCAAATTCACTTGTTTACTCAGCGAATAGGTATTGAGCGCCTATCGCGTGTTTCCCGACGTCAGTGGCTCGTGATGGAGCTGGACTTACAGCACTCATCCTATCTGCTTTGCTCTGTCTCTAGCGCGCTCCATCAGCTGAGGAATGAATGAATGGGACTGAGTGAGTGAGACGGGCTCACACGCGGGGCCTGGCGGGGCCTCTGCTCTCCCCGCCCTCGCACACAGGGAGCGGGAAGGCCTAGGGCAGCACCTCGGAGGCCGGCCTGGAACCGCCAGCACCTAATGCCGGGGTGGCCGGGGCAGCTGCCCCAAAGCCTCGTCTGTTCCTGAAGGCTCCCCCGTGCCGTGTAGCCAGTTCTGCTCAGCGTCACAGTACCACCCCACCTCCACTCTCGGCCCTTGTACCACCCGAGCCACGTGGCAGCGCCTCCCGTGGGGCGAGCGTGTCTGTACCAGCGGCTGCCTGCGCTGGGCCGGGGGGGCCACGGCCGTGGGGCATCCGTGGGCATCCTGCACCCTCCGTGGTTCCTGTGGCCACGTGACGAGGGCGGCGTGGGCTCGCCTCAGTTTCTTTCTTGCCTTAGCGCCGGTGACGTGTGTCTTGCCTTAGCGCCGGTGACGTGTGTCTCAGGCCTTGTTTGATTTGTGTCCTCTGTCTCCTTGCTTCCCCTCCCCTCTTTCAGCTGCAGAGAGCCAAATCCCCCATCAGCCTGAAGCGAACATCAGATTTTCAAGGTTAGTGAGACGCCCGGATCCCTCTCCTGTCTGTCACTCTGACTCTCAGTCCATCTGTTTCTCCCATCGTAGGCGTCGATCCTGCAAGGTTAACCCGGGAGGGGTCTCGGGGGCCCTGGGGCCCCGGGGCGGCAGGGTGTCCAGATGGTGATTACTGTTCGCTGTCATCGGAGAGGGCGGGAGCCCCGACCACGGAAACGTCACATCTGAGGTCCTCTCCCCGTGGGTCCGTCCAGAGCCCCGATACTTGGCCTCCCTCCCGGACTTCCGGGCAGGCAGTGCCCGGCGTGGGAGGCCACCAGTTCACCCCTCAACCCCGGGTTCTCCGAGACACACTGTCCCCAGAATTCCTCTCACTCCTCCTCAGCGCCACTCTGGAGCGACAGCTGGCTGGTGAGGGTTTGCCTGGGGGCACTGGGCACCCACTCTGTGCCAGGTGCTGGCAGGTCCACGTAGATGCTTCCAGAGCCCAGGTACTCGGGCAGGGCCATCGGTGAGGAGGTGGAATGTGGCTCTGGACACCCAAGAGAGCAGTTGGAAGAAGGCTGGAGAAGGATCTGTCAAGAAGGGCACGTGCAGACGGGGTCTAGAAAAGGGAGGATTGAGGCCGCTGGGCACGGCCTCTGGAAGGGCCCCCCGGGATGGAGCAGGAAGCAGAGACATGGATGTGCAGCCTGGGAAGCGTGTGATACAGAAAGCTGTGCTGCCTCCTGGGGTCAGGGCAGGACGGCGCCAGGAACGAGCCCGCAGAGGTTGATGGCCAGGCCCGAGTTCACGGGCTTCATCCTGCCAAGGAGAGCAGGGCAGCCAGGGGTCCAGATCTGCGCTGCGCCTGGTGGGGACACCGGGGGAAGGGGAGCCCTAAGGTGGGGGCCAAGCCACTTCCCTGGTGGCCAGACCAGGTGTTTTAGGGACCTTGTACAGAAGGGAGGTGTAAAGGGCCTGGGGCCAGCAGAAGTGGAGAGGGCGTTTGTGCCCAGGAGAGGGAAAGGGGTGCAGCGGAGACGGAGCCTTGCCGGCTGCCTGACGTGGGGCGCTGGGCCAGGGACCTCAAGGGCGCCACGGACCGGGGTGCACGTATGCGGCTGGCTGTGCACGTACACACACACACCAGCGCGTGGGGCTGTGGATGGGGAAGCTGACCGCTCCCCTGCAGCAAGACGAGGGCCGAAAGGAGTGTGCAGAAGCCCCCAGGCAGCCTCGAAGGAGCACAGGGGCGCCAGGGTCTGCGCGGGAGGCAGCACACCCAGCCCATCGGCCCCGGGCCCCAGTCGGCCTGTTTAGTGGGGCCGGAATCCCACTGTTACACACAGAGTGCCAGCCAGGATGCCCACCTTGGCCCTCAGGACAGAGGGCATCGTCCAGCCTTGACGAGGCCGCCCTGGGCCTGTGTGGGGGGAGGGACATGGTGGTGAAGAGACCCGGCTCTTCCTCAAGCGGAGGAGAGAGGAGGCCCCCCCCACAGGATGGCCGCAGGGGCGCAGTGCCCCAGGGGCTCTCACTGACCCTGCCCTCCCCGTTCTCCCCCGCCCCTTCCGTCTGCGCCTCCTGCCCGATTCGCCGAGGACAGGGAGGGGACACGAAGAAGACGTGACGGACGCCAGCCCCAGCTCCTCCGGGTCGCTGCCCATCACCACCTCCTTCTCCAAGATGGTGAGCAGGGCCCTCACCGCCGCTCCCCGTTCCGGCTCGGAGCTCGGGCCGGGCCCCCCACCCCGGCCTCGCCCGCCCCGCGGGCCCGGCCCGCTTGCGTTCCTCGCCCAGGGCTGCAGCCCAGTCTCCTGGCCTCGCGGTGTATTTACACCTTCTTGCCACCTCCTTTCCCAATTTAAGCCTCGGTGGGCGGAAGAGACGGGCCTCCGCAGGGCGAGTTGCACAGGCGGCTGAGGATCCTGCTGCCGCTTCTCAGCCTCTGGCGGGGGCCGGAGCGGCAGAGCAAGGCCTGCCCGGCACCCGCGCGCCTCCCTCCAGCCCACCTGGGCGGAGCGGTGTCACTGCCCCTAGCCAGGCAGCAGGAGGCGTGGGATTAGAAATTCTAAGCCCGAGGGGAAGCCCTGGGAAGCTGGTCAGCTGCTGCAGCGTCAGGCCCTGGAGGAGAGAGACGCGATAAGGAATGGCCCCTGTCTGAGCCCACCTGGGAGGGGAAATCCCAGGCGCTCAGTTCAGGCAGCCCTTGCTGGGAGCCAGCGGGCCTCCTCTCAGAGGGCCGCCCTCCAGCCGCCGAGCCGTCTGCGTGGGCATCCACCAGCCCCAAAGGTCTTCCTCTTGTCCAGAGCAGGTGCCCAAGGCTGGGCAGTTCTGGGGACAGAGAGCTCCGCCTGTGCTGGGCACAAACGAGGACCGTCTCTCGGGCTCCCAGCCGCCTCCCTGCTTCCTGTCCCCGGGGCGAGCAGATGTGCACCAGGCTTGGTGGCTTCGGCCGCCCCAGGCTGAGCACGAGCCTTCCTCGGCCAAGGTCACCGCTGAGAACCAGCTTGCGGGCGGGCGCACGCTGCCTGTGTAGCAGGCGGGGCCGCGTCTGATTTAAGTTTAGTCCGTGTGTGTATGATATTTGTGCCCGCGGAGACGCAGCTCCCCGTAACACGTGTGTGTGTGTTTGAAGCAGCCCCATCGAAGCCGTTCCAGCATCATGTCAATCACGGCCGAGCCCCCAGGGAACGACTCCATCGTCAGACGCTGTAAGGAGGATGCGCCTCATCGGAGGTGGGTGACAGGGGGAGGGAGGGGGCGGGACATTTTCCTGGTGCTTGTTGTGCCGCTCGACACTTAACTAACTCGGCAGTCCTTAAGGGAAGCTTGAAATATAGGCAGGATGGTGCCCATTTTACAGATGAGCAAGCTGAGGCTCAGAGAAGGGACATGGCTTTCCCAGGGCCCCCCAGCTCGCTAGCAGATGATGAAACCGACATCGCTTTGCCCCCTGCTACCGAGAAATCAGGTTTCTCCATCCCGTGGTTCCAGAGCTTGGCTTTTTCTGCCAAAGAGTGAGAGACCCTGTGAATGTCCCCCTCATTGCTACTGCCTCTCCCCTTTCCTCACCTCGTGGAGGCCATCAGTGTCCCCACTGTGGAGACCACAGTAGAGATATGCCTGGGCATCCAGATGTTTCCAGTCACCAGATATTTAGCACCGTACGTTCAGAGTCAGAAGTTGGTGGTGGTTCCTAGAAGGGCCGGACCAAGGAGTGGCCGGCGGGGCTGGATCTCCACCTTGGGTCCTGCCAGCCACCTGGCTTGGGCCTCGTTACTGCATCACAGGAACCACACGGGAGCAGCTTACAGCTCTTGGAACACGCGCCTCACTCCCGTCCTGTCCTGTCTGTTTGGGCCCGTCACACAGTGCAGCCCTTCTGAGTATAAACGCTGTTAAGCGCTCTGCGTCCAGGGAGAGGAATGAGTGGGAAGCAGCAGGTGGGGCTGTCGGGGACTCTGCTCAGCAGCTCTTCGTGTCTGTCCTCACACCAGCTAATGCGGCCTCTGCAGGCTCTGGGGCCGCCCTGCCCTCCCAGCAAAGCACCCAGCCTCGTGCAGCCCTCCCATGGCCCACAGCCCTCCACCCACCTGCTGACCTTCCTCTCCCACCCATCCTGCCCTCTCAGAACCACAGCCTCTCGGACAGCCAGAACGTTCCGGAAGCCTCGCTCTCCCTTGCCCACCTGCACACACAGTCAGGAGAGCTCTCCTGTTCCCCCTTATGTCTTGCAGCACAGTTGAAGACGACAATGACAGCGGTGGCTTCGATGCCTTAGATCTCGACGGTGGGTACCCAGCAGGTCTGCGAGGCATTACAGGGGTGGCAGCCACGTCGGCCCCATCCTGACCTTCCAGCAGGGCCTGCCTGGGGCAAAGCCTGGCACACAGTAGGTCCTCAGGAGACGTGTGCAGAGTGGATTCCGAGAGGGCTGTCTGTGCACAAGGAAGACAGGCCTCCGCCCGCTGAGTGGGAAGCGCCCGAGGGGCCTGTCCTTTGTTCCGCAGACAGCAGGAACCATCCCGATGCTGAGTGTAGAATCAGTCAGGTCTGGGTTTTTAAGAAAGCATAGCTCTCGTGATGGTAGCCAAGCGCTGTGATCCAGTTCCAGTGACTCTCAGCAGCTGTTTTCAGAGATGCTATTGTCGTCCTCGTTTTGCAGATGAAGAAACAGTCTTAGGGAGACTAAGGAGGAGTGTGGTGGAGGAGGGGCTGGAAGCAGGGGGACCTCTTAAGAAGCCAGGTGTTAATTAAGCTGTTAACCAGCCTCGGCGAGACCAGTGGCAGGCATGGGGCTGGGGCCCTGGGATGGAGATGGGGCGGCAATTACGGTTGGTTTTCATCCCCTGAAACTGTAGGTGTGGGGCAGGCAGGCACTGGGGAGACTGGAGGGGCTGTGGTAGCCCTGAACCCGACCCACGGGCAGAGCTGGTATGATGGAGGGGATATTCCCTCGGCCCAGCATGTTGCCACGCAGAGCCAGAAACGAAGGCTGCGTCTCCAGGGAGTAAGCGTGCACGCAGCACCCGCCAGCCACCACCCCTTACAGCCGTGAGGCCCAGCACACGTTGAGTTCCTGCACCTCCCAGGCCCTGTTACAGCTGCATGGGACAGCTGTAACACAGGACCTGTGACACAGGACCTGTGTCCCTGAGTTCTTGCTGTGGCAGAGACTGTGGTGGCATAGTTGAGGACCAGTGGGGAGACCCGTGCAGGTTTGCAGACCTGAGCTGCTTTTTTTTTTTTTTTTTTTTGGTGGCACGCGGGCCTCTCACTGTTGTGGCCTCTCCCGTTGCGGAGCACAGGCTCCGGACGCGCAGGCTCAGCGGCCATGGCTCACGGGCCCAGCCGCTCCGCGGAATGTGGGGTCTTCCCAGACCGGGGCACGAACCCGCGTCCCCTGCATCGGCAGGCAGACTCTCAACCGCTGCGCCACCAGGGAAGCCCCTATTTATTTATTTTATCATTTATTTATTTTGGCCGCGCTGGGCCTTAGTTGCGGCATGCGGGATCTTTTAGTTGCGGCACGCAGACTCTTAGTTGCAGCGTGTGGGATGTAGTTCCCAGACCAGGGATCAAACCTGGGCCCCCTGCATGGGGAGAGTAGGGTCTTACCCACTGGTCCACCAGGGAAGTCCCCAGACCTGAGCTTCTGACTGGATGGACAGAAGGGAGAAGAACAGGAAGGGTTCCGGCTTCTCGGGAGATGGCCCGGCGCCTTGGGATGGTGGCAGCGTCCTCGGGCCCCGAGGAGCTGGCAGCACGGAGCCAGGCTCAGAATCCTCCGGGTGTGGCCCGCCAGCCCCCTCGGTTCCAGGGCTCCCACCAGCCTGCCTCCACCCCTCGCCAGCTCAGGCTGCCAGCAGATAAAATGAAAGATTAGTGGCTCTCCTTAATTGGTGACCACCAGCAGCTTTCAAGTGTTAAAGAGAGGTCGGCACCTAATCGAGGCTGGGTGATGGGAAGAGCTCCAGGAGTTTGGAAAGGGGAGAGCTGGGAAGAGAATTCTGGGCAGCCGTCCAGAGCGTTTTGCAGTGTCGGGACAAATTCTCTCTGCAGAGAAGCCTTTGTTATCAGCCCAGAGCAGGGCTTGCAGATCTCCCGTCCCAGCGGCCTGAGCTGTGCAGGGTGGGCGTCTTTCCCTGGGGGGCTCGGGGTTCCGCCGAGCTGGGAGGAGAGGGGGCTTCCTTACTCCGTCCACACACTGGTCCTGCAGCCCCGCCCCAGACCCATAGAGGCAGTAGATGGTGGCTAGACCTGAGGTCCCCAGATGAAACTTTGGACCCCGATTCCAAAGCAGAGCCAGTGCCTGCTAATGGCAGCGCCTTTCCAGGTTCCCCCTGGAGGCGGGGGAGTGGCTCTGAAGGAGAGGATGCCGGGACTGGGCCCTATACCCCCAGGGCCTCCGGGACCCGCTGACTGAGGCTGCTCCCTCATCGGGGAGGGGGGAGGATTTGCCAGGAGGCAGAAAGGGAGGAGCCGCCTCGGCCACGTCAGGAAGGCCGTGGGCCGCCCTCCCTCCAGCTCGGGGGCCTGAAGCGTCTGTTACGCCTTCGCAGATGACAGCCACGAGCGGTTCCCCTTCGGACCCCCCTCCACCCATTCCTCCTCTTCCTCGCACCAGTCTGAGGGCCTGGACGCCTACGACCTGGAGCAGGTCAACCTCATGTTTAGGAAGTTCTCTCTAGAAAGGTACCGAGGTCACGGGAGAGGGGAGGCTGGGCTGAGGGGCAGGGATGAGGTGAAGGCTGCTCTCCCCTCGATCCCCTGCAAAGGGGATCGTCCACAGCACCCGTATTCTGGAATCAGAGTCTGGGAGTCATAGTGTCCCAAAGTCAGAAATCACTACCCCTGACCCCCAGCCAGGCCCATGTAGGAAGGGGCCTGCCCGGGGCCACACAGCCCGGCAGAGGCAAGGAACGGGACTCTCATGTCAGACCGGCCCCGGGCCCCAGCCGTGACTCCCCGAAGCCCGGTGGGCTGTGCCCACGCAGCCTTCCCGGGGTGCGAGGAGGGGCCGGCAGCCCTTGCACCCGATGCAAGCAGCCGGGGCGTGTGTGACCTCCGTCTCCCGGTGGCAGTGTCTCCCGGGGCCCCTGCTTCTGGCGTGTGCTGTGACAGGAGCCGGTTGCCAGCTCTCTCCTAAGGTGGCCGCTGCCGTGACTCCCCGGGGACGCTGCAGCCCAGGCCCCGCTCTCTGGGCGTCCCGGCCGGGAGTCCTAGCTACAGCTGCCTAACCCCCGTCTTATCTCCCGACGCAGACCCTTCCGGCCGTCTGTCACGTCCCTGGGGCACGTGCGGGGCCCCGGGCCTGCGGTGCAGCACACCACGCTGAGCGGCGACAGCCTCATCTCCCAGCTCACGCTGCTTGGGGGCAACGCGCGCGGGAGCTTCGTCCACGCGGTCAAGCCGGGCTCCCTGGCCGAGAAGGCCGGCCTCCGCGAGGGCCACCAGCTGCTGCTGGTGAGGAGCTGGGCGCTGGGGGAGGCAGCAGTTCTGGTTCCTCCGCACATCTGCTGCTGACAGCGCAGGGACCCCCACCCCCAAGCCTGCATTACGCTGCGGATTCCCGGCCCGGAGGAGGGGTTGCCAGGGGGCGGGCCTGTCAGCGCCTCTCTGGAAGCCCCTCCCCGGGCCCTCCTCTCCACGACTCTTCGCTCGTGTTCCTAGAGCCTGTGCACACGCGCACGCGCGCACACGTGCTCCGGGCGGCGGGCGGGAGACACGTGAACCCCGTTTAAGGGCGATGCTTTCTTCCCTCAGCAGCGCTGAGCTGGTCTTTGTTGAGGAGAGGTGCTTTTGTTCCCCGGCGGGGCAGTCTCACCCCCGCAGCTCCGCTCGCCTCGCTGTGGAGCCCGAGCAGGACAATGTGTCTTTGATATCTAGCTAGAAGGCTGCGTCAAAGGCGAGAAGCAGAGCGTCCCCTTGGAGACGTGCACGAAGGAGGAGGTGCACTGGACCGTCCAGAGGTGCAGTGGGCCCGTCACACTGCACTACAAGGTCAACCAGGAAGGTGAAGACCCCAGGCGGGGCGGGCGGTCCCTCCCCTTGCTCATCTGCTCGTCAGGAGGACTGAGGGGGCAGGTGTGGGGCGGGAAGGGCAGGCGCGCTGACACACGTGGGCACACACCTGCCCTGGCGCGCCTCGGGCCTCTGCCCCACTCACGGTGGAGGCAGCACGTCCAGCCGCGAGCAGACTGCCTGGCCAGCTCCCCACTCTCTCTGCGACGCTGAGGTTTGCTTTTTCTCTCTCGGGCTTCCCGGCCCTGACGTAGGCAGTGAGTCTGGGGTGACCGCCCCTGCACCCGCGGGCCCACTGAGCCACACCGCGGCCAGGCCATCTGCTGCAGGACAGCCGGGCCTCACCCGCTTCTCATCTGGCCCCCCGGCAGCTTTTTCAGGGTGTCTCCTCTTGCTTGACCCAGACTCCTAGGCAGCGTCTTCCTTCTCCCTGACTCTGAGTTCGCGTTCTCACCTCTGAGTTTTTTTTGCATGATTATCTCTGCAGCTGGATCTTATTTTTAACCAGCAGGGGCTCATGAATGTTTCAACAGAGCATAAATAGCTGCTCTCTCTCTAGCGGTTCCCCACTGCCGCCTGCTCGTCCGTGCTCCTTCCCGGCAGTGCCCGGTCAGTGCGGAAGTAATGATGCTCTGTCCCAGACACAGGGCCCAGCCTTCTCCTCCCGCAGGAGGGCTCCTCCCCTCTGCCAGGCCGGCATCCCAGCCCAGCAGGAAGTCTCCGGGTGCTGCCCTGCCCACCAGCCCCGGTGCCGTAGAACCCGGTACGAGCAGAGCCCCCCGGCTTCGTGTAGCAGCAGCCCTGCGTCTGGAACTCAGTGAAGAAGGGTTCCCTCTGGCAGGATCCTGTCTGTAGGGCCTTTCCTCCCGGGTGGTGGAGCCCTCAGATGGTGATGAGTGTTAACCCCGCCCAGGTGGGTGGGAAGGGCCCAGCCGGGAACCCCGTCTCTCCGTGTTCAGACAGGCCTGCTGGCTCAAGTCTCCCTGGTGTGTGAGGTGTCGCCTGTGAGACATAGCATTTGAGGAACTATTTCTGGGCCTGGCGATGAGGACTGTTTTAGCTTCCACTGTGTTACGGCTGTCTGCATGTGGGGCTGATTTCAGGATTTATATTATGGATTTATGTCTTGGACGTTTGCTGAAAGTTACTGCATTTATTGTGTTCATAGTTTTATGCCCTGCTTCCTTCCAAAAGGAGTCATAAAATTTCACACTAAAGGGCCATGGTGTTAACTAAGGCTAAAACATGTGCCGTGGTCCTGCCACTTTGGAAAACCATTTGGCGGTATCTCCTAAAGCTGAACGTATACACAGTGACTTAGTAATTCCACTTCTGTGAATACATCCAAGAGAAATGAGTACATACGTCCACAAAGGTGTAAGAGTGTTCGTAGCAGAGGTGTCCACAGTAGCTGGAAACCGGACAAATGTGCACACCAGAGAAAGGATAAGTCAGCACCACGTGGAAGGAATACTCTACAGCAATGACAAAGAACACACCGGACTTTCCGGTGGTTGGGACTTCTCCTTCCAGTGTGGCAGGGTGTGGGTTCGATCCCTGGTTGGGGAGCTGGGATCCCACATGCCTCGTGGCCAAGGAGCGGAAACATGAAACAGAGGCAATATACAATGGGGACTTTGAAAACGGTCCACACCAAAAAAATAAAAGAACACACGATGCTACGTTGCAGCATCGCGGTTGAAGCGCACAGGCGTGACGTGCAGTGAATGTCAGACACATTCTTGCAGAAGAGCACGTACCGTCTGCTTCCACATATATGAAGCGAGGCAGCGCTCACCTGGGCTGCTGGCAGTCAGCACAGAGGTTACCCCTGCAGGGTTCTGACATGGGCATGAGGGAAGGTTCTGAGTGGTGGTTACCCAGGTCTAGACATTTGTGTACATCCGTCGTGCGGAATGCTTAAGGGTGATGGGGTTTACTGCATGTAAGTTACCTATCAATCAAAGACAAAAACGATAAAACACAAGCACCGTGTATCGGTAGGGAGGGACGTGGAGATCGCAGCAGAGGTCCTAGATTTGCTGCAACTTGGCACAAAATTTCGCTCTGAGCTTCTTGGCAGCCAAGACAAAGAGAGAAAGCCATCAGTAACTCAGCTGCTCACTCATCGGGGAGGACAGACGTTTCCCTAACCACGCCCCCGTGCTGGGAGGACCGCATCACAGGGGTGTCATCCGCGGGGAGCCCAGGAGTGGGAGGCCCTTCACCGATGGGTTTTGCGTCTTCTCCTTCCACAGGGTACCGGAAGCTGCTGAAGGACATGGAGGAGGGCCTGATCACGTCGGGGGACTCCTTCTACATCCGGCTCAACCTGAACATCTCCAGCCAGCTGGACGCCTGCTCCATGTCCCTGAAGTGCGATGACGTCGTGCACGTCCGTGACACCATGTACCAGGACAAGCACGAGTGGCTGTGTGCGCGGGTCGACCCCTTCACGGACCACGACCTGGACACGGGCACCATCCCCAGCTACAGCCGGTGAGGCCGAGGGGGCCGTGCAGCTCGGCAGAGGGGCTCACGGCGGGGAGCCTTTGCCTGCCGACCAGTGACCACCCCCCATTCCCTCCTCCTCTTTGAAGCCCCCCAGGAATGTTGCTCTCTTAAATCCCGTTGCTTCACTAAATCCCAGAGCGCCGTCTTTCCATCATTACTGGACAGCTTAGAGCCTGAGTTTATGCTTCCTGTGTTCGACGGTCATCTTTTCCGTAGCCCATCTCCCCAGCGTCGTTCTGTAATTATACAGCAGTAGCCGCTGAGGCCTGAGCATCAGCCTGCCCCTGGTTAGACGCCCCGGGCATCTATAAAGCATCCACAGACTCTGGCTCTGCTGCCCAGGCCAGCCCTGCAAGGCCAGCCTCAGTAGACCCAATTTACAGATGAGGAAACCGAGGCTCAGAGAAGTTAAGCGACTTTGCCCCAGTACCAAGATGAGTCAGTGCTAGAGGCAGGATTCAAGCCCAGATGCTCAGTGCCCAGTCCCTCCCTGGTGTACCCCTGGGGCTCAGAGCTCACACCCTGCGTAGAGCCCCCTGCCCGGGCCAGGCCCCCCGCCGGCTTCCCCAGGCTCGGCGCTGGGGTCTCTCCAACCCCTGAGGCTCCGCCTTCCCCTCTCACCTCCCCAGAGCCCAGCAGCTCCTCCTGGTCAAGCTGCAGCGCCTGATGCACCGGGGCAGCCGGGAGGAGGTGGACACGGCACACCACACCCTGAGGGCCCTCCGGGTAGGTCACCCAGCACCCCGCCGGCTTCACACCACCTCCCAAGCCCCTTTTGGAGGGGATCCCGAGTGGGAGCCATCCATATCCGTGGGATGGTGGATTGCAGGGAACCGGGCTCCTTAGGGCCGCCCCCTCCAGAAGGAGCCCCACCTCTGCACCCTCCCCAGCTGCGGTGCACGCTCCCCTCGGCCGGCTCCGGTCGTTGTTGGAACAAGTCCCGAGGCCCCTCTCACCCCCTGAGCTTGCTCCCCTGTCAGGAGTGCTCTGATCCACGACGGGATCCCCGTGAGCACAGGGCGGGGCTGGGAGCTGTCCCCCGTGCCCAGCGGCATCAGTACGCCGGCGGGTCTGACCGGTTGATAAACTGATTTCAGAACACCCTGCAGCCCGAAGAACCACTTCCCGCTGCGGACCCCCGGGTCAGCCCCCGCCTCTCACGAGCGAGTTTCCTTTTCGGCCAGCTCCTTCAGGTAAAGCTCTCGGAGCGCCTGCTAACCTGCAGCCACGTTTTGCCGCAGCCCTGCCCTCTCCCTACCGAGAAGAGGAGGCTGTATCAGAACAGCAGTGCTCTGTGTTTGTCCCCCACTTGCAGCTTTTCACGGCACCTTACGTCTTCCGTCCCATTTTATCCTCACAGTGACAGGTCGCTAGACAGTCTGCACCTGTTGGAAGCAAACGTCACTTTCATAAAAGATTTGAGCAAACTTAGGGCTAAAAGAAGCTTAAACATCTTAGTTGCTCAAATATTAATGGAAAAGTGAGGAGAGGAAAACAAACATTCCAGATATCCAGGTCCTCAGATTGCGCATTAAATTTACCTCTGAGCATCCTAGCAGCCAGGGAAGAAAGGGAAACCCAGCAGAGTCTTTATATCTTACCTGGTGCCAAAACATTTTAGCTCTTTGGAAGCAGGAAAAATGTTTCCCTTGTACTTGATTCTAAGAGGTTTTTTTTCTTTTTCTCTTTGGCATGGATCGTTATACGAGGAACACTGAACAGCCTCGTGGGTGATGTGTTCAGAAGTGATTTCACATAAACGCAGAAGCATTCCATGCGGCCTTTTTCTCTATCACCAGTTCACAAAAGCTGAGAGTACTATTAAGATGTCGCCCCGCAAGGATGTTCCCGTGTTGGCTCTGTGCTAATTAGGCCCCAGCAGAGCTAGTGTGTCACTCCGCTACTCCATCCTAATGTTGGAACGTGGGAAACCCAGAGAAATGGTTCACAGTGTGGCCCTAAAACCCAGGTAGAGGCAAACAGGTAGCAGAAAGACACTTACGGAGGTGGAAGGGAACCCTGGTGAAGTCCGAGGCACCCCTGACAGCAGGACCACGTGAGACCACACTTTTTTGTGCCCACACGTCACGCATGAGTCCAAAACCCTGAGTTTTTGGGTGACTTACTCGAAGGCCGGTTAACAACAGAGCAGGGCTGACATCCCAGCTCCCTGGACTTTCCTCCCTGCAGAGGGAGGGCGTGGAGAGTCTCACAGTAGCCCGGGGAGTATGGTGTCCACCGCTGGGCATCCCCTTCCGCCCTCCAGGGCTCAACTCTGAATGGTAGAAGGGCGCAGGCACTCCCCCGGAAGACTCGGGGTTGCCGAGGCAGGGGGTGAAGTCACCTGCACCCCCCGCCGGGTGGGCCGTTTTGGGGGCGGCCAGGGGTCTTCCACAGCCAGAGCGCTCCAGGCCTCACAGTGCCCGTGGATCCCCTAGATGTGGGTGGGATTGCAGGGGGGCTCCGTTGAGGGCCTGCTTGGGACCAGCCCTCTGGCAGCTTACGCCCAGCCGGGGAAGAGAGTGCGAGCATTTGTTCGCTTACTCGTCTGCTGACGGCGCCCTGACAGCTGAAGAACTTGCGCCACCTGCTAGGTGTCCCCTGTGTTGAGGGGGGGCGTGACTGACCCAGGCGCCCGGGGCGGAGCCCGGATCTGAACGGAGGTCTCCCGAGCCCGGGCTCCGCCTTCCTCCACCCCCTCCCCTCTGTCCGCAGTTCGTCAGCAGGTCGGAGAACAAGTACAAAAGGATGAACAGCCACGAGCGCGTGCGCATCGTCGCGGGGAGCCCGCGGGGGAGCCTGGCCCGGTCCTCGCTGGACGCCACGAAGCTCCTGACCGAGAAGCAGGAAGGTGTGGTGCCGACCACCCAGCCCCTCCCCCCCGCCCCACGCACGCGCGGCAGCCTCGGGTCTGGGCGGGCCGCGGGGGCCCCGAGAGTGGGGCTGGGGCGTCTGCTTCCTCCAAAGCAAGGGTAGCGCCTGGGGAGGAGCTGCCCGGCCCTGGCCGGGAGGACCGACAGCCGCCGGGCGCATCCTGCCAAGTTCCCCCGACCGACGCCCGCCGTACTTGGTTTGAGCCCAGACGCCCGTGTTATTTGGAGCTGTTTGCTGGGAAGCGTTTACCTATTGATTCTCTCCCCGCTGGGCACCGACCGCCACTTATCGTGAAGCCAGCAAGGGGCCTCCCGGTGCGCGGTCCCCTGTGGAAGGCCCTGCCGGCGGCGAGCAAGCCCTCCCAGGGCCATGCTGGCCCCGGCGCTGATGGTGACGAGGGCCAGGGGCGCCTCTCCACTCCAGCCCCAGCCCGGGCCCTCCCTGGACAGCTCAGCACCTGGAGTGTGTTAGCGCTTCTGCCGGCGCCTCCTGGCCTGTGAGCAGGGCCGTCTCCCTGGCCCGGCACTGTTGGCCCAGCTGCCAGAACAGAGCCCGGTCCACGGGTCACTCCGTAAACTCGCCTGGATGGCGGAAGGGCGTCCGGGCTGCCGGCTGGCGTCCATTTGTGCGGTGGGCCTTGAGAACTAGCCCCCGGTGTCCCATCCCCACTCCCAAATGGTTTTCAAAGCTCCATGGAGCCGAGAGGGCACCTGGGCTGCCCCTGCCCCAGGCGGTACCAGCCCTTCCCTGTCCCCTCCCAGAGCTGGACCCCGAGAGCGAGCTGGGCAAGAACCTCAGCCTGATCCCCTACAGCCTGGTGCGCGCCTTCTACTGCGAGCGCCGCCGGCCCGTCCTCTTCACGCCCACCATGCTGGCCAAGGCGCTGGTGCAGAAGCTGCTCAACTCGGGGGGCGCGATGGAGTTCACCATGTGCAAGCCGGGTGAGCCCCCCGCTGCAGGCCGCCCTCCTTTCCCCTCCCCCGCCGCCTGCATCAGGGCCTCAGGGGCCGACGGAAGGGTGCGGATGGCTGGCTGCCATGGGGACTGTAAAGTGGGACCCTGACCTTGCCCGCAGTTGAGAAGCCACGGGGTCTGGTGGAGGAGACGAGATTCACTTCCACGTGGCCAGAAAGGGATCAGACACGCAGCGCTGTCGAGCCCAGGAAGCAGGGCGGGGCCTGGACGGGACAGTCGGCCCGAGACCGCCTGTGCCGTCCTCAGGACTGGCCCCTCTCCCCGCAGATGTTGTCACGAGAGACGAGTTCCTCAGAAAGCAGAAGACAGAGACCATCATCTACTCCCGAGAGAAGAACCCCAACTCCTTTGAATGTGTCGTTCCCGCCCACATCGAGGCTGTGGCGGCCAAGGTGAGGCCAGCTGGAGGCGGACGGGGCTTGTGAGCCACCAGCGCCATGGGGAGGGCGATGCTCTCGCCTCGCCGCGGGTGAACCTCCTTCCTCTCTGCCTCGACCACGTGCTCTCGTCTCCAAGCCCTGTCCTGCGGGGTTGGAGGAACCTCCTCTGTTTCTGATGGCTTCCTGGTGGTGGTCCTCTGGTCCGCGTCGTTCAGGGATGTGTGTGCGCCTGGCGGTGATGACAGGGACCAGAGATAGCGAGCAGGAGGGCGACAGGCACCGTGTTCGCCAGGTGGGGGAAGTGGACCATCAGAAGGCTTCTTGGCGGTGACGCAGAAAAGGCATCTGCGCACAGTTTGGAGTCTGCTGGAGCCAGGCTTTGAGACCCTGGCCGGCCCTGAGCGTGGAGTTCTTCCTCGCTCCAGGGCTGGATGAAGGTGAGGCTCTCGGCCCACGAGGATGGTCACGGCCCCGGAGTCTGGGACGGTGACCTGGGGGACGGCCAGAGCAGGAGTCCAGCCGGAGATTCCGAACCTGCCGCCCAGCCGATGGTCACTCCCGGCCCCTCCCGCATCATCACACGGATCGAAGCACGGGCAGAGCTGTCGGCCCGCCTTGAAGCCTTTGTTGGGTATTAAAGCTTAGGGAATCGTGACAGCTGGAGCCGATGGACAGTGAGAGGGCAGGGCTGGAGCTGAGAACATTCTGACTGCGAAGGGGTTCCCATCCAGGAATCCGTGCTGTTAGAAATCCAGCAGTGGCTCTGCTGGCGAGACAGAGGAGCGGTGACCGGGGGCGCAGGGGCCTGGGCTGGCCATCTCTGCCACTGGCCCTGGGTGCTGGTTCCACCGGCACGTTCACTTTGTGAAAACCCACTGAGCTGCAGGCTTAGGAGCACGTGCGCTTTTCTATATTCAAGTTCAGTGCAGAGGTTTAAGTGGCAAAACAGGGATCATCCTTCTTCAGAAACGACGCGTTCTCAGGCCCCGGGGAGTCGTGCTTGAGAGCCCTTACGTCCTCCCCGGAGCATCCGGCCGCCTCACCCTCCCTGTGTTTTCCACCCACCCCGTCCTAGTACCCAGAGCGCCTCGCAGACAGAATAGAGGAGCAGGCGTTCTCCACACTGACTTGGGTTTTTATTAAGACTCACGCACACTGCCTGGTTCACCCCGGGCTGGGTGCCGGGGCTCTGCCAGCACCCATCCCTGTGCGGGGAGAGCCAGGTGTCCGGACGGGGGGCCTTGTCTCTCAGAGGCTGGGTTCTGCCTGGCTCGTTCTCTGGTTCAGCGGGGGGCACGCGGGGCCGTCTCGCCCCCGGCTCTGTCCCGTGGAGCCCACCCTGCCCGGTGGACCCGCCCCAGGCACCCACACGGGTCGAGGAGGCAATGGGCCCCCGCCGACCGCCGGCCACTATGTCTGCAGAACAAGCACTGTCTGCTGGAGGCCGGGATCAGCTGCGCCAGGGACCTGATCAAGTCCCGCATCTACCCCATCGTGCTCTTCATCCGGGTGTCGGAGAAGAACATCAAGAAGTTCAGGTAGGGCTCCGGGACCCCCCGCAGGGGCCCTAAAGCACCCCTGCGCTCCCCGGCCTCACCAAGCCTCTGGGGCTCCCGCCAAGAACAGCTGGCTGTGTTGGGCCCACCCCCTCCCCCGAGCGTCCCTTTAGCGAACCTTATCGAAGGTCAGTCCCCGGTCCAGGGGGACATGGCCCTGACCCCTCCGGCAATGGAAACAGTAACACGCGCGCACACACGCGCGCGCGCGCGCAAAACGCGTCCAGGAGGATGGGTGCTGGGAGGGATGGGGGCGCCCTGGGACCCAGGTGGTCCGGGAAGCCAGCATTGGAGCAGGACCCACCACGGCGAGGCCGGGCCGGGCAGGTGCATGAGGCACAGCTGGCGCCCAGACCCCCAGGCGGGGATGGCCCAGAGGAGGCCAGTGTGCTGGGCAGAGCGGTGAGGCGACTGGCGCCGAAGGGGGTCCAGACCACGCCGGGCCGTGTCGGCCACGGAAGGATGTGACGTCTGCTTCTGAGTGAGACGGGAGCTACTGACGGTCTTGAGGAGTGACTTAATCTAATAAGGGATGTAAAGGCCCCGCTGGCTGCTGCGTCGAGACACAGGCGTCGTGACGACCCACACGAGGGGTAGTGATGCCGGGACCACATTCTGTCTGGCGGGCGATGAGGAAAGGTCCGATTCTGGGTCCGTGTTCAAGGTCGGGCCTGTGTGATTGTTGAAGGGTTAGCGGTAAGGTTTGCTAGGAAGAGGAAAGCAGGGTGATGCTGAGGTGGGGGCGGGGCGTGGCCCGCCTGTCCCGTGACACCGTCTCTGATCCCCACCCTTCCTTGCAACACAACTGCAGCTGACACTGAGAGAGGTCAGGCCACTCCACTCTCTCTGCAAATATTTACCGAGCGCCTGTTGAGTGCCAGGCCCGGGACCCCATGAGTGAGCAAAGGAGTGCAGAGTCCCCACCTCACCACCTCCCACACGTTAGGATGGCTGCTGTCCAAAACGCAGAAACTCACACCTGTTGGCCCAGATGGGGAGAAATTGGAGCCCTTGCGCACTGCTGGTTGGGAACGTAAAAGGGCGCAGCTGCTGCGGAAAACTGTAAGGAGTTTCCTCAAAAATTAAAGTAGAACTACCACGTGATCCGGAAGTCACACTTCTCAGTCTCTACCCAAAAGAATTCAAAGCAGGGTCTTCAAGAGGTATTTGCGCAGCCATGTTCACAGCGGCAGCATTCCCGGTAGCCGAAAGGCAGAAGCAACCCAAGTGTCCACTGACAGATAAATGGATAAACAAAATGTGGTCCATCCCTACGGGAGAATATGATTCTGCCTTAAAAAGGAAGGAGACTGACACGTGGTGAAACATGGCTGGACCTTGAGGACATGATGCTCAGTGAAACAAGCCAGACACAGAAGGACAGACACTGTGCACTTCCACTTCTATGAGGTCCCTGGGCGGGGGGGGGGTCAGATGCACAGAGACAGACAGTAGAGGGGTGGGTGCCAGGGATTGAGAGGCAGGGGGAAGTGATCGTTTAATGGGTCGAGTTTCAGTTTTGCAAGACGAGAAAGTTACGGAGATGGACGCACTTCGCTGCGAATGACTTACCACTGCTGAGATGTACACTTACAAGTGGTCAGGATGGGAAATTTTATTTTACGTGTACTTTACCACAATTAATAAGACTTTAAAGTCCCCACCTCTTAGGATTCCCTAAGGAACAGAATAAAAGGGGACAGTGCGTAAGGTGCTAAGTGGTAGAGGCTATGGAGAAACAAAGCGGGGAAGGCAGCGTCGGTAGGGTGCCCGGGTGAGGCGGGGGCAGCACGGGGTGGTCCCACGGCATGGGTCCGCCCAGCCAAGCCACGCCCCTGTGCGTCTCCCTCGCCCTTCCTCGCCCTTCCTCGCCCGCAGGAAGATGCTGTCCCGGCCGGAGACGGAGGAGGAGTTCCTGCGCCTGTGCCGGCTGAAGGAGAAGGAGCTGGAGGCCCTGCCGTGCCTCTACGCCAGCGTGGAGGCGGACATGTGGGGCAGCGTGGAGGAGCTGCTCCGCGTCATTAAAGACAAGATCGGGGACGAGCAGCGCAAGACCGTCTGGGTGGACGAGGACCAGCTGTGAGGCGGGGGCACCGCTGAGTCCCAACGGGACTCGGGAGGGGGGTCCGAATCCCGCGGGGCCACGCCGAGGGGCGAGGGGCGTCCTGCTGCCTAGACGGCCTGGGGGCTCAGTCCTCCCGTTGAGGGAGAAGGGAGACCCTCCAGGGAGCCCCCCGGGGGCAGATGCTGGTCGGGAGGGAGCAGGGAGCAGTCCACTCCACCCAGGGCTGACCTGCTGAGTCGGCCAGCCCTGCAGGCGTGAGTCGGGAGACAGCACCCCACGAAGGACACAGAGCCAGGTCGGAGGCCAGCGGCCCCTGGAAGCCGGAACAGCAGTTGAATGTCACGCGTGGAATAGGTGTGCTGCCCGTAGGGAGGGGACCTGAAAGCCAGGCATCCCCCAGCCCTTGGGACACAGGATATGCGCATTCCCAGGCAGAAGGGGAGGGGTGCCCTGCTGTTGTTTCTCGTGCATTAAAATTTCTCCAATTCCTTGTTTTCAACCAATTGTTTAATAGTTTGCAGAGGCTCTCAGCTCTTGCACCCCTCCTCACCTACAAACCCCTCCCAGCGAGCTCAGTTCAGGCCCCGTGTCATACGCAGGGTGAAGGTAGGGTGACCGTGCACCCCAGTTTTCCCAGGACAGGCCTGATTTACAGCTGATTTACAGCACCCGCTCTAAGATGCTTCCTGCTTTGGACGATAAATTGTATCGTCACCCTGGGAAGGGCCCCCCCCACCTTTCACAGGCTGCCGGGAAGGTCTCACTGTCCACGCCCCTGCATCCCCTGGCTGCAGCCGCAGGCTAGGCCCTCCTGACCCAGCTCCCCCGCACGTGTGCTCCGGCTCTCTGTGCAGGTAGCATCCTACGTGATGCAGCCTCGCTCCACCTTTCAGTTCAGGAAGCAGCACGTGGTCCAAGGCCCTCCGGTGGGCTTACTGCCCACGGCCCAGGAGCCACACTGCCTCCACAGCAGACAGCAAAGGCTTTATGGGCTCCAGAACCATTCTTCTTCTTGACCCTCTCAATGCACACTTCCTGAGTGCAGACCCGACAGGCACAGCCAAACCGGGCCAGCTCCAGCCTGGCACCGTGGCGAGTATTCCTTCAGCAGCCGGTAGGTGGCAGGCTGGGGTTCAGACCTAGGCCTGTGTGTTCATGGGAGTTGTGGGAGCGACTGCTCGTTGATAATCCACGTCTGCAGTGCCTTTCTCACCAACTGAATCCTGGTTTTCTCCTGGGAAACCACGTGCACAGCTAAAAGACCATAGTCCCCAGCCTCCCTGGCAGCAAGAGTGATCAAAGAAATGGAAGGCAAGGTCCAGGGTAGAGACAAAGCAAACAGCCCTTCCTCCCGTTTCCTGCCTAAAAGACAGACGTGATGGCTGGATCTCCTGCAGTCATTTTGGATCTTGAGGTGCCCTTGAAGAGGGAAACCCTGCACGGAGGATGGTGGAACAGAAAGCCAGAGTCACTGATGACACTTTGCAGCCCGGGACTGGCGCTGGGGTTTCTTTTACATGAGACTGAAATAAATTTTTATCTTGTATTAAATGGTTGTTATTTTGGTTCTCAGTTACTTGCAGCCTCGAGCAATTCTTTAACAGACATAGTTTTGAATTGCTTTATGGTTTCAGATACCATGGACATGAGTTGATGACCCTCTGGTAGGTTTTCTTGAAGATATGAATTATTAATAAAAGAACTCTTAACAAATACCTCATTCGAAAACAATAGTGTGTGTCCTGTAGCAGTTTCTAGCATTTCAACTCTTAGAAATTGGATCAGCACCACAGAGCCCTGGGAGGTATGAGTTGGGGGTGGGGGGTCCTAGGAGGGGGCCGGGTTCTCTCCTCCCTGTGACGATCCATCTCTACAGCACAGGGTCTGAGTCTGCCTGGGAGTATGATGCCTTAAAAAAGTAAAAAGTTCCTCCAGGGCTTCCCTGGTGGCGCAGTGGTTAAGAATCCGCCTGCCAATGCAGGGGACACGGGTTCGAGCCGTGGTCCGGCGAGATCCCACATGCCGCAGAGCATCTAAGCCTGGGCTCCACAACTACTGAGCCCATGTGCCACAACTACTGAAGCCCGTGTGCCTAGAGCCCATGCTCTGCAACAAGAGAAGGCACTGCAGTGAGAAGCCCATGCAGCGCAACGTAGAGTAGCAATGAAGACCCAACGCAGCCAAAAATAATAAAATAAATAAATTTATAAAAAAAAAAATTCCTCCAAGAGCCAGTAAGCGATGATGCTTTCTCCGGAACGGCCCCCAGAAACAAGCTGGATGTGCTGGGTCTGGAGAAGCCATGATTCCAGAGGCCCAGCTGTGATTATTTAGGGCCAGATAAACTGCCACACGAGGAGATGCAGGAGCTGGAAGGTCTTTGCTTCCATCTTGTTAGAGCTCTAAGTCAAACAGTAAATTTTCCCCAGGCCCGGGCAATCGTGTTTCCACTTAGAAACCGTGCTTCCTTGTAAGTACTTAGAGCCAAGGGGACAGACGTGACTGGAAAGGAGTCCCGGAGTAAAAGGCCTGCTGATTTATTTATATTTATTTATTGAACTTTAGAAATCTCAGGTTTGTGTAGGATAACCAAACCCGCAACTCGCATATAATTGGGGGTGGGTGGGTGGTGGACAAGAAGGGGTGAAGACAGGCCACGCTTGGAGAAAATACCTTAAAAGAATGTGTGGTGGGGTTTTTTTCCCAAGTAATTTCAGCCAGGCTCCAGGACACAGGGCTGCAGGGTTGTATATATGTTAATCAGCTGGGGTGGGAGGAGAGAAGTGAGGGATGAGTTCCGTGCCCTGGGTCACTCCCTGCACGAAAGAGAGTCGGGAGAAGGCGGTGGGAGGCGGGGTTTGGTACCCCAGGGAGTCAGGCCACGTGAGGATTTCAAAGGAGACCCGTGACAGCATCTGCTCAAGATCCGGGCTTCCGACTGGCCTGGGAAGGAAAGGGGCCCGCGGGGCTGGGTGGTGAGGGCGCGTGCGGAGCTCTCCGCAAAGTCTGGCTGCAGCTGGAATTGCCACACCAGGGCCTGCAAGCTCAGTGTTTCCTTTGGAGCCAGCCCAGGACTCCGGGAGGCTGCCCTGAGCCACACAGTGGGGCGTGCAGCCTGCCCAGCGAGCCCAGGCCCCAGGGTCTGGAAACGACCCTGTGCCAGGCGGATAACACCACTGACAAACGCTTGGTCCACCTCCAAGGGCATCAGCCACGCAGCTCAGAGCCCCAGAAAGCATGTTGTACGTGTAGACCTACAGTTTTCTCGGGAGAAAGTCCAGGCTTTCTCAGATTCCTAAGGGGTCCTGTAATCCCCAAAAGATTAAGGACAATTGCTCTTGGGTTGGGCAAATATTAACAACTTTTTGAGCTCCTACTCTGTGCCAAGCACTTCCTAAATGTTCTTCTACTTACTGATCCCAAAACTCTTCTCCATGTTATATGGGAGAAAATTGAGGCTCAGAGAGGTTAAATGACTTGACCAAGGTCACACAGCTGATGGCTGGAACTCCACCCAGGCCTGGCTGATTGGCTACCTGCAGGCTCTTAACTGGATCTTCTAATTCAGAGGTGCTATTTGGGGCCCTGGTGACATCTGTGTGCCTCTCCTCTGCTCTTCCAGTGACGGGGGAAGTGGTTGGTGTCCAGGGCAGTGTCTGGTCTGGGGCCAGGTCACTAAGTGATCAGATCGAGGATGTGGATTTCCTCTCTTGGACCGAGGCAGCCTTCTCCCACCCAGCAACACCACCTGGGCAGGCCCTGGGTTTCTACCTAATCAGGCCACAGTCTGGGGGCGCGGTGGGTGGGAATGCAGGAAAGGAATGTCTTTGAGCCCCAGTGCCATGCTGTCATGCTGCTCTCAAAAGCCATTGCATCCAAGGGCCTTGTTCTCCTGTAAGTGTGTCCATCTGGGTTGTGTCCCCCTCCCAGCCCTGTTTCGCTCCCCCTCCGAGGCTTGTCTTTGGCCGTCCCGCCAAGGTCAACCAAGATGCTATGGCCACGTGATGGGGAGGCCCGGCTCCCAGTGCCCTGCTCCAGCCCATTTTATTATCCAGAGTGTTCTGCAGGGTTTCCAACAACTTCCAGAAAGCCTTGCCTCTGTGCTCTGAGGGCCTGGCACCAGAAGGGGAGAAATGCAAACTCCAGAAGGGGGTTTGGGGGGGCGCTGCTCCAGCTGAGGCTGAACCTTGGCTTTTAGTTTCAATTTCAAACCCCAGGAACCCAAACCGAAAGCAGCAGGAAGTGTTCCCCACGCCCACTGTTCTGGCTCCCACCCTCCCACCCACTCAGGCCAGCTTGCTGCCCCCAGAGGCCCGCATCCTTCTGGGGTCACCAGGCTGTGGGTAGCTGGGGAGGAGAAGAGAGCCCCCGGGGGGCAGCTCCATCCTCAAGGGGCTGTGACCAGCTTGAAAGCACAGCACGTGCAGCGCACCTGCCGGGCCCGTCCGCAGGCGGTCGTGGGACACGGGGACGTGAGGGCATCCACCCGTCACCTGCACGGTACCGGGAACCTCAGAGAGGGGAGAGGCTTCGAGGAAACGTGGTTCACCATCGTTTTTAATCTGGAATTTCTGTATCTATTTTTAATACAACACCCAGAGTTCAAAAGCCACACGTTCTAAAAGGCCATCCGTTTAAAATTCTCACCTCTGCCCGTCCCCGTACCCCCCATACACACAGGAAGCCACCTTTCTTAGGTCTGTGTGCCTTTCGCAGTTCTCACGCACAGACAAGCGATACCCACGCCTATTCCCCTCTGCTGCACGACCGAAAACACATTATTCACACTGTTCTCTGCCTGCCTTTACTTATTTTATTCTTTTTACTGAAGCATGTTCCTGGGGGCTCTTTCCTTATTCCTTCTCACAGCTGTCTAGTGTCCCCTGTCTGGATCCCGGCGTTTCCTCGGCCGCCCGCGTTGACGACCCAGGGAACAGCTGTGCCTCTGCATCCCTTTGCCCGGAGGCCCTGCAGGACATGCTCCCCTGAGGGGGTTGCAGTGGCGTGTTCCCTCGCCTGGTCCACACTGCCCTCTGCCGGCCGCTGCGGGTCCTCACGGCCCGGGGCTTCTGCTGCTGACGGCCTGGCGCCCCGCTCTGGGACTCTTCCATTCGGGCCCGTCGGACCCGCAGGGGCCGCTGGCTTCCGGAGGGCCGACTCGCCACCACCTTCGAGCCTCGGTTACACTTGGCGGTTCCAAGACCGTGACACCTGGCGCTGCTCTTTGCTGCCAAACGGTGTGTGTGGTTTGTGGACTGTGGTCCCTTCCAGGGGCTCAGGGGCGTGGGGGGGGGAGTTTGGTGCTGGGACCCCAGTCCACCTCCACGAGATACAGGCCGGCCCCTCCCCCATCCTCTCAGAGACACTCGTCCACACAGGCCTAAAACTGAATTCACGCCTTCACCCCACCCGTCACTCAGCCAAAAACCTGGTTTTCGTTCTCTCTCTGTCTTGCCTCTCTGTCTTCCTGTCTCTGTTTCTGTCTCCGTTTCTCTCTCTCTCTCTCTCTCTCTCTCTCTCTCTCTCTCTCACACACACACACACACACACACACACACACACTCTCACATCACTGCATTCTCCGTCACCTCATCTCACTGATTAAACCCTTTACTGCCTACCGCAGCGGCTTACCTCTCCCCTGTCCCCCGGCCACCACCCTGGTCCAGGTGGTCCTTGTCTCTCACAGGACGGCCGGCAGCCCCTCCCACACCACACTCACCACACCCAACCACATCGGCCCTGTTGCTTTTCCTCTGGACCCTGGGGCCTCACACACACTGTTCCTCTTCTCTGAAACACTGTTCCCTTCACTCTGCCTGATTAACTGCCGCTCAGCCTTCAGGTGTCAGCTGAACCATCACCTCTGGGAGGTGGAGAGGCTCCCTCCCTGGCCTGAGCTGAGGTCCACGCCCTGTCACAACCCTCATCTTCCCATGTTGGAATGACTGTCGATTGTCTGTCTTAACTGTGAGTGTCACAAAGGTGGAGAGCATGCCTGTTTCGTTCACCCCTCGCCTCCAGTGGCTGGGTGCTGGCGGCCTGCTGGGATGGACACACAATTAAGCAAGTCATTGCATTGCCATTGCAATTTCCCAGGGTCCAGCAAGGATGTTCAGGAGTGATGCGGGCCAGAATAAGGCAATAGGGACAGCTGGGGACCTGGCAAACTGGCAAATACATAATCCATCTAAAAGGGGCAGTTGGAACTCACCCCCAGTTGCTTGGTAGCGGGTAAGAAACAAGACCCTGTCTTGCCAGAGCTGATTATTCAACAGAGGCGTCCCCCAGTTCCTACAGAGCTTGGACCAGGCCGCGTCAGGCATCCACCCCTGGTGCGACCAGCCGTGGGCACCAGCAGGCCGGGGTTGGGGGACTTGCCATTTGCAGAAAAGGAGTCATAAGTGGAGGCCCCCAAGGCAGTCCCACAAGCCCCAAAGACGTTCCCCACTCTGTGATTCTGGCTTTCCCTTGTGGCCTTAGCCTTCAGAGGAGAAAAAATCCAAGCAAGACACCAGAGGGATAATTTTCCATGTGGGCGGCTCAGAGCTCAGAGAGAAAAGAGGCAGCACATGGCCGCACCCACCCCGTGACCTTTCCTGGGCTCGCAGCTAACTTTTCTCTGGGTCCAGTTGTGTTGTTGAATTTTTATGCGTTTTTTAAAATGTAAACTGAAGGGGGAGGTCGCTTCTGTTCACGGGGCTCACGGGGGTCTCCGGGGAGCTGGGCCCGGCTGGGCTCCTCCTAACGGGCCAAGTCCGCCCCTCGCAGGCCGGGTCGGGGATGCAGTTGGCCGGCCCAGAAGCCGCCGCCCTGTGCCAGGCAGCTCCCCGGCCTCTTGTTAGCAGAGCTCTGCTGATGGATGAAGCAGCAGCCCCTGGGCGGGGACGCCATGGCCCACGCAGGCCACCTTCCCACACTCACATCAATTCCCCATCACCTCCCATGAATTATTTGTTCGCGCCTGCCTCTGAGCACCGCTTCGGGTGAACCCTGCGGGATTGCTGCTCCCTTTGGTTTGGGGGCCTTAGACCTCTGACCTCAAAAAAGACCCTCCAAACTAGCCGAAGAGCGCCGCCCCAGCGGGCAGTGCACCTACTGTGTGCCAGGCACATTCACGAATGTCATTTCCAAGCCTGGCACCCAGCTGTGCCGGTGGCAAGTGTCACCCCATTTAATAGATGGGGAAACTGAGGCTCAGAGGGGCCTCGCCGCCAGGAAGGGGCAGAGCTGCGACTTGAAGAGGGAAACCTCAGGACGCTCGTCCCAGCTGCCTGGGGCTTGCTCCAGTTTAGGGGCGGGGGTCAAGGTCAGGCAAAAGTCAGGGAGGCTGGAGTGCTCAGGAGGGAGCGCTGAAGAGAGACAGGGGTGCCCCCAACCCTGTGCTGAGGGGGCCTGCGGGAGAGGCCACAGGTACCGAGATGCAGGTGGGTTTGCCTCCTTCCGTCCTGTCCCCTCACCGGCCGCTCATCCGTGCTGACCCCGCGCCCTCACTCCCTGCACTGTCCCTGCTGCCAACAAAGCCCTCTGCCCGCAAGAGCACTTGGGCCTGGGTCCCTGGGCCCCTGGGCTTGCCCTCCATGGCAGGGCCGCGGCGAGGTGGCAGGAAGTCTGGGGCTCCCGGACGTGGGCAGAGCCGCAGCTGCCTGTGAAGGGGGGGGCGCGTGGCGTGGAGGAGGAAGAGGAGAGGAGGTTTCTGGTTTGTTTGGTTACTAAAATTAGCCATTGGTGAATGAGGGGGCCGAGGGCTCACACCATTCTCTGAGCCCAGGCTGCTTCGAAACCCCAGGTGCGTGGCTAAAAATTGTATTGAGAGTTTCCGAGCCAGTCGGGGTGACTGGAAATGAATCTCTAATACAGGAATTTCTTTCTTTCCTATCACATGTCATGCTCGGTTCTGATCTTGTTTTGACCGATGCTGCATGTCTCCTCCAGCATTTGTGTCTCTGACTGAACGTGAATGTGGGTGTGAGGCTGTGAAATTGTGTTTGCCTCAGGGTGGAGGTGGGGAGAGATGGAGAGAAGCAGAGAAACAGAAAGAGACAGACATACAGAGGAACAGAGTTCAAGACTGAAAAACCCTCATCTCCTCCAGAGCAAGGCCCGCTCTTCCCCTTCCGTGCCCCCAGCCCAAGACCTGGCACGGGGACAGCAGGCGTCTCGCTGACAGGTGTGCTCAGGCATGGCTGCAGAGTGAGGGGTCCTTGGGTATCTGTGGGCCGGAGAGGCAGCATCCCAGGGATGGCATGGAGACTTCTGAGTTCTAAGATAACTTCCTATGACCCACCCCAGCAAAGGGCATCTGTGAAGTGAGACTATAAAACCTGGGTGATGTACCACATGGAGTCACTGTGAGGACCAAGCAAGTTCACACAGGGAACCCTCCACCTGGCATCTCTGGCTCAGCTGTTGCTAACTGCAGGTCTAGTGAGGCCAGGGCCCCTTGGCTTCTCCAGTGGCATTTGCCCAAATTAGATGCTCAAAGCCAAACAAATGTGCCATTTCCCTCCCCAACCTATTCCTCTTCCCCCTCTGTATATGGCATCACACCCTCACCAGTCACTCAAGCTGGAAGGCTAACACTCAGCCTCAATTCGTAGCTTAACCTGCTTCTCTCCAGCTCCCACCCCCGGCCAGCCCTCCTGACTGGTCGACCAGCAGCAATTCTAACCCATTTTTGTGCCATGAACCCTTGGGCGTCTGAAAACCCAGAGACTCTCTCAAAATAACATTTTTAAAAATTGAAGTATAGTTGATTTACAATCTTGTGTTAGTTTCAGGTGTACAGCAAAGTGATTCAGTTATATATTTTTTTCTTTCCATTATAGGTTATTGTAAGACATTGAGTAATAGAGTGTCCTGTGCTATACAGTATATCCTTATTATTTGTCTATTTATATATAGCAGTGCGTATCTGTTAATCCCAAACTCCTAATTTATCCCTCCCCCCTTTTCCCCTGGTAACCATAAGTTTGTTTTCTATGTCTGTGAGTCTGTTTCTGTTTGTAAATAAGTTCATTTGTATCATTTTTTAGATTCCACATATAAGTGATATGATATATTTATCTTTGTCTGAGTTCACTCAGTATGATAATCTCTAGGTCCATCCATGTTGCTACAAATAGCAATATTTTATTCTTTTTTATGGCTGAGTAATATGCCATTGTGTGTGTATGTGTGTGTGTGTATATATATATATACACACACACACATTCATCTTCTTTATCCATACATCTGTTGATGGACACTTAGGTTGCTTCCATGTCTTGGCTATTATAAGTAGTGCTGCTATAAACATTGGGGTGTTTTCCGGATATATGCCCAGGAGTGGGATTGCTGGATCATACTTTTAGTTTTTTAAGGAACCTCCACGCTGTTTTCTGTAGCGGCTGCACCAATGTACATTCCCACCAACAGTATAGGAGGGTTCCCTTTTCTCCACACCCTCTCCAGCTTCAAAATAACATTTTTTAATGCATAAAATAAAATGCACAGGCTTGCAAAGGAAACTGTCTTTGTTGAAATACAGTTATCAAAATATTTAAAGAACAAACCCGTAATCTGGTAATTTATGCCTTTGTCGTAAATGCGTTAAATAACAATATTCACCAAGAAGATCCAGTGATGGGGCGGACCACTGGCATTACCCCAAAGCTGTGATGGGCATGGCGGCATTTCAGGCCACCTGTGACGGTCACAGGAGACACAGAGATGCCGGGTTTCTGTCAGCGAGCAAGTACCAGAGCTGTGCCCACAACCCTGTGGTCATCACGTCCGTTCACAGCGGAAGGAAGCACTAACTTTCAGTTAGAGGTTAGAGAAAATGAAGGTGTAATTTTTCCAGTCAAAACTCACAGACCCCCGCCCCCCGCCACCCGGATCCTGTGCATGGACCCAAGTGCAGAACCCCTGTCGGAGGGGTCTTCCTGGAACACGACGGGGTCACATCATTCCCCTGCTTTAGACCTTCCCCCTGGGAGATGCTGGGGTTGGATGAGAGTGACTGACCCTGGCCCAGCAGCCGGCCCCCTCCAGCCCCTTCCGGAACCTTCTTCCTCCTGCTTTCCACATTCAGCCACGCTGGTCGTGCTCCCTCTGGGTCCCCCAAACTCTTCCTGTCCGAGGCTTGCAGAGATGCTGCTCCCTCTGCCAGGGATGCAGCCCCTCAGCCCTCTCTAACGCTCCATGTCCCCCCAGACAGGTTGAGGAGCTAACCCCCAATACCCGTGGAGAGGCCCTTATTTGGAAATAGCATCTTTGCAGATGTAATCACGTTAAGATGAGGTACACAGTTTCAGTTATACAAGATGCATGAGTTCTGGGAATGTATAGCACAGTGAGAATGGGTAAAAATACTGCATCGTATGCGGGAGTTTGCTAAGAGGATACATCTTAAATGAAGAGTTCTTACAACACACACAGACTGGCAACCATGCAAGGTGATGGGTTAGTTATTTAACTTGATGATGGCAATCTTTTCACAATGAATGCATCTATCAAAACCTAAAGTTGTACCACTTTGAGGTACACACTTTTTATACGTCAAAGAACTTCTCTGAGTGCAACAAAGGAAAGAGAAGGTCGTATTGGATTGAGGGTGGGCCCTAATCCGATGACTGGAGTCCTCATAAGAGAAACGAGAGGGAGATTTGGATACAGGGACATAGAAGGAAGACGGCCCTGTGAGGACAGAGGTAGGGATTGGGGTGATGCCGCCACAAGCCATGGAACGCCCGGGGGCCCCCAGAGCGGGAAAAGGCAGGAAGGATCCTCCCCTGGAGCCTTGGAGCGAGAACAGCCCTGCAGACGCCTTGATTTTAGGCTGGTGGCATCCAGAGAATACACTTCTGCTGCTTTAAGCCCATCGTTTGTGGTAATTTGTTGCGGCGGCCACGAGAAACAGACGCAGGATGTCAACTCCAGCAGAGCCTGGGCTGCCTTCTCGGTCAAGAAGTCACACGCCTGGCACACAGTCGGTGCTCACGAAGCGTTCGCAAAGGGTGAACGCGTTTCCAGAGATGTAAACCTCCGTCCCGGCAGGGGCGGTATTTTTGTCCTCAGCGACACAGGCACCGGGTCTCAGTGCTGACCACCCCCTAGACTCGGGCTGGGTTTGCAGTCGGGGTTGGCTCTGCCGCTCCCCACACCCCTGGGACCCCCTCCTGAGTCACTTTCATCCTTCTGTTCCCCAAACCTAGCAAAGCCTAGAACCACGAAGTGGTGGCAAGATGGGGGCAGGGAGCCAGTCCTGTACCCACGGTACGGGGAAGAAAGACAAGGTCTGGTGTGCGGGGAAGAGCCGAGGACGGAACCAGGGCCCATCGAGCGCACGCTCGGTCCCCAAGCCCTGGCAAGAGAGGGCCCGGGTCCCACGGCAGAGGCCCCTCCAGCCTCCTTACAAGTGGCCCTGAGGGTGTGTCTGACCTTGAGCATGGCTGGGGGCCCCTAAGCAGGAAGGAAGGCAGACCTCCAGACAGAGCTTGAGCCTGGGAGGCCTGGCCCAGAATTCACCTCGAGAAAAACCATCCTTCCCTGTCCCTGGAGCCCTGACAGCTTAAAATAAACAACTCCCCAGATACTCACCGTTGCCCTGTGCACCAGATGGGAGGGAGGAAAGTTATGCTGCAAGCCCGGGTCAAGTAAGAGCAGCTCGTTTTGGTCCTGCTTCTCCCAGAGAGACGGCAAGCTGGGGGTGGGACCTGGGCTGCATCCACCCAGGCAGGGGAATCCGGACACGGCAACATCTGCTGGACCCATTTCTGGTCGCAAGTGGGAAGCAGGATGGCCAGCTAAGAGCCAGAGACATGGCCATCTGAAATGCTACTTCTCACCGCCCCCCCAAGCTCTCAGTGGTGCAGAAAGAAGTTAGGAGGCAGGTAGGGAAGGAGGTGCCCGGATGCCCCAAACCTGGAGGAGGGGTCAAGGCAGCGGGTGTACGTGTCGGGAGAAACCTCAGAGCAGCCGACTGATCTCGGAAGGAAAGCATTAAATATCTCTGTTAATATGGCCCAGCCCCATTCATACTTTATTATGTCAGCCCCCAGGATTTATAGCCGTCGTCAGCTTGGATTACCATCAACTCCTAGATTTTTCTAAGGATTTTCTTTTCTTTTTCTTTCTGCCCTCCCTTCTTTCTTTTTTTTTCTTTTTTGACTGTGCGTGCGTGTGTGTGTGTGTGCGCGCGCGCCTACTGTGTGCGCGTCAATTTCAGCAAATCAGTTTCTAGGCTGGGAAGACGTCTAGTACCCTCTAGTGGTGAGAAGGGCTTCACTATGCTGTGTAGGTGTGTACAAGTGTGTGTTTGGGAGTGTGTGTACACATGTTTATGTACATGTGTTTGGGTGTGCACAGACGTGTGTGTGTGTTTGGGGTGTGCATGTGATCTCTGTGTGTTCGTGTGCTCATGTACAGGCATGCACGTGTTTTTGGGTGTGTGTGCACACACGTCTGCTCATGCTGGGGTGTGGGGTGTCAGGTCCGTGGTGGTGCACACTTGGGTGCTGGGTCCCCGGTCACAGGTCACACACGTGCATGAGAACCCCAGCCCCACTGGTGGCCCGGTTCCCTCCAGGCTTGCCACTTGCCCCCCCGTGCACCCCACCCTCTTCAAATTCTCCAAAACAGGCTGCTGCCAGCTTGGCAAACCCAGCCTCCTGCAGACCCTCTCCCTCAGGCCCATGGCCCACCTTTGCATCAGAGCGACAGGGAGGGGTGGCTGGGGTCCCGTTCCCCCAACCCAGAGTTCTGCAGTCCTTGGTGACATAAATCTCCCAGGATGACGCCTTCCACGGATCTGCAGAGAAGGGGCCTCGCCTGGTCACCCCCGGGGCCGCAGACTCCCCGCACCGGCTCCTGGAGCAGGAATCGGCGGCTCACCTCCTGGGAAACAACACGGAGCAGAAAGGCAGGCCGTCCTGCCCTCCTCCGAGACCCAGCACTGCCCAGGAGGTCCCCAGGCCCTAGAAGTCAGCCCGATAAACCCAGTGCCCTCCACCGCTGGCCCAGGGTGGCCTGGCTGGAGGGGAAGCTTCTCTCCGGGCCCCCCCGTGATTACTGAAGGCCCCAGGAACAGGATTTGAGCCTGGCTGGCCCCTCACAACTGTGTGAACTTGAACAGCTGTCTCCGTATTTCCAACTGTAAAATGGGCACGGATCTGTATGAAACTGGAGAGCAACGCCGCATATATCATATAGGGTCACATACGGTACGCAGTAACAGTGCACATTCATGCAATGGAGGAGTAAATAACCAGTGGGGATGCGGCTCTTTCTCAGGGGAGAGAAGGGAAAGGACTGGGGGAAGGGACGCGGCGAGAGGGGCTTCAGCCACACCTGTCACCGTCTACTTCTTTCATAAAATCCCGGGAGAGCACCTGCACAGGAAACACTGGAACTCTGGAGCTGGAGGGCGGGGGGCCCACGACAGGCTCTGCTGCTGCCTTCTGCGGCCCTCTGTATGTTTGAATTATTCCACGAAAAGACGGTAAAATGAAGCGGGGATATTAAAACCCCTCCGAGAGCTGCTGGGAGGATGGATGCAAGGCACCTAGCCCAGAGGTGCTCACCCGACACCCAGCTCACTCCGTCCCCAGCCCCTGCGGCCAGCACCCCACCTCCTGGCCAGCCCGGACCTGGGCCAGAATGCTCCTCCCCGACCCCAGCAGACCCAGCCCGGCCAGCGCATCCTCGTGAGTGTGTTCGCTCGTGCTCAAGCTGTGCACGTTTTAGCAACACCCGGCACAGCGGCAAGACCTTCACCCGAAAGCACTCAGCCACCGGCTCAGAAAAGGGAGTGTTTCCAACATGCAACACACAAGTGATCTGCGAGGTATGTGGGCTTTTTTAATAAGAAAAAATATAGTATAATGATATATATGTGATGTATAGAAATAATATATACACATATACATATATATGTGATATACATTATAATGTAATACTATAAGATATGTTGAAGACATTTATTTTTATGTTATTGTCTATTTGGGCAAACAATGCTGGTCTCCCCTAAATCATGGCAATGTGTAGTTTTCTTTTATCCTCAGTTTGTGTGTATTGAAAACAAGGTGACTTGACTTAAAGAAAGACGCAGCTGGGGTCAGGATGGCACGTCAGTGCAGACCAAGGCCTTTTGCTCCAGGGTCTGAGTGGGGCTGACTGTCTGCCTGTGCCCACTCACCAGGCCACACTGGCTGTGGCCGCCCAGAGGATGGGCATCTTTTTCTGTATCTGAAGGAACTGCCCAGGCACCAAAAATTGTAGGGTGGAATTTGAACTCTGGACCAGATAGGGATGTCGGGACACTCAGCCTCCTTTCTGCCCGATGACACGGGAACAGCCTGCCTTTTTGCCATCCCCCTCATTCCATGGGGCCCACAGGCCTGATGACGCCACAGCCGGGTCCATGCCACAGTGGCCCAGGCTGGTCCCACTCTCCCGCTCACTTGCCGTGTGGCCTCAGGCAAGCACCTGTCCCTCTCTGGGCCTGTGTGTGTCCATCTGTAAAATCAAAGGTGGGAGCTGGTTTCTAATGTTCGTTTGTTTTTTATTGGAGTAGAGCTGCTTTACAATGTTGTGTTAGTGTCTGCTGTACGACGAAGTGGATCAGCTGTATGTATACATATATCCCCTCCCTCTTGGACCTCCCTCCCACCCCCTCCATCCCACCCATCTAGGTCATCGCAGAGCCCCGAGCTGAGCTCCCTGGGCTATACCACAGGTTCCCACTAGCTATCTAGTTTACACATGGTAGTGTATATATGTCAATCCTAATCTCCCAGTTCATCCCACCCTCCCCTTTCCCCATCATGTCCACACGTCCGTTCTCTACATCTGTGTCTCTATTCCTGCCCTGCAGATCGGTTCACCTCTACCATTTTTCTAGATTCCACACATATGCGTTAGCATACGGTATTTGTCTTTCTCTTTCTGACTTACTTCACTCTGTATGACAGACTCTAGGTCCATCCACGTCTCTGCAAATGGCACAGTTTCGTTCCTCTTGATGGCTGAGTAATATTCCATTGTATATATGTACCACATCTCCTAAAGGTGCCTCAACACAGACAGTCTGGGGTTCCCCCTTCTCCCCCACTCCTCTGCCACGCACACACCCTGTGTCTAAACCGATGGCTTTACTTGACGTGACGGATCCGGCAGAAGAGAGTTTCCACCTGAAGCCGGTGATTTACATGTAGCTAATCAGCCTAGTCAGCTCGTCCCAGCTTAGTGACGGGGGCAGCATTGCCTCCTGGCCCCTCCACTGGCCCCTGGTACCTGCCGGCGGGGCTGGAAGCAGGACCGGCCCAGAGGCCCCGTGGGTGCCTGGATGGACGACAGTCAGGGCACAGGGTAGAGAAGAGTCCGCAGACCCTCAGGAGTCAGGCCACCCTCCCGCCTCGCTAACAGGAGGCCTGTGGCCTGCACCTGGGGCAGCTTGCCCGGGGTCACACCAGAAGGCACTGGAACGGCCTGGACGGACATCCAGGTTCCTGGCAGGGCCTCACAGTGGGAGGGGCAGAGGGAGTTCCAGATGTTGCTCCCGGCCTCCCAGGCCGGTCGGGGGAGGGCTCAGCCCCTCCTCGCCCCTCTGCTCTGCCCCTCGGTCCAGCTTCAGGGAAGGCCCTGGCCCTCTGGTCCTGCCCCTGGCAGGGATAACCCCTGCTCCTGGGATGCCCAGGCGCCCTCGCCGCTCTGTGAAGCCCCTTCTCACTGGGCCCAAAAGAAGACCCTCATTCTACCTTGGCCACAGTGGTGGGTGCTGGTGGTACTCACCCCGCCAGCCCCACCGTGTCGTCTGCTGAGACCTGAGCAACATCTGGGGAGGCTCCACTGAGAACGTGGCCTCCACCGTGGGCCAGGCACTTAGGAACACGCCCTGCAGAACCCTCGAAACACCTGGGATGGAGAAGCTCTCCTCACCTCCAGCCGAGGAAGGGGGAGAGCGGGCAGTGCTTTCCCAGGGCAGGAAACACGCAGCTGGGATTTGCAGGCAGGCCAGTCTCACCAGCGGTGTGAGATCTGTCACGTGGCCCCGAGAGCACGTGTGTGACGTGTGCGCTCGGCAGAGAGGTCAACACCGCCCAGGGCGCCCCACGCTTGTCAGGCTTTGGAAAATACTGCATTAATGTGGCAACCAGCAGCAGCAGGTTGGAAAGTGTCATCTTTGGACACCTGTGGACACCTGGACAGGTGAGCTGGGGACCCCCAAAGAGCCCCCCCAATCATGCACCCTCCCCTCCCCCAACATCTCATCCCCACCTGGTCCTAGCACCTCGTGGGGCTTCCAGTGCCCGCGAAGGGGCGGGATAGGGACCCTCCCTTCACTGAGCCCACGGGAGGTTTGCACCTGAGCCAGGCAGCTATGACCAGACGGGGCGATGAAGCTCGGGGAGGTCCCACAACTTGCCCAAAGCCCCCCGCTGGCAGGACTTTGAAACTTTGGGGAGCAGATGCCACCCTGGGTTGCCCATCACTCCCTCCTGTAGGGTTTGGCAGCTGGGGCCCCCATCCCGTAAAGGAGCCCCCGTCCCGGGGCTGAGCCCCCCTCTGCCCAGGCGCTCCCCACCGCCACCGTGGGCTGGGTATAAATTAAAATTCAATTTCATTAAGCTCGTGAGCGATCAATCCCTGGCTGTGGCTAACAAAGCCGGGCAGGGGGCCTGGCTTCCGCCACAGCTCACTTGGCCTCCTCCGCTCTTGTTCGCAAACTGCTAGAGCTGCACTTTCGCCCAAATTTATGGCGCTGGCAGAGTCTGGGGCCTGAGTTACAGCTGCAGGCTTGATGGGGACTGCATTATTCTGCATCTAATCTTCACGCCCTGACAGCCAGGGAAGGGCCTGCTGCTCTCCTGGAGCCGCGCATTGTTCTCCCGCTGGCCAGGCGCTGGCGGAGGCCCGGATCCTGGGCCCAGGCCTGAGCCACCCACGCCCAGGCAGAGACCCGGAATCAGAGAGCTCAGCCCACGCGGGTGGTAACACCCGCCGAACTGTCACCCATTTCGTCGTGTAAAGGAGGGCGTGGAATCCCATTTCTCAGGTCAGCAAACCGAGGCACAGAGTTACGTGACCTGCCCAGGAGATCTGGGCCTCAACCCCGGGGCTGGCTGACAGCAGAGCTCCCTGTTGAGCTGAAGCCCAGAAAGCCGGCTCAGCCTCGGCGCTGCCAGGACACTAGGCCACGTGCCCACCAGCTGCGTCCCCGGGTGCCCGGGGCAGGCTTGCCTGTAATTGCCCAAAACAGAAGAACTCAGCAGGCCACAGAGCAACAAATAACAGGACCCACAGAATTCTAGGTTCATGAAGTAAGCGAGGGAGCCCCACGTGTCCTGACGCGCAAAGATGTCCAGGAGACACTGGCAGGTGGAAGAAGCAAACTCTGAAACTGTGTGTTATATGGGCCCAAAGCATGTATATGTCTAAGTGTGCAGGCTTGCGTGTGCACAGAAAGGTCTGGGGATGGAGATGCCACACGTCAACAGGGCGCACCTCTGGGTTTAGGGACTGGAGGCGGGAGGGCAGTGCCCGCTTCCCGCCTTGTCAGGATCTGAATGCTGCAATGAGCGCGTAATACTTCTGTAAAGGTAAACGCCATAAAGCACTTCTCAAGACCCTCGTTCCCACTCACAGAGCGTCTGGCCGCATCTGGAAGTTTCCACACCCCCATCTGGGCGTCAGGTGTTCAAGTGGGTCCATAGGAGGAGGGCTCAGCGGTTCATGCCCCCCACGCCCACCCCGCTGGGACCCCCGGGGCACCTCCCACAAGGACTGGGATGCCCAGCCAGCCTCCCTGTCCTATGACCTCCTCCCTGGGGGAGGGGAGTGCTGACTCAGGGGCTGCAGAGTCTCAGGGGAGACATTGGGATGGCCAGAGCTGGAAGCCCCAGGCAGGGAGGAAACCAGAAGTGTGGCCCTGACGCAACATCTCTTTCGGAGACGCTGTGGGTTCTGAGTCATCACTTCTGCTCCACTGGGCCCAGCCGGGCCTCTGCTTCTGCCCACAGCCTCTGTGAAACAGGCTGATGACTCCTACAGTGCCAGTAAGTTCCCAGAGCATCGCATGCTCCACTTTGGGGGTCAGTAGAAGGGGATTCTCTCCCCATTTCACATTTTCCTGTTTCGAGAACTAGTGTTTATGAAAGCCTCTTTCGCATCCCTGAGCGGCGCTGCAATTCCCAGACGGGATCCCTGCCCTCCAGGGATTCACGGCTCGCAAGAGCAGCAGAACGCAGTGCATGGAGAGTCAGACAGGGACCCAGGGTGAGCCCATGCCAGCCTGGGCAGCGGTGCAGCACGAGGGCCACGGGGCAGGGGTGCCACGCACAGTCCTTCTCTCCCAATCATGGCCTCCACCCCGAGCCCCGGCCGCCACCACCTCCCGCTGGACACAGCAAGGGTCTCCTGCCTACACCAGCTCCCTCTGCCCTCCTCTCCTCTCCAACGTCCCCCCTGGGTCCTGCACATCCTTCAGTGGGAGGGGCGGACTGCAGCCTCTCCGCAAGAGGGACAACTGGTGGGACCGAGATGCTCCACGCTTGTTACTGGGCTTCTTTGTGACTTGAAACGTATTTATCCCGTTCCTAAATAACTCGCTGCCACCCTGCTTGCAGGAAAGCCTCACTTATTGCTGCCTTTCTGCACGCAGGGCACGGGCTATTTAATCTTAGCCAGCGCGGACTGCAGCACACTGTCTCAATGAAATGCAGATCCCTCATCCCGTTCACATTCCTGCCGGCTCTCTTCCATCCTCCCACTGTCCACAGGCCCAGCCGTCCCGGGCCACCACTGCTGTACATCACACAGTCTCTCTTTCCTAATAACACCCTCTGCCCTTTGGCCACATCTGTCAGTGCGACTCTGAAAGCAACGGCTGATTGCTCACGCCCGTGGGCAGATCAGGCCTCCGAGAGGCCTGGGCTGGCTAATCCCCTGAGAAGCCAGGAGTCCCCCTAGTCTGGCCCCCAAAGCCACGCCCAGGTCACCTGGAGGCACATGATTTCCGGAGCCCTCTGCCAGGGAGCGCGCCCAGCCAACTCCAGGGCAGGCCAGAGGGCTGGAGTTAGCTCAGACCCCCAACCAAGGAGGGGCGGGAGCAGTGTGGTGAGTTGGTAATCGAAGGAAAAAATAAAAGCCCTGATGGGTAAGCTTCCCCAATTTCTGTGGTGTAAATACTCCTCCCCGTGGCCAAGGTCAAGCTAGCTCCATGCTGCTGATGAATGCAAAGTTGAGAAGAGATGCCCACCAAGTCTTCAAGGCTGATCTCAGCCGGCTCCACAGGGTGGGAGCAGGTGGGGGAACACCTCAGCCCCTCACCTCCGGGGGTACAGTTCTGAGGCATGTTCCACCAGCCTCGTGAAGATCACCAGCAAGACTGAACTCCAGCAGCCCACAGCTATAACCCGCTCTGTTGTGGGTTGAATTATGTCCCCCCAAAGAAGGTAGGTTGATGTACTAATTCTTGGAACCTGTGCACATGATCTCATTTGGAAATAAGGTGTTTGCAGATGTAACTAGTTAAGATGAGCCCTGCAGTGGGGAGGGCTCCAATCCAATGACCTGTATCTTTATAAGAAGAGGGAAACTGGGGCACACAGAAAGGAGAACGCCATGTAAAGACATATTCAATGGCTCGAGTGGGAAGGAGGAGACATTTGGGCTGGGTATGAAAGGGTGAGTAGGAGCCCGACAGACAGAAGTGGAGGGGATGGCAGGGCATCTTCCTGGGAGAGCAGGAACAAAGCCAGAAGGGCCAGTAACTTTCGTGGCAACTTTTAAATTTGTTTCAGAAACTGCCTGCAGGTCAGGACAGTCTTGACCAAAGCACGCTGCTACCATGGCACCCAAAACGGCATCTGGCATTGCATGAACGCCCTCCTCTGACTGCAGACAGATGGATGGATTTCTCTTCCAGAAGAATGAGCCTCTGAGCTCTACTTCACGATGACAACCACCCAGGTGGTTTTGGACAAGTCGTAAGTTGGGTCCCCCAGACGAATTTTTCTCCTAAAGCATTGAACTACATTCTTCAGAGCCCAGAGGCCCAATGTGCTTTCCAGTCCCATTCAGCCACTCTCTAGAAGTGGGACCCGGACCAAGCCTCTGGATATAAGTCCCCACACCTGTGAAATGCACCTGCCCTAGACCAGCCGTGTTTCTCAAACTCGAGTGGGCATAAGAATAACCAGCGAAGCTCGAACAGTGCAGATCCCTGGACCCCGTCTCCAGAATTCTGATTCTGCCGGTCTGGGGGGGGACCCGAGATTCTGCATTTCCCCTAAGCTCCCCGGTGATGCAGATGCTCTTGCACCACAGATGGCCTTTTGGGTAGCTCTGGACTCCCACCCTCCCCGCCCCCCCCCCCGCCTGGATGTTCTCCAAACCCCACACAGAAGAGAAGGTTCTTAGACCTCATCCTAGAGCATCAGGCCAGCCATATGGGGCGGAGGGCTTGGAATGCCGGAGAGCACTCAGGTGGGGGTCTGGGACCAGGACCCGCACCAAGTCAGCAGGGGAGGCTTGGTCTGAACTGGACCGGCTGTTGGAATCAAACAAATCAGAGGACAGCACCAAACCCCCAAGCGTGGCCCTCAGGCTCCTCAAGACTGGCCCTTGCGACTCTCACAGCCTCGCCTCAAACCATGATTCCAGTCCTCAGTTTGCTCCCGAGATGCTCTTTGGTCCAGTCCCTCAGAGATGTCCTGGCCCCTGCCCTCTGACACTCCTGATCAGCCCGGTGCTTTGTGACCACCTAGAGGGGTGGGATAGGGAGGGTGGGAGGGAGACGCAAGACGGAGGAGATGTGGGGATTCATGTATATGTATAGCTGATTCACTTTGTTATGCGGCAGAAACTAACACACCATTGTAAAGCAATTATACTCCAATGAAGATGTTAAAAAATATATATATGTTGGCTGTCGGTCATCTCCCTGCCCTCTGCCCTCGGTCAAGAGCCTGATGCGTGAGCCTGTCCCCCTCCCCGTAGCAGTAACGCTGCAGTGCTGTGGTGGCCCCGGGCGCGCACCATTCAGCTCTCCTTCCAGGAGGCAACCGCCAAGACAGCACAGTGAGCTGACGGCCTGGAGCAGCACCTGGGGTGTGAGGGGGCCATTCCCACCCACCCGGGACCTCGCAGAGCCCCTTGGGGCCAGGCCCAGACACTGCCAGAGCTGACTGCAGCCCGACGCTCTTTCTACCCAACCTCCTTCCTCCCCTCTGTCGTTCACAGGCATCAGACCCGCATCAAGGTCCGAAGGTGTTCCCTACCTGTCCTCACACCCTCTCCCCTTTATCTTGCACTGACATCACCTCCAATAAATCTCTTCCTCATCCACCTCTGCCTTGGCCTCTGCTTCCCAAACAACCCAAACTGACATGTGTAACCAAACAACTACAACTGTAATGAGTTCCCTGAAATCTGTCCCCCCTCGACGGACTGCAAGCTCCATGAGGGCGGGACTGCATCTTTCTGGTGCATCACTGAACCCCCAGCATCCAGCGTAGAGTTCCACAGGCCCTATGAGCTCAAGAATTACCCGCTGCATGAACAAGCAAGTTAAGGAAGACGTCTGAGCGCAGTGGGGCGTGGACCTCACAGGCTTTCGAGGGACCTGGGACTCCACTCCTCACAAGGCGGATGGTCTCGGGCAAGTTTTAAACACACGGAGCCTCCGTCGCTTCTCCTGTAAAATGAGGGTGATCACAATATTCACCTTGCAAAGTTGTTGTAAAAATTCAATAAATGGGGCTTCCCTGGTGGCGCGGTGGTTGGGAGTCCGCCTGCCGATGCAGGGGACGTGGGTTCGAGCCCCGGTCCAGGAAGATCCCACGTGCCGCGGAGCGGCTGAGCCCGTGAGCCATGGCCGCTGAGCCTGCGTGTCCGGAGCCTGTGCTCCGCAACGGGAGAGGCCACAGCAGTGAGAGGCCCGCATGCTGCAAAAAAACAAAAACAAAAAAAACCTGATATCAATGGATGGACAACAAGGTCCTACTGCATAGCACAGGGAACTATATAGTCAATGTTCTGGGATAAATCATAATGGAAAAGAATATCAAAAAGAATGTAGATGTACATATAACTGAGTCACTGCTGTACAGCAGAAACCAACACAACATTGTAAATCAACTATACTTCAATTAAAAAAAAACAAAACTGATATCAGATTCAATTATTGGGAAACGTTTAAGTATGTTTGGTCACCTCGTGTACGCTAACCCACTTTTCCGACTGTTAGTTTTGTGAAATCTAAATACAGGTCAAATATTGCTGGATAAAACGTAGCGTCCGGGGCTTCCCTGGTGGTGCAGTGGTTGAGAGTCTGCCTGCCGATGCAGGGGACACGGGTTCATGCCCCGGTCCGGGAAGATCCCACATGCTGCGGAGCGGCTGGGCCCGTGAGCCATGGCCGCTGAGCCTGCGCGTCCGGAGCCTGTGCTCCGCAACGGAAGAGGTCACAACAGTGAGAAACCTGCGTACCACAAAAAAAAAAAAAAAAAAAGTAGCGTCCGAGTTGAGGTGTGTTGTAAAACACACGCCAGATTTCAGAGACTTCATGCAAACAGAATAACTTAAGCTATGTCACCAACAACTTTTATATTGATTCCATGTTGAAATGATGACATTTGGCACCTATCGGGTTAAACAAAATATATTCTTAAAATTCATTCCACCTGTTTCTTAATGAGACTAGGAGACAAGTTTAGGTTACCTGCATGGCTTGTGTTTGTGGCCTGCGTTCTGTTTGTAAGGTCAGATCTGCTCTAAGAGCGGGAGCAGAAGCCCAGCACGCTGGTAGCCCGCGTTCCCAGCCTGGCTCACACCTGCCCCAGCCCACGGCACCCAGTTCTTAGGAACGAGGCCACACCCCTGTCCCGTGGAACAGGAGTGGCTCAGAGGGACCAGGTGGAAGGACCTGGAGCGCTAACACACGTGAAGCACATACACACAGGCACGCACGCACGTGCACACACTTCTTTCCGACCCTCCCTGTTGGGCGGGCAGCCATTTCCGCAGAGCAGAGAACTTAATGCAAAACCTCGACCGTTACGTTTTTTACAAAATGTGGTTCTAGAAAGACTTGGGAAGAAAATAAGATCCTGAGAACATCTGGGTTCTCCCCACTCCCAAACGGGATGGAGATCCCTCCAGTGGGGGGATGCGGAAAGGCCCAGGGGAAGCAAGCGGGTCGGATGCTACCAGGGGCTCTGAGAAGGGGTCCTGACTCTCAGGCGGTTGGGGCACAAGAATCCCCCAGAGGCCGGACACCTGCGGACAGATGGAACCCGGGGAACTGGTAAGAGGAGGCACACGCAGGGAGGCAGGGAGGACGAGGGCCCAGAGGTTAGCACGGGCCAGCGAGAACAGGCTGACACAGGGGAAACACTCTCTGTGGAGGACTGGGCACCTGGAGGACGCCTAGGGCGGGGGGATCAGATGTGACAGTGTCCCTTCAGGGGACACCAGTGCCGGGGGGCTGATGGAAAACCAGGCGTACCCCAATGCCATAAGTCCCCATAACACCCTAGAATGTAGCTGCCACTCCAGGCCAAAGGAAGGGCAAAGGGCCACCCTCAAACTGTCTGAGTTCAAATGATCACGTTTACCTGGGGTTGGCCAAGATGACTTTATCCGCCGTCGGTCTGAATAGGGGCCCGGTAGCCGTTGGGTTGAGTGACAGAAACACACAGGCCTGGTTTTGCTTCGCCTGAGTCCGTGCAGTGAGAAATGCATCCCCACTGCCTGAGTGACCACTTCCTTCTCAGGCAGCCAGGAAGCTTCCAGATCTCGGCTGTGTGGCTAAAGACAGGAATGGCCGGACCCCTGGGGCTGGAAGCACACACCCCGAGCTAAGACCCTGCAGAGGGAACAGGGCCGGCTCCCTTGGAGCTGTGTCAGGAGGCTGACCTCCCTCCTCTGGGCCGGCTGAGCGTCCAGAGAGGGCAGCCTCGCACAACCAGCCTTCCCTGAACGGCCAAGGCCAAGGCTGGTGGGCAGGGGTAGTGGTCAGTGGCAGGGCTGCTGGATGAGTGGAAGTGACGGTCACCGGCCTCCCAGTTCTGGCCCCAGTGACCCTCCCCAAGGCCATCCTGCTTCCTCACCTACAGCTGCCCATAGCTGGGGAGGGGGGGCCCCTCAGCCCGCAGCGCTGGTTACCCCTGTCTGGTCCTGGAGGGGGCCCCCCTCCCCAAGGCCATCCTGCTTCCTCACCTACAGCTGCCCAGAGCTGGGGGGGGGGCCCTCAGCCCGCAGCGCTGGTCACACCCGTCTGGTCCTGGAGGGGGCCCCCCTCCCCAAGGCCATCCTGCTTCCTCACCTACAGCTGCCCATAGCTGGGGGGGGGGGCGCTCAGCCCGCAGCGCTGGTCACCCCCGTCTGGTCCTGGAGGGGGCGCTCCGGGCGCTCGTGAGGACCAACGGCAGCCCGGAGAGCTTGTCTGTGGCCCGCGGATGGGATTCCCCGCGCCCGCTGCGCCCTCGATTCTGGAGCCCTACGCTAGGTGTCCTGGTGTGGTGTGAGCGACACCTGGTGGTTCCGAGCGGGAACTGCAAGTCATGTTCTCCAGGACGCCAGGGACACCCGCAGGCTGGACCCCACCCTCTGCGGGCAAAGGCGGGACCACCACGGAGCACTGCCCGAGGACTTCGCACAGAGGCAGCAAGGTAAAGCTACAGGGACCGCACCTCCCAGTCAGGCGGCGTTCATTCTTTCCCTCCCCCAACACTACTGAGTGCCCCCTGCATTCAGGGCATTTGGGAGAGAGAGAGGTGCCTGGCTTCACGGAGTTCACGCCACAATGGGGGAGGCAGAGGGCAAGCATATAAGTCATGAGACAATGTCATGCTGGGTTAAGCGCCATGAGAATTTACAATGTTCAGGAATAGAGTCCAGGCTTCCCTGGTGGCACAGGGATTAGGATTCCACCTGCCAATGCAGGGGACACGGGTTCGAGCCCTGGTCCGGGAGGATCCCACATGCCGCGGAGCAACTAAGCCCTTGCACCATAACTGCTGAGCCCGTGGTCTAGAGCCCATGAGCCACAACTACTCAGCCTGCACGCTAGAGCCCACGAGCCACAACTACTGAAGCCCGCACACCTACAACCGTGTTCCGCAACAAGAGAAGCCACCACAGTGAGAAGCACGCGCACCGCAATGAAGAGTAGCCCCCGCTCGCCAACTAGAGAAAGCCCACGCACAGCAACGAAGACCCAACGCAGCCAAAAGTAAATAAATAAATTTGTTAAAAAAAGAGAAAGGATAGAGTCCAGAATCTTTCTCAGGGCCTCCTGTGAGCCTCGTCTCAGCTTCATCTCCCAACACCAATGCTGACACAGGCCAAGCCCCACCCCCATGGAGCGCCCTGCAGGTCCTGATCTACGGTGCCGTCCAGGCCTCAGGGCCTTTGCACATGCTGTTCCCTCTAGCTGCAGAGCCCTTCCCACCTCATCCCCCGACAAATCCCACTTGTCCTTTACAGCTAAACACAAGGGTCACCTCTTCCATGAAGCCCACCCTGGTAGTCCACGGGCAGCATCAGCCCTCTTGCTCCCCACCATATTATTCCTGCACCTTGTGTGGACTCTTCCAGAAGGTAAGAGAGTGGGGTGACCATGAGCACTGGACTTGGAGCTGGGGAGACCTCGTGTCCAGCCCTGAATGTCACTCCCTAATTTTGTCACCTTGGGCACCTTTCTTAGCCTCAGTTTCCTTGCCAGTGAAAAGTGGGACTTATAATAGCACACATCTAGTTATGAACATTTAATGCTTTAATGTCAGTAAAGTGCTCAGCACATCTCCTGGAACCCAGAAAACACATTAGGTAAATGTTAGCTGCAGCTGGTATTGATCTTGCTATTGGTATTGGTATTGGTATTGTAATTGTATCCTGAGGCCAGACAAGCAGCTGTTTGTTGTGTGGCTTCCCAGAGAGACTCTGAGAGTCTTATCCTGTCGTGTTTTGTCTCATGGAGGGGGCTTTTCCTGTTGCCTCTGAGTTGTGGCCTGGGACTCCAAGCTGGCGGCAGAGGGATATCAGGTAACCTCAACCAGCAGCAAAGCGGGTAAGAAGGCTTCTCAGGGCTGAAGAGGCTGCCAAAATGCTGCCTTGCCCTCCCTCCACCCCCCCCACCCACCCCACCCACCCCCCACGCCGAATCCTTCCACCCCCAGGCACATAAGCAGGAGACTGTGGAAGAGGCAGAGGGACCTTCAAGAGTCCTAGGCCAGGGCCACGGGGCAGGGTGGCCCCTGGCCACCTGGGGGAGGCCACCGGGGGAGGGCTGGGGAGCGAGTTAAGCAAGAGACTTGGGTTTTTCCCTCCCCCAACACCCACGGCCCAGCAGAGAGGGAGGAAGAGGAAGGAAAAGCAGGCGGTTCCCTCTCTCCCTCCTAGAGAGCAGAGCAAGGCCTGGCTGCTCTGTGGAAGGGGACAGGATGAGGGTGAACTTGGATTTGAGAAGAAGTTTTAGATTCAACCAAACCGGCGATTTTTTTTTTTTTTTTTTTTTTGGCGGTACGCGGGCCTCTCACTGTTGTGGCCTCTCCCGTTGCGGAGCACAGGCTCCGGACGCCCAGGCTCAGCGGCCATGGCTCACGGGCCCAGCCGCTCCGCGGCATGTGGGATCTTCCCAGACCGGGGCACGAACCCGTGTCCCCTGCATCGGCAGGCGGACTCCCAACCACTGCGCCACCAGGGAAGCCCTAAACCAGCGATTTTATTGCTCAAAATTCCCCGGGGAAATGACGGAGTCTGCCCGAGCCCTAGAAAAGGGACAGGAAGCAGAGATTGGAAAGAACGAATCACTAGTGGGGAAAAAATCAAATTATTTCCTTTGCGTTCCCAGCAGGCCAACAGATCAGCTTGTCTCCCAGCGCCTGGAGCAAGCTGGTGGCCGACCCAGCCTCACTGGAGGACGGGTCACTCCCTCCACCAGGGAGTTCCATGCCCCAGACGCGCTCCCATGAGGGTCTTGGCCCTGGACGCCCCCTGCCGCCCAGAGCCCATGCTCTCAGCAGACTCAGAGCCCATGCACAGAAATGCCCTGCTTGGTTTGATGCTCTGCTGTCCCCGTCTTGAAACTCTTAAGACCTTTGCGAACAAGGGACCCCACATTTTCCTTTTGCACTGGACCCTGAAAATTATTCAGTTGGTCCTGGAATGGTTACTTTCTTCCCAAGGTCACAGTCAGCGAATGGAACCCACTCCTAGGTCCCAGGGCTCCTGTGCAAACTGCTCCCCACGGCACCTTCCAGGGGTCTCTGAGCCCAGGCAGGCTCCCCACCTTCCTCCTTCCCCAGAAGGAAAGCTCTGAGCCCACCACCCACTTTGCCTCTCTTCTCTGCGCAGACCACCTGAAGAGGGGCCCCAGCCAGCAGGAGCAGGTCACCATCGGACACAGCTCTTGCCCATTTTGGGGGGCAGGCGTGGGGTGGGCAGCACTATAGGTCCTCTAGGGCACAGAAACCTACAGGAAGTTACACAGAATTTCCAGAAGCTGCAATGGAATGAGAAGGCCAAGGGCAAAGTGGGAGACAGTCCCACAACAGGAATCAAGTAAGTGCAAAGACTCAGCACTTCCCGGGCGCCAGGCTCTGTGCTGAGTTCCCTACATTACTGGGGTCAGTGTGTTCACCTGCCTAATCTTCACAAGCATGCCGCCTTGACTCTTTCATCTCTATTCCACAGAATAGGAAACGAGGCACAGAGAGGTAAGTAACCGTCCAAGAGTCATCGTAGCTAGTGAGTGGCAGAGCCCCCGTGTCCCCAGGGTATACTTTGTGCCCTGGGTGTTTTCCACTTGTTATCTCTAACTGTTGCAATAACTCCACAGTGGTGATTAATGCTAACCAAAGGTTTCGGATGTCTTCATGGTATGTGGTAAGATGGTACTTTCTGGCCCCTTTGTTGGGGTGAACTCAACTAGATCTGCATTAGTTTGGGGGTTCTCCAGAGAAATAGAACCAGCAGGAGATTATATTCATATAATGTTACATATAATATATATTATATATACAACGATTATGTAATAATTAGACATAATATAGTTATATGTGTCCAAAGATTTATTTTAAGAAGTTGGCTCACACGGTTGTGGAGCTGGCAAGTCCTAAATTTGTCGGGCAGCCCAGCAGGCTGGAAGCTCAGGCAGGCGTTGATGCTGAGGGCTTGAGACAGGGTTTCATCTCTGGGAAACCTCCGTGTTTGCTCGTAAGGCCTTCCAACTGATCGGATGAGGCCCAGCCACGTTATAGAGGGTGACGTCCTTTACTTAAAGTCAACACACCTCCAGAACATTTTCACAGCAGCATCTAGATTAGCGTTTGATCAAATCACTGGGTACCATGGCCCAGCCAAACTGACACAAAACTAACCACCACCAGTTCTGACCAGTAAGCCCAGTAAGCCCTGTGCAGAACTTGCTCGTCACTTGCAGGTTGTGCATTTAATTGTCAGTGCGAAGACCTCCAAAGCTCCTTCTTTTTCTCTGCTCAGTGACCAGCAACGTTCAAGATGGGGGCTGCCAGGTCAGCCTGGGTCCTGGACTGAGGTGACATGAAAGAGGTTTCCTAAACAACCTTGATGTGATTGAAAGGGGAGCCAGAAAAAAAACTCTCGGATTTGGGAGAATTTTGTGAAGCTAAACCAGGTCTAAATAAACTGGGTCCCTCTGCTCCACCCTGCATTCGTGCAACCCTCATGAACTGGCTTGCTGTTTCTCGAGCAACCCCCAGAGGCATCCCCACATCCTAGCCTCCCCCATAGGTGGTGTCATGAAAGGCTCCACGCTTGCTACCAAGGATGAAATAACACACACCAACCTGTGATGTCTGAACCTTGGTCAGCGCCAAAATAGCAAGTCACCCAGCTGTCTAGCCTGCTGACCTGGTTCCTAAAATTGCTGACTGTTCCCGTAAATGTTCTCCTTCTGGGGTTTGGAGGACAAATAAGTAGATCCTAGGTTCAAACAGCACCTGAGACCTGGGTCCCACAACTAACTCTTCCTTTAAAACATGTTGACTTTGGCTGAGATAATCACCCAGCAAGACAACTAATTCTCTCTTCCAAACCATGGCTGGCAGCACCCTGGAGAATCCCCTGGTCCACTTCCAAGAGAAGCGACGAGGCCTATATCCTAAAGAGTGAGCCCTCTGTGATGCTCTCAAGACCCTTGAAGACTATGCCTGCCTGCCGGCCATCCATCTACTCATTCATCCATCCATCTATTCATCCACTTATCCATCCACTCATCCACCCATCCATCCATCCATCTACTCATCCATCTGTCCACTTGTCTATCCATCTATCTACTCATCCCTCCTTCCATCCAACCATCCACTCATCCAACCATCCAACCAGCCATCAACTCACCCATCCATCTATCCTCCCATCTTTCCTTCCTCCCTTCCTTCCTTCCTTCCTTCCACTCATCTACCCAACAAACAGTGATTTGAGTTTCTACTATGTGCAAGCGCAGGGCCTCCAGCTCTACACTGATAGACACAGACCCCGCCTCATGGACGTAGTTGCGGAGACAGACATTCACCATATAATTGCAGAAATAATTTTAAATGTGATAAATGCTAGGGAATGAAAAGTATGGGACACTAGGAGGAAAGATAATGGGAACTGGGCCTGGTTTGGTGGGTGTGGTGGGGAAATTTCGGGTCAGAAAAGGCCTCCTGAGAAAGTACTGTTTGAGTTCAGCTCTAACAGAGGAAAGCCTGGGAGAGAACTGAGGGTGGGAAAGAAATACCGGGCGCCAAAGCCCTGAGGCAAGAGCAGTCTTTCCCAGAATGTGAGCCGGGGTTGCCAAACTCTTCAGAGTGGATGGGCCTGTGCGGAGGCAGGAGGAGGAAGCAGTAGAGACGCTCTTCTTAGTCACGTGGCGGGGCTGTGCTGGGGGAGAACCGTGATGCTGTCAAGGGAGCATGGGGCTCCAGGTGAGGCCAAAAGACCGGCATTCAAATGCTGGTTCTGCCCCTTCCTCAGTGCATGATTTGGGGCAAGAGACTTTACATTGCTAAGGGTCAGTTTTATTGTATGTAATATGGAGTTAGTAATAGTAACAATGATTAACATTTAGTGAGATCTTACTCGGTGCCGGTCATTCTTCTTAGGACTTTACATATGTTATTCAATCAACAATGATTTCAACCTTGCACTATTGTAGTACCGTTACTATTCCCACTTTACAGATTAGGAAAAGTGATGCACAGTGAGATTGAGAAATCTTCTCAAGGTCACACAACTAGTAGAGCATTGAGATTTGAATGCAGGCCCATGGGCCCTGCTGTCCATGCTCTTAACTATTAGACTACATTGCCACATGCAAGTTGTATCAGTAAGGATATGTTAGGTTATGAGGCAGTAACAAACAACCCCAGAAACTTTTTTTACTATGATGCAGTAACAAACAAATTGAACACACTGGGCCGAGTTCATTTAGAAGGTATATTTTTCATTTCTATAACTTTGGAGTTTTTAAAAGATGTATTTATGTTAGTGATATCAAATTTCATTGCACCATGAACAGAGCCTGTGGTCTACATGACACCAAGCTTTTAAAATGAGCTGAAACTTGTTTTATGGCCAATTATGTGCTCAATTTTTGAAAATTTTCCTTGTATTTGAGTATAACATTCTCTAATTACCGGGTGGATGGATAGATAGATAGACAGATAAAGAGACATATAGAGAGCTATATGTATATACAATTTTTTTTAGGTCAAACTTGTTAATTGTTGCTTCAGTGATCTCATGGTACATACAAGCCACTCCACAACTTAGAGGATTAACACATTTTCTTTGGTTGTGATTCTGCAAACTGGGCTCAGATGGGCAGTTCTACTCGTCCTTCCAGTGGCTGTATTCAGTTGCAGATTGACTGAGGGCTTGGCTCAGCTGGGACACTGGGGTGGCAGGGGGTCTTTCCGAGTAGTCTCACGGCCTTTACCTTTTCCCGTGGTCTCTCCAGCAGAGTAGCTGGACTTCTTAAATGGCAGCTCAGGACTCCAAAAACGCAAAAACGGAAGCCATCAGGCCTTCTCAAGGCTTAAGCCTGGAACTGGTGGAATGTCACCTCTGCCACATTCTACTAATATTTGTCAAAATGAGCCCCAGGTCTGATCCAGATTCAAGTGGAAGAAGAACCAGGAGAAGTGGTTCATTTAGGTTTAGTGGTTTAGTGGTTCCTAACGCAATAGACTACTACGATTGTATTTTTCAACTACTTCAACTATTAATTACTAAAAGAGGCATATTTAACCCACACCCACATCCCAGCAATGATGGTGGATTCCTCAGTTTCTCCTTGAGATTTGGTCCATTTTTTCCCTTATATATTGGCAGCTATGTTATTAAGGGCATACAAGTTTAGAATGGTTATCAATACATCTTACCAGTGAATTAAACCTTTTATTGTACAAAGTGACTCTTTATCACTAGTAATGCTTTTGGACTTAAAATCTATTTTGCTTCCTATGTATGTAAATATGTCAGACTTCTTTTTGTTGGTATTTGCCTGGTAAATCTCTGCATTCTTTTACTTCGCTCTTTTCTGGGTTGTTAGGTATGTCCTTTGCAAGCATGTAGCTGGACCTTGTTTTTATTTTATCCAGTCTGACAATATTGTCTTTTTTTTGTGTGTGTGTGTGGTACGCGGGCCTCTCACTGTTGTGGCCTCTCCCGTTGCGGAGCAGAGGCTCCGGACGCGCAAACTCAGTGGCCATGGCTCACGGGCCCAGCCGCCCCGCGGCATGTGGGATCTTCCTGGACCGGGGCACGAACCCGTGTCCCCTGCATCGGCAGGTGGACTCTCAACCACTGCGCCACCAGGGAAGCCCTGACAATATTGTCTTTTAACTATTTTAGTCTACGCACGTTTATTCTGATGAGTCATATATTTGGATTTATTTCCACTTTCTTATTTTTCCCTATTTGTCCTGTGTTTATTCTTATGTTACTTTTTTCTTCATTTTTCACATTCTTTTGTATTGATTGATTTTTGTTTTCCCATTCCATTTTTCCCCTCCGCTAGTGTGGAATTTATACACTCTATTTCTCTACTTGTTGTGTTTACCCTAAAAATTTTAACATGAATATTTAACTTGACAAAGTTTAACATTAATCAAAATATTTATTCTCCTCTCAAACAGTTCAAAGACCTTAGAACACTTTAATTATGACTGTCCCCTCCCTACATATACACCTTTAGTGTCCAGTATTTTAGTCCTATTTTTTTCTTCACTCTGCAAGTTAGAATTATTATTGCTGTTTAATACATTCTCTAATGAGGATTACCTATATGTTCACAAAACAGCCAGCATTCCCTTTTGTGTGGCACACCTGCCTTTGGTGATTATTTTTTCTTCTTCCTGAAGCACATTGCATTAGATCACCAGGGCTGCCATAATAAAGTACCACAGACTAGGGGGCTTAACAACAGAAATTTATTTTCTCAAAATTCTGGAGGCTAGAAGTCTGAAATCAAGGTGTTGGCAGGGTTGGTTTCTCCTGAGGCCTTTCTCCTTGGCTTGTAAATGGCCTTCTTCTCCCTGTGTCTTCACATGGTCTACCTCTGTACATTTCCTTTTCTTATAAGCACATCCGCTGTATTGGGTCAAGTCCCACCCAGTGACCTCACTGTAACTTAATCACTCTTTAAGCCGCTATCTCCAAATGCAGCCACTTGCTGGGGTACTGGGGGTTAGGACTTCAACATATGTATTTTGGGAAGGAGACACAATTCAGCCCATAACATACATTATTAGTATTAAATAATCTTCTATTTTTATTTGTTTGAAATGCTCTCATTGTCTCCACTTTCTTGAAAGATATTTTACTGGGTTTACAATTCTAAGTTAATGGTTATTTTTTTCTCAATTTTTTTGGCTGTGCCACAAGACATGAGGGATCTTACTTCCCCGACCAGGGATTGAACCCACGCCCCCTGCAGTGGAAACATGGAGTCTTAACTACTGGACCAACAGGGAAGCCTCTCGATGTTTTTAAGATATTATTTGTCTTCTGGCTTCTACTTTTGTCGATGAGATATCAACTCTCCATTTATGCTGTTCCTTTGAAGATTACATGAGTCAGTACATGCAAAGTGCTTAGAATGGTGTCTGGCGCCTAGTAACTATTATATAAATAGTAGCCATTGGGAATTCCCTGTATTTCCTGGTGGTCCAGTGACTAAGACTCAGCGCTTTCACTGCTAAGGGCCCAGTTTCAATCCCTGGTGGGGGAACTAAGATCCTGCAAAGCAGACCAGAGCAGACAAAAAAAACACACAAATAGCTATTATTATTTTCCCTCTGGATGCTTTTAAGATCTTCTCTTTGTCTTTGATGTCCTTGAATTGCATGATGGTATATCTTGGCCTGGATTTTTTTATCAAGCTAAGCATTTCATGTCATTTGTCAATTTAAAACTCTCAGCCATTATCACTTCAAATATTTCCTCTTCCTCATTCTCTCTGTCCCCTTCTGGGACTCTGGTTAGATATATGTTCGATATGCTCCCTCTGTCTTTCCTGTTTCTTTCTTATCCTCCATATCTTTCTCTGTGTTGGATTCAAGGTTATTTTTTCAGAGCTGTATTCCAGTTTATTCTCTTCATCTGTGTCTTAATCTGCAACTTACCTACTAAGTACCTATTTCAGTTATTATATTTTTTATTTTTAGATGTATTATGTGGTTCTTTTTCACATCTGCCCAGACATTTTTAATATTCTCTTATATTTATACTTTCAATACCCTCTTTTTCTTTTTTAGAGATATTAAATATATTTATTCTATGACCTGTGTTTGATAGTTCCAGCATCTCAAATCCTTGTGAGTGCAATTCTGCAGTTTGGGCGGACTTTTACTCATGATGCTTTATTTTCTTGTGTGTTTATTTTTATTTTTATTTTTATTTATTTGGTTGGGCCGGGTCTTAGTTGCAGCAGGCAGTCTCCTTAGTTGCAGCACATGGGCTCCTTAGTTGCAGCTCACAGGCTCCCCAATTGTGGCATGCGATATCCTAGTTGTGGCATGCTTGTGGGATCCAGCACCCTGACCAGGGAATGAACCCGGGCGCCTGCATTGGTAGCTCAGAGTTCCATCCACTGTGCCACCAGGGAAGTCCCAGTGATTTTGTTTTTAAATGTAAACTTACGCTCCTTGGCATTCAGTCTCTTGATAAGTGATTGGTATCCATACGACTGAGTTTACTAGTTTACCCTTTCACTGAATGTATAGTCCTTTGTGGTCCTGGGTTTATGCAGTCATCTCCTATTAGACTCACTACCTTCAATGATCTCTAGGTTTTATCTCCTGTCCCTCACCTGTAGCCAGGAAAATAGGGCAGGTTCACAAGGGTTCAGCAGATGTCCTCAGGGCGGCTGGAGACCACCACTAGCCAGTCTAACTCTGAATTTCTGCTTCTGCTTTGAGTTTGCCCTCTGAGACTTCCTTACTCAGCTTGGTGACTCTTTCAAAAAGTTGTAATATTTTATATAGAATTTTTCATTGTTGCTGGAGGAGGGTTGTAGTGTTTTGGTCTACCACACTGCCAGAAAAGGAAGTCTATTTATTATTTCTCTCCTCCATCTCTTCCCCCGCTGCTGGAACTCTTACCAATCACATGTAACTCTCTGATCCTTCCTCTCAAGATTTCCATCTCTTTATACTTTTTTTTTTTTTTTTTTTGTGGTACGCGGGCCTCTCACTGTTGTGGGCTCTCCCATGGCGGAGCACAGGCTCTGGACACGCAGGCTCAGCGGCCACGGCTCACGGGCCCAGCCGCTCTGCGGCATGTGGGATCTTCCCAGACCGGGGCACGAACCCGTGTCCCCTGCATCGGCAGGCGGACTCTCAACTACTGCGCCACCAGGGAAGCCCTCTTTATACTTTTCCTCTGCGTTTTGAGATATTTCCTTTACTTTATCTTCCAGTTCTCTCATTTTGTTTTCAACCCCTCTCAATGGTTACCGTTCTATCTTCTATGGGAAAAAAAATCATACGTTGTTGTTGTATAATGTCTTTTTATGCCATGAACAATTCTCCTAAGGTGGGGTGATGATGGTGATAGTGATAGTGATGACGTGGTGATGATGGTGATGACAGTGGAGATGATGGTCGTGGTGGTGATGGTGATGATGGTGTTAGCGATGGTGTTTTCACTTATTTACCACTAGTTGAGATGTTCTGTTTTGTCTTCTTCTCTCTGGCACCTGGGTCCCCTTAGGCCTATTTAAATTTTCTTTTTCTTGCTCAGAGCTCTTTGGCCTTCAGTGAAAGCTTTTAGGCTCTCTTTTGCGCTGATGAAAGCCGAGGTAACAAGCCAGCTGTTGCTACCCTGACGAGCACTGAGAGGAAGCTCCCAGTTGTCAGTAGCTGCAGTGTGTTGACAAGCTCCCAGGCCCCTCACCCATGCGGCTCTCCCACATCCTCCCCAGGCCAGAGTAGCCCTACAAGCTCACAGGAGACTACAATGGGGCCCAAGGGGACCCTCTTCCTTTTAGGAACCCCAGAATCTTGGGCCTTATCCTAGGCTTCTGAGATCTGATCCCCTCACTCCCACCTAGCTGGAGGGTGAAAGAGTTGGTGGCTGTTCCCTTTTCTAGAGATTCTGGAAGAGCTCTCTGTTCCACATATACGCTCCAGGCCCTGCCATCGGACACTCCCTTCTGGCTGCCCCTTAGCTCAGGAGGTGGAGTTGAATACAAGCCGGGAGGAACTTTCAGGCCACCCTTCCCACCCCCTCTGCCAATTTTTAAACACACAGTGGCCATCTGTTTGCAAATTTTGGTCTTGCTTATTCTTTTTAGGAACCATATGTTATTGCATTTATATGGCTGTGCGTTCATTTATTTAACCTGAGCTTTTCCCAGATTTTGATTTTTAATATCATACAATGTACAGTCCTTATGAATCTTCATCATCACGCCATTATTATTATTCTAAATTTGCAGTACCTGATTCCCAAAGCTCCATGATGATGATAATAAAAATGTTAGAAATTACTGAATGCCCGTGATGTGCTAGGCCGTTACATGTGTTAACTTATTTAACACTAATTTCACAGCCCTATTTTTATCCTGATTTTACAGATAAGGAAATTAAGTCTCAGAGAGGTTAAGTGACTCATTCAAGGTCACACAGCTAATAGGGGATGGAGGCAAGCTTCAAAGTTCTCATGCCTTCACTATTTCCATACCCTGCATGGAGAATACACTGGGTCAGATTTCCAGTCCAGTTTCTGCAATTTAATAACCACACTTCCCCTGACAAGTGACATTAGCTTCTTGGGACCTAGATTCTTCTGTTACCATAATCTCTGCCTTGCCTCCCTCCCAGCAGTGTGGAAGAGGTCAAAGAGATCGTGTACGTGGAAGCACTTTAAAAACTATAACGTGCCATACACGTACAAATACAAATACAAATAATTGAGATTATTTCTGAGTACACATTTAAGCTTCTTGATTTCAAGCACTGTAGCCCTTTAACAAATGTGAAAGAGATGTCCAGAGATCTAGTCAAATCTCCAAATTGGATACTATATAATGATTGCAGAAACAAGGCATAGCTGTTTTTAAAGATACAAAGTTATCTGTAAATGCCTGGAGCAGTTGCTCTAAGTGTTTTCTGAATCACCTTTTCTTAATTTCTTTTAACTGAATGACAGACTAACTCTAGTCCACTGCTGAATTCCACATTCCTCTCTTTATTTGTTCAAAATTCCTTTTTGTGTGTGTGTAAGAAACATTGCTTTCTTAGGCCTCTCCACTTCCTCTGCACTTCTGTCATACACTAGTGTTTGGCTTTCTGCGGAAGGCCATTTTCACAAAGAAACAAGACTTTATTTTTCATCATTTTGAAAGATGAGAAAGTACTAGATAATGTGTTGATTCATAAGTGGTACAAATTCACACCTCAGTAATCGACAAATGCCACACACCATGGGCATTCAAGGTCCCGAGGGAGTTTATATTTCTGAGTCAAGTCCTTGAATACCGCGGTTCCATGGCAGAAACTAGGCACTCCTTTAGTCGGCGCTTTGCCTGGTAACTAGAGCAGCCTGGCTCCCTTACCAAAATGTGAACATTTCTTGATGCAAAGCCTGCATCTTCTTCATCTTCAGATTCTTCTCCAGAAGTCCCCAGTGCCTGGTGTTTTCATGATTATGCAAAACTTATTTGTAGAACTGAATGGCATCACCTTCATGAATTTTTTCCCCTGCGCTTACCCCTCTCTAGTTAGAGGCAGAGCGGGTTCTTGTTGGCCTTTGTGTGGGACGGCATGTTAGTCATTTGTAGACTGGTCTTTATTTTATCCACCTGGTGAGAGGGAGGGTTTGGACAGGATGATCTTTAGGACCTGTTTAATTAAACAAGGAGGTGTCCCTAATGCCCTGGCCGCCTACAGGAGCAGACCAAAATTTAAGCCTGTGAATGCTTCAAGGTTATGAAACCAAAAGACAACGCAGATAAGCTTGTTGATTTCAAGCACCTTAGCCTCTTAACAAATGTGAAAGATGTGTTCAGAGACCTTGTCAAATCCCCAAATTGGATACCATAAGCTAAAGACAACCAATCACGAACAGCTAACTAGCCTTTAAGCTGTAGTCAATCAAATAATTTCCTACCTTTGCTTTGCACTTTCTCTATGTTTCCCCTGGCTCCCTGCTGCAAAGTGCTCTCAACTGGGTTGACACCACCCTATTCGAATTGATTTTTGCTCAAATAAACTCTTAAACTTTTAAAATATGTCTTAGTTTATCTTTTAACAGATCATGGCTCCCAAAGCCCACCAGTCTCCTGGAGATTAAGAGATACCTGAGCTCCTTCCTGGAAGTTCTGACTCCCAATAGATCTGGGATAGGCAAGAATGAGTAATAAGATCAGCTAACACTTATCAAGAACTTGCTTGGGTCTAGGCATGGTGCTAAGTGTTTTACAAGTTCATGTTCTCAGTTTACATCTTCACAACCATCTGAGGTAGTTGCTATTATGGCCCCTATTTTATAGAGGAAGAAATTTAAGCTAAAAATGGGGGGGGGAGGTGGGGGTAGCTGCCTAGAAGGTTATGTAACTAGTAACGGGTCGAGAGGAGATTCCAGCTCAGATCCGTGCTACAGGAGCCTTTGGCGGGGTGGGTTGGGGGGGAGGGGCTCCTGGTGATTTTGATGATCAGCCAGCTGTGAGAAACGTCGCCCAGAGGCCCACGCCACCCTTAAAGGATGCATCTGTTTGCAATGTTTGGCCCATCCCCCTCCAGTGTTTCTGGAAAAGAACAGCTTTCTCTCTAGACCTAAGACGAGCAGCTGGACCTCTTATCGACATTTCCCAGCCTTCGGGTAACGCCGAGTCCACTCCGCGAGCCTCTGGGTCTCACAGGTTACCCCAGTCTGGGAACCCAGAGAGACTTTCTGTACACCTGGCACTTCTGGTCCCGCCCCGTTTCGCGACACCCCCAATCCTAAGTCCGTTCTTCGCGATTGACGTGACCCCAGAACAGTTATAATTGGTTATAACGGACTGCCGCTCCGCCTCCTCGAAGACTCCGCCTCCCTTTCATTCTGAAAGAAAGAACCTCGGCCCGGGCGCCCAATGAGAAGCGCCCCCACCCCAAAGGTCCCTCCTCTTTCGGCGCCGACTCCGCCCCCAGGGTCGGAGAGATGCCCGCCTTTCGGCGTAGCATGGCCCAATAGGAGGGCGCGACCGTCCGGACGGACGGCAGCCGGCCCAATCCCTGGGCCTCGGGCTGCGTCGCCCCGCCCCTCCGCCGGGCCGAGCGGCGGGCAAGAGCGGGCCTCGGGGCGGCGGCGGCGGCGGACGCGGCCTGAGGGAGCGGCCGGCTGCCGCCTCGGCCGCCGCGGGGTCCATGGCCTGAGCGGCCATGTCCGGCGTGGTGCGGACCCTCAGCCGCTGCCTGCTGCCGGCCGAGGCCGGCGGGGCCCGCGAGCGCAGGGCGGGCGGCGGCGGGGCCCGCGACGCGGAGCGCGAGGCGCGGCGGCGCAGCCGGGACATCGACGCGGGGCTGGCCCGCGAGCGGCGCGCCGTGCGGCGCCTCGTCAAGATCCTGCTGCTGGGCGCGGGCGAGAGCGGCAAGTCCACCTTCCTCAAGCAGATGCGCATCATCCACGGCCGCGAGTTCGACCAGAAGGCGCTGCTCGAGTTCCGCGACACCATCTTCGACAACATCCTTAAGGTACGCTCTCCCCGCGTCCCCGCCCGCACACCTGCGCCCAGGTGCGCGCAGGTGCGGCCCCGCGGACTCCTGCGCCCCGGCCGGCACCGCGGCCCACGCCTTTGTCTGCCCCTGGTCTGGCCGCAGCGGCCCCGTGCCCCCAGCTTTGGGGGAGCCGGCCAAGGATGCGCACCCTGTCTCCCCGTCGGCCTGGTGGCCTTCGCCTCTGCTCTTCTCGGGGATTTGGGGGCTGAGGAAGCGGGAAAGCCGGACACCTTCTGGGGCTTCGGAGGCGCGGGGGTTTTAGCGGTGGGGAGGGCCCCTCCTGGATTCAGGGTGCCGTCCTTGCCCTGCCCTCCCAGTAGGTTCAGAAGAGCGGTGTAGACTGGGGAGGAAACCGGCCGCACGTCTCTCCTTTTAAACTGGTTATTAGGAAAATTTCCAACATATACAGAGTAGAGAAAATAGAAGGAACAGTAAGTACCCAGGCCCCTCTCCACAACTTCAGCAGTGATGGATTCAGCGTCCGTCTTGTTTCACCTGTACCTCTGACCCTGTGATTTTGAAGCAAACCCCAGACACTGTATAGATTCACTGGAAAGTGTTTACAGAGCTCACAGATAAGCGTACGGTGGTTATGTTTTTTAAAATGATGCCTTATGAACCCTGAAAATTTAATAACTCCTTAACATGGTAAAGTACCCAGCCCTGTTCACATTTCCTCCATTGTCACATAACTGTTTTGTTTGCGTTAGGATATAAATCTTTGCATTGCAATTTTTAACATATCTCTCAGGTGTGTTTAATCCCCAGGTGCTCCTTCTGTCCCTTGCTCCATTTTTATCATTTGCTACTTGTTTGTGGGAAAAAAAAGCGTAGAGCTGACCAAGTTTGGGTTCTAGTTTCTGTGTACTGTGTGAACCTGTAGTAGAGGGCCCCAAAGAAGGGAATTCTGGAGAAACCTGATGAGGGGAAAATAGAGCCTCTCCTGTACCTAGAATAGGGTCATTTCCTTTTTTTTTTTTTTTCTTATAGTTTCTTACCTCTACCGTTTCCTTTCCCCTTCACCTGCCCTTTCCATGGCCCATTTTGGGGAAACCAAATTACAGGTATGAGGAAAGTTGTCTCAAAACAGAGGTAGAGGGAAGCTTGTCAAACAGAATCCTCTCTGGAGATGAGATCTTGCGGTGCCTGAGGAACTCTAAATTTAGCCAAGGGCTGTATAACCAGCCCATGGGCACATGTCTTTCACTTCACCCATGAGGAAGCTCTGGGCCTTGGTGATGAAGTGGCTCCCCGCTGGGACCTGGAACCCTGGGCTCCAGACTTCCAGGCCTGCATCAGGAATCTCGCACCAGTATTCTCACTTGCTGTATTTGTTAGTAAAACATTTCGTTTTGATAGAAATAGCTCTTTTAGGATCCTGCCGGGAAGAGAATAATTTGAATGATAAAACACCCGTTTCCTTTTCACCTCTTTCAAAAGCCTCTCTGTGAGTCAGAGCTCTGGCCCAATACTTCATAAACTTTAAAGGCTAGGTGCCCAGTATGATCCAAGGGATTAACTGTGTGTTTAAAATTCCCCTCATCTTCTGGGGTAAAGTTCATCTGATTGTCTTTCTCTGTCACAGAGCTCGATTTTATTTTTGCGGCTTTTCTGGACCTCTTAACCAAGCAGGTTATAAGATTTGGCTGATGGACTCGCAGTTTCTTTCAACTCGGGAGGCAGAGAAAATACTTAGAAACAGAATCTTAAATCTAAATCAGTGTATTAAGTGCATTTTTAGAAAACTCAGTCTTAGCTTTTCCCAATACATACAGACACTAACTTTTACTAACTTCCTTACCAGCAAGAAACAAGATTTGTTGTTAATCAGTATCCTATTTTCCTTGTCAACTTTTTTCTTTTTTAATAATTGTAATTCCATATTAAGCTCACTTTGTCTGTTTTGACCATTTCAATGAGTAGTTAGCAATTCATCTTTCACTGTAAAACCAATAATTACCTCTCCCCTCATTTTTATTTGGACAGATCACTTTGGGAAGAGACTTTTTAAATAAATTGCTTTGTAGTGGCTCTAGTAGCAGATATTTGAATAATAACTCTTCAGAATAATATTTGTGTCTACAAATAGAGTTCGTGTTAACGGGCTATTTTTAAAGCACTAGCTATGTGCCAGGCCTTTTCATATATGGCCTTTAATTTTCGTAATGCTTCAAATGGTATTGTCGCAGCGTAAGGTCAGTTACCTAATTCATAGGTGACACAGCTGGGAACCAAACCTGATCTTTTTTTTTAAATTAAACTTTTAATGCTGAGAGAACTGTAGAGTCCCATGCAGTTTTAATAAATAATAGAGAGCTCCTATGTACCCTTTAACCAGTTCCCCACAACGGTGAGATCTTGTAAAACTAGTACAATATCACAACCAAGATACCGACGTTGAGAAAGTGAAGACACAGAACGTTCCCATCACAACAAGTACTCCTCACGTTGCCTTTTATAGCCACTGCCACCCTTCGCCCTCCCCCGACCTGGCAGTGACTGATCTATTTTCCAATTCTATAATTTCGTCATTTCATGAATATGATATAAATGGAGTCTTGCAAGATGTGACCTTTTGGAATTGGCTTTTATCACTCAGCATGATTCCCTAGAGATACACCCCAGTTACTGTGTGTGTTCACAATCAGTAGTTCCTGCCTTTTAATTGCTGTATCCATGGTAAGAATTTACCACCGTACACCATTTAACCATTCGCCTGTTGAAGGACATCTGGGTTGTTTCCAGTTTCTGCCTATTATGAATAAATCTTCTATGAACACTTGTGTACATGTTTTTTGTAAGTACATAAATTTTCATGTATCTGGGATAAATGCCCAAGAGTGCAGTTGCTCAGCTGTGTGGCAGGTGCATGTTTAGTTTTATAAGAACCTGCCAACCTGCTTCTGAAGTGGCTGTACTATTTTATATTCCCACCAGCTGTGTATGAGTGAGTGATCCAGTTTCTCTGCATCCTTGCTAGCATTTGGTGTTGTCACTATTTTTTATTTCAGCCATCTCTGATAGGTGCGTAAGTGCTATGTTACTGCCATTTTAATTTGCATTTCCCTGTGGCTAGTGATACTTTCCTGTGCTCATTTGCTGTCTGTATATTCTCTTTGATGAAATGTCTCTTCATACTTTTTAGCCGTTTTGTAATTAGGTTCCTTGTTTCTTTATTGTTGAGTTTTGAATGTTCTTTATATATTCTGGGTACCACTCCTTTGTGAAATACGTGTTTTGCAAATATTTTCTCCCAACCCGTAGCTTGTCTTTTCATCCTTTTTAACAGGGTCTTTTGCAGAGCAAAAGTTTTTAATTTTGATGAGGTCCAATTTATCAGTTTTTCCGTTTATGGATCATGCTTTTCGTGTCAAGTCTAAGAACTCTTTACCTAACCCTAGATCCCAAAGATTTTCTCCTATTTTTTAAAAAATTTTATAGGTGTACATTTTACTTTTAAGCCCCTGATCCATTTTGGGTTAATATTTGTATAAGGTGTGAGGTTTAGGTGGAGATTTTTTTGTTTTTTCTCTATGGATGTCCAGTTGTTCCAGGATTATCTGTTGAAAAGACTATCCCTCCTCCTTTGAATTGCTTTTGCATCTTTGTCAAAAATCAAGTGGGCATATTTGTGTGGATCTATTTCTGGGTTTTCCATTCTATTCCACTGATCTATCTCCTCTTCTGCCAATATCACACGATGTTGATTGCTATCGCTATATAGTAGGCTTAATATCAAAGTGATTTCTCCCACTTCACTTTTCAAGATTGTTTTAGCTATTCTAGGGTCTGTGCCTTTCCATTGTAAATTTTAGAATAAGCTTTCTTATGTCTGTATTAAAAAAAAAAACTTGCTGTGATTTTGATAGCATTTGCATTAAACCATAGATCAGTTTGGGGAGAATTGACATCTCTCCTATGTTGAGTCTTCCAATTCATGAACATAGTATGTCCTTATTTATTTAGGTTGTCTTTGATTTCTTTCATCAGCATTTTGCACTTATCAACATACAGATCCTGTACATGTTTTGTTACATTTATACTTAAGTATTACATTTTCTTTAGAGCAGTTGTAAGTGATACTGTGCTTTTACTTTAAGTTTCCACATACTCATTGTTACTGTATAGCAATAGGATTGATTTTTGTGTCAATCATGTGTCCTGTGACCTTGCCAAATACATTTAATGGTTCTAAGAGCTTTCCTATAGATTCTTCGGGATTTTCTATGTAGATCATCATGTTATCTGCAAATAGGGACACTTATTTCTTCTTTCCCTAAAGTTAGGTATGCCTTTATTTCTTTTTCTTGCCTTACTGCAGTGGCTAGAACTTCCAGTATTAAGAGAGGTGAGAATAGTCATATCTTATGTTTCTTTCCTGATGTTGGTGATTTGTGTCTTCTCTTTTTATTTTTCTCAGTATTTTAGAGGCTTATCAGTTTTACTGATTTTTTTCCCCTGAAAACTGGCTTTTTATGTCATTGATTTTTCTGTTTTCAGTTTCATTTATTTCTGCTTTTTATTATTTTTTTCCTCCTACTTGCTCTGATTTTATTTTGCTCTTTTTTTTTTAATTTCCTGAGGTAGAGACTTAGATTATTTACTTGAGACCTCTCCTCTTTTCTAATGTAAACATTTTAAGTGCTATAAATTTCCCCCTCAGCACTGCTTTAGCTGTAGTCACATATTTTGATATGTGGCATTTTAATTTTTATTCAGTTTCGTATGTATTTTTCTTGCTTTTGAGATAGCTTCTTTGGCCCATAGATTGTTTAGAAGTGTGTTACAGTTTCCAAGAGTAGAGAGATTTTCCTGTTATCTTTCTGTTCCTGATTTCTATGACTCCATTATGGTCAGAGAACATACTTTGTATGACTTCAGTTCTTTTAAATTTTTTGAGGTTTGTTTTATGACTCAGAATATGGTCTATCTTGGTATATGCTCAGTGGGCTTACGTTGGTGACTGTTCCATGGGTACTTGAAAAAAAATGTGTATTCTGTTGTTTGGTGGCGTTTTCTGCATATGTTGATTTGATCGGTTGCTTGATGGTGGTGTTGAGTTCTGTATCCTTGCTGATTTTCTTTTTAGTAGTTCTATCAGTTGCTGAGTGAGGTGTTGAAGTCTCCAACTATAATTGTCCATTTCTCCTTTAGTTCTATTGGGTTTTGCTTCATGTATTTTGAGACTTTGTTGTGTGGTACGTAAACATTTAGGATTATTATGTCCTCCTGATGGGTTGGTCTTTTTGTCATTATGTAATGTCCCTTTTGGTCTCTAGTAATTGTCTTTGCTCTGAAGTCTACTTTATCAGCTATTTTAACATAGCCACTCTTTTTTTTTAAATGAATGCTTTCATGGTATATGTTTACATCCTTTTGACCTACCCACATTGTTGTTTTGAAATGAGTTTCTTATAGACAGCATATTGTTATATTTTCTTATCTACTCTGCCGATCTGTTAATTTGTATATTCAGATGATTTACGTTTAAGGTAATTATTAACATGTTAGGGCACAAGTCTCCTATTTTATTATTTTATGTTTTTGTTTTTGTTTCTTCTGTTTCTATGCTTCCTGCAGGTTATTTAAACATCTTTATTGATTGATATTTTGAGTAGCATATCAATCAAAGCTTTGTATCATTTTCTTGGTAGTTGCTCTAAGCTTACCATATACATACGCAATTTATCCCAGTCTACTGGAAGCTGTGTTTTACAGCTTTAAGTGAAGTGTGGGAACTTTATTTCCATTTAGATCCCTTTACCCTCCCCACCTTTTAAAAAATATTTATTTATTTATTTTTGGCTGCATTGGGTTTTCGTTGCTGCGCGCGGGCTTTCTCTAGTTGTGGCAAGTGGGGCCTACTCTGTGTTGTGCACGGGCTTCTCATTGTGGTGGCTTCTCTTGTTGCGGAGCACAGACTCTAGGCACGAGGGCTTCAGTAGTTGTGGCTCACAGGCTTAGTTGCTCCACAGCATGTGGGATCTTCCCGGACCAGGGCTGGAACCCACATCCCCTGCATTGGCAGGTGGATTCTTAACCACTGCGCCACCAGGGAAATCCTTACCCTCCCCACCTTTAAAATATCAGTGTCTTAAGTATTTCTTATACTTTGAGCACCACATCAGATGGTTTTACTTGAGTCATCAAATAGGATTTAAGAAATGCACGAGAAATAGGAGAATTTGTTATATTTATGCCTGTTTTTACCTATTCTGACTGTGTCCGTTCCTTGCTGAAGTTCTAGCCTTCTCCTGTTACTCTCTCCTTTCTCTTTGGAGAATTTCCCTTAGCCAGTCTTTAAGCATGGATTTGCCTGCAACAAATTCTCTCAGCTTTCCTTGTCCAAGAATGTCTTTATTTCACCTTTAATCTTGAAGGATGTCTTAGCTAGCGATTGGACTCACAGCTGACACTTATTTTCTTTTAGTCCTTGAAAAATGTGCCACCTCCTTCTGACCTCTGGTTTCAGACGAGAAATCAAATCATTCGAATTGCTGTTCCTCTGTAAGCTTGTCATGTCTCTCTGGCTGATTTTAAGATTTTTCCTTTGTCGTTGGTTTCCTGAAGTTTAATTATGATTTGTCTGGACATAGGTTTCTTTCAGCTTATTATATTTGGGGTTTGCTCAGCTTCTTAAATCTGTATATTTATGTCTTTTGCCAAAATTGGGACATTTTCTGCCATTATTTCTTCACATACTTTTTCGGTCCTGCTCTTTTTCTCCCTTCCTTCTGGGACTCTGTTGATAGGCATCTAGCTCTTGTTCCTGACCTCTGGGTCCCTGAGACTCTGTTTCTTGTGGAAACAGAGGGGTTTGTGGGGTTCTAGCTCTGGCTCTCCCTAGGCCTGGCTGACACCAGGGAAGGCGAGGGGGCGGAAGTGACACTTGGCCCAGTCCCCCCCCACCTTCTACCCTCTGGGACTGGGTGGGGTGGAGGCTCAGCTCCCCCTCCCCCAACACTGCCCTGGTTGGGGGTTGGGAACACTTCCTGTGTGTCTAGGCAGGGATGGGCGCTGAGGTCCCTGTGTGGCCCCACTGCCAGCACGACGTGGTGGGCCACTTGGAACATGCCTGGTTCTGAGGCACAGGAAGGGGATGTGGAAGGTCAGCTTCCCTTTCAACCCCACTGAAACCTCAGAGGACGATTCTGCAGTTTTTCTGTTGGTTTTTGGCTGGAATAGGGTGGGTGTTGTCAAAAACGTTTTCTGTTGTAAGACCACCCTTTTCCTGGCCCTTTGGCTGGGGAGACAAGCTGCTCTTGGAGCTCTTTCCATCTGCCTTTTGGCTTTTCCAGCTTGGAGGCACTGGCAGCACCTTATCCTGGGCTGGTAGGGACAGTCAGGACACCTGGGGGACTCGCTGCCACGTCTTTCCTCAAGTCCTGGGTCCCAGGCAGCCTGCCACCTTCTTCCCACCCCCTTTCCTATGCGTGTTTTGTTGTGTTGTTTCTAGAGCCTTTTCACTTGTAGTGGGGAGGGCCTGGGAGGAATGGAGCTACTCTGTCTTGGCAGAACCGGACCAGACGTCTTCATCTTCCTGGTCCTTGATTCCAGGTTCAGGGCTCTTCCTTCGTGATCACAGTTGTGCCTGAGTTTGAGCACATTGTTTCTTTAACTTCATTGCCTCACTCTACCCCCTTGATGGATTATTTGAATCTACTAGTTGCTTTGACTTCCTGTAACTATTATCCATAAGACTACCTAATCTTTCTTTTTATTTTATTTTATTATTATTATTATTTTTTTTTTTTGCGGTACGCGGGCCTCTCACTGCTGTGGCCTCTCCCATTGCGGAGCACAGGCTCCGGATGCGCAGGCTCAGCAGCCATGGCTCACGGGCCCAGCCGCTCCGCGGCATGTGGGATCTTCCCGGACCGGGCACGAACCCGTGTCCCCTGCATCGGCAGGCAGACTCTCAACCACTGCGCCACCAGGGAAGCCCTCTTTTTATTTTTATAATCATTTTTTTCTTACCATCTTTATTGGAGTATAATTGCTTTACAGTGTTGTGTTAGTTGCTGCTGTATAATAAAGTGAATCAGCTATGTGTATACATGTATCCCCATATGCCCTTCCTCTTGCGTCTCCCTCCCACCCTCCCTATCCCACCCCTCTAGGTGGTCACAAAGCACGGAGCTGATCTTTCTGTGCTATGCGGCTGCTTCCCACTAGCTATCTGTTTTACATTTGGTAGTGTATATATGTCCATGCCACTCTCCCACTTCGTCCCAGCTTACCCTTCCCCCTCCGCGTGTCCTCAAGTCCATTCTCTACGTCTGCATCTTTATTCCTGTCCTGCCCCTACGTTCTTTAGAACCTTTTTTTTTTTTTAAGATTCTATATATATGTGTTAGCATACGGTATTTGTTTTTCTCTTTCTGACTTACTTCACTCTGTATGACAGTCTCTAGGTCCATCCACCTCACTACAAATAACTCAATTTCGTTTCTTTTTATGGCTGAGTTATATTCCATTGTGTATATATGTGCCACATCTTCTTTATCCATTCATCTGTCGATGGACACTTAGGTTGCTTCCATATTTTTATAACCTTAAAGATGCTAGTCTGTCACTTCCCAAGTGGGCTCTCCCAAATGTTCATGTATTTGGTGCTTCAGAAATTATTTAATAACGCCTCTGGTGCTAGCGAGTGCCTCAGTGCATGTGTGGAAGGCTTTAAACCAGCTTGGCTTTATCTCACCGTGCTTTCCACTCCCTCATCAGTAATTTCAAGAACGATTTTTTTTTTTTTTTTTTTTTTTTTTTTTTTTTTTTGCGGTACGCGGGCCTCTCACTGCTGTGGCCTCTCCCGTTGTGGAGTACAGGCTCCAGAGGCGCAGGCTCCGCGGCCATGGCTCACGGGCCCAGCCGCTCCGCGGCATGTGGGATCCTCCCGGACCGGGGCACGAACCCGTGTCCCCTGCATCGGCAGGCGGACTCTCAACCACTGCGCCACCAGGGAAGCCCCAAGAACGATTTTTAATTAACCGATTTTTACATCCAGTTAGAGGTGAGTAAAATGTTAGCTGTGTGAGCTGTCCTTTGTTACGTGGACTGGAAATCAAATGCAGAATCGCATGGGTGCATCATTTAACCACACAAAGGCAGACTTTCCTTGTATATATACATATTGATGATTTTAAAACCTTGTGAGTAATTAAATTATTAGAATTAGTGGTCTTTTGTTGGCACTGAAACGAATTCAATTCAACAAAATTTTTGGACCGTATATCCAAGGATTTGTGCTCTGTGCTGGTGGGGAGAAGGATATTATTTATTTATTTATGGCGGTACGCGGGCCTCTCACTGCCGTGGCTTCTCCCGCTGCGGAGCACAGGCCCAGCGGCCATGGCTCACGGGCCCAGCCGCTCTGCGGCACGCGGGATCCTCCTGGACCGGGGCACGAACCCGCGTCCCCTGCATCGGCAGGCGGGCTCTCAACCACTGCGCCACCAGGGAAGCCCAGAGACAGATATTTAATGACAAGTCCTGCCCAGTCCCTACCCTGCAGGCACTCTGACTAGCTGGGGAGACAGTTGCTCTTGTAACTAGTGTTCAGTCTGAGTGTAACCAGACTCAACGCCAGTGCAGAGGCAGGGAGGCGGCCCAGTGGTGAGCAGGGAAGGTTAACTGGCTGAGGTACCCAGGAAAGCCTGCCAAGGAGGCATGATGTGAGCTGGCTTGCGAGGGCCCTGCAGGAGTCCAGCAGGTGGAGAAGAACTCACAGCTGAGACCATCTCAGTGCCCTACGTTTGTCTATCAGTTAAGACAGAGTTCTAGTAAGTAGAGGTATTAAAGAATGAATGTAGGAGTGAGACAGAACTTTCTAGTGCCAAGGACTTGTAATGAGACGGCTTGCTAGGCACCTGTGGTCACGATGCTCTGTGGCTGAAAACTGGACCTTCTTCCTGTGAAATCTGTGTGTGTGCATACAGTTTCAAGGAGCTCCCTGGACATGCTGAATCCCAAGAGTGGGCCTACATGTGCCCTGTGGACTGCAGTTGAAGAACTTTTGTTGTAGAATACCAAGGTTATGTTAGGTTTTAAAAAATCTTTTATTATTTTTTTTTAGAATTGTTTGCTGTATTATATTTACCTTTTTGCTAAGGTGAAGAAGACTTAGAAGAAGCCTCCACTGCTGTCTGGAATTTTTAAGCACTTTGAAACTCCTGACCTGCAGAATCTTTGTTTCTTGGGTTCCGAAGCAGCACTCTGGGCTTGATGCTACAGTGGGTTTGCGTGAGAGGGAAGCACAAATGTGCTTCTGGGGTCTGGAAGAACAGTTGGGTTTTTATTGCTTTTTTGGCAAATTGCATTTAAGTAAGCAAGTTTACTTTTACATGTGGACACAGATGGTTGGTCCTTTAGTAATGCCAAAAAACAAAAACAACAACATCTTTTTCCATTGGTTAAAAAAATCCAGAGACTGCCCTCTGGCCATTGTTGGGGATTCAGAGCACATGGACAGTTGGTTTTCCCCTCCAGCTTTCAGGTTGACATGTTGATTATTTTAACCAAATCTATTTTTCAGGGCGCAGTATTTGACCTTTAGTCATCTGTCACGTGGGATTTGGGATATAGCTGTGCTTGATGCCAGGTAGTGTTCTGTTGGCAGCTCGTAATTACTTTTTGTTGTTACATAGTTGAGAGTGGGGACGTGGATCTTACCGGTTTTAAATGGAACTGAAGATTTAAACTGAAGTCTTACCTACAGATCTAATGATAGGGTGATCTTCAAACCAAAGAAGCTAATGTTGTGTAATGGACCTAATGCTTAACTTACATTACCTGAAGGGCAGTGCCGTCCCTTAAAGACAGGCTGGTTTACTTCATGTTATAACTCCTATAGTTTGGAGTTAAACAGAAGCAATAGAGTCCTCTTTGCATCTTCTGTCAAGTGGGCTGGACAGAGCAGCTGCTTGGCTACAATGCATTGCCCTCTTAGAGTGAACAAGGTACGAAGAATAGTTGCTGACCATGTGATAGTCATCTTTTTGCATGATTCTTTTGCGCGTTAAGATATTTATCTCACGTTAGGATCAATGTTCAGGTAGGTCCAGGTATGTGGTTTATGGAATGGAAGGCATAGTTTGCATCCTGCGTTAGTGTGTTGGTTAGAGACGCCGTCGCTTCTGCCTTGGTACGGTGAACTGAACCATTTGGAACTTGTGCTCTGGAGGTGCAGCATCCAGAGGACAGAACAGCAACAGTTGTTACTCTTGAGAGTATTTGCAAGAGGATAGAGGTAGTAGGAGGGCAGCAGGGCCCTTGTCCTGGGTGCCGAGGGGAGGAAGCCGCTCCTGGTCCTGCTTTGTTAAGGAAGCACGGGCCAAGTATTCAATAGCTGACACTTCGCTCTGAACCTGGGCATCCAGTTTACTGTCTGGTCTACAAGCCACGCACCAGCCTCGTCAGATGGCCCTGTTAGACTCAGCAGCACACCGGCCTTAATGGGCATTCGCTGGTGTTAGCCAGCACACCCAGGCCTTAGGCAGTCAAGTGACTGTGTGAACTTGAGCAGAAACTCCAAACCAAGGGATTGCTCAGACTCAGAGAACTTGTGTCCTGTGCTGTGTTAATACTGACGTTACCTCGGTGGGGTGTTCTGGTGATGTGCGCGGTGTGGGTTCCACCGAGGCCTTGAGTGCTTCTGGGGCAGCCACGGAGGTTCCCTGCCATATCCAGGGAAGCCCAGGGGAGAGGTTAGGGCCATGGGAAACCTGCACCCATCATTCCGGGCCAAGCCCTTTGTGTTGTGCTGTGTGCACGATGGCAAGTCCTCCTTCCACGGTGCTTCTCTGCCTGGTTGGCTTCAGTGGGGATGGGAAACACAAGGGAGGGCAGGGCAGGAAAGGGGACTTCCCTGGTTAAGTCACTGGCAGGACCGGGGAGCCCTAGCCTAGCTGAAGGAGGCTACCACGTTGTATTCATACAGTCGAATACAGGTTGTATGATGAGATTCACCTACGCTAGTGTGACAGTAAATATCCTGGGGCCACATCACTGACCTAGACTGCAGAGAAGCTTGTAGCAAGCTCCACCGTCACTGACAGCACGCCCTGTGATGCAGATTGCATTCGTTTTCAAGGTAAATCTTTGTGCATCTCTGTAAGACAAGATACTCAGTGTTACAAGCAAAAGACTTGACATTTACCGAGAAAGGAAAGGAAGTAATTAAAGTCTCACCTTACTGCTGGTTTCCTTTACAGGTAAAAGGGAACAGCTGCTTCAGAGGTTTGTTTTTGGAATTTTTATAACACCTGTCAGCAGGATTTTTAATCTGTGTTTTCACTGACACTGAGTTCTCCATCTACAATTGTTGGCACACAGGAGATGACCCCAAAATTATTTATACTTTTTGTGGCCACTTAAAGTGTTGGGATTTTTTGTTTTTTTGTGGTTTTTTTTCAAGGAAACGAAGTTCTGTCATTTTAGTTTTAGGCTGGGGAAAGGAAATGTTTTTCCCAGGAGTCTGATGACTCGATTAGGTAGATGGACGTTGAAAGCTCTGTTAGAAGCGAGCAGTGACGTGGAACACAAGGCGGGGGCAGGGGGCGGGGACTCCCGAGATGAGCCGATGAGAACACAGTAATGGGACTGTGTTTTTAAACAAACAGGCCAGAACTAGCAGAACAGACTGGTTAAAGCAGATGTCTCATTAAAAGTAATCCTCTCAGGAGGCCACGTCAACAGATACGCGTGTGTTTATGTGCCCAGAAGGAGTAATACCTTTCCTTGGTGTGGGGAGCTTCTGGGTTTGTGTTTAAAGCACCTTCTCTGTTATCTCATTGGACCTGCTCAGTAGGCTCGTCGGGGTTTTTTTTACTCTGACGGGAGGGATTTTCATTTTCCAGATGCAGTTGTATTTTTGCCTCTCTCGCCATCCCTCTGCCCCCTCTGCAGGGGGCAGGGAGGAGTGGGCTCCGGCCGCCTGCCCACAGGGGCCGGTTCTCAGCCCTAAGCTGTAGGCGTGGCCCTGCCTGTGTTGGTCCAGCTGTGCCAGGGAGCAGACCTACTTGGCTGCAAATCGAAAACCAAACTCTCCCATCTGGCTTTTATTAGTAGGAAAGCCAGTATTTTGATCTCCATCTATCTATCTCTGACTCCTGTTTTGATCTCCACGTTGACTCTAGACTTGGGAGCGGAAGAGGCAGCTGGAGACTCGGGAGTACGAGCTTGCCTGGGGCGCCCACGGCGCTGGAACTCCCTTGTTGACGGGTCCGTTTGGCTCTTTTTCTGCCACGAGAGGAAATAGCAAAGTGATCATTATTTTAGGCATAAATGTAGTTGTACCCGAAGGACACCATCACTTTCTATTTCCTCACAGAAAGTAGAAGCAGCTCACTGTGCTTACTGGCTTATGTGAGATGTTAGCGCCTGCAAGCCTAGGAGTTGCTGGGTTTCTAACCTCCCACTTCTCCCATGTCGGGGAGCTCACCTCACTGAAGGAGCTTCCTTGACATGGAGATGTTTTGGAGACTCTGACACACTTGGACCCATTTGACACAGTGTTCTGTGGAGCAGCACAAAATGCAGAGCCTCCTTCTACATGAATTAGTTCGCCCTCCTTGAGTGAATTAACTTGTTCAGCAGATTCCCCAGGTACTGGGATATAGCAAAGAATAAGACGGAGAATTCCTCGCTCCGGTGGGTAGAGCTGCCATCAGCCCCTTGCCGTGTCCTTACAGCCCATGCATCTCTCAGTGGGGTGTTCTGTAACTCCTGAAGGAAGAAAAGGCACAGCCCTGTAGCGAGCTGGAAAGAAGGAATTCACACAGAGGAAGCAGGAGCAAATGCCCTGAGGTAGGAAGGCCAGAAAGAAACTGGAAGGAATGAAAGAAGCTCTGTGGAAATGATGGGTGGAGAGGTGGGAGAGGGAACCTGGGTGAGACCTGGCAGGGCCTCCAGGCCCAGGTGATCCTAGTGGCAACAGGGGGCGGATTGCAGCGTTTCAAGCAGAGGGTTGCCTTGATCTCCTTTTTCAAAGCTCCGTCTGGGGGAATATGTTAGAGTGAGGCCGGATCAGAGAATCTTCTCCCATTCCCTAGTGGTATAGCTGCATACATAAACAGCCATGTGTGCATTTAAAAAATAATCTTAACGTATGAATATAGAAAAATTCAGCAGAAGTAATCAAGGAAGGAAAAAGAACATGATTACACATGTAGTTTACACACATGAACTGTATAAAATGCTGATATTTGACCCTTTTTGACTTACAAAAATGGCAGTATTATATGGTCCAGCCTAACATCTTAAAAACACTGCATCCAGGGACAAAAAGAGAGGATTCTAGGGCTGTGTTGTGTGCCTCTTAACCTCAGCTCCTCCTCCTGAAAGTAACATCGAGGAAGGAAGGTGAGTCAGCAGAATCCTGAACATTTGTACTGACAGCTTCCAGTTTGGAGAGCAGCAGCCCCGGGGCCTGGAGAGGTCTGCTCCAGCAGAGGGCCGGCTGCAAGGGCCAACCGTGCGCTGCCGCCAGAGCACGGAGCTGAGCCGAAGCTCGGGAGACGGGAGAGGAGGGCAGGTGGAGGGCTTGGAGTGGGGTTTCGGAAGAGAATCCGTAGTTTTCAGCTTTCTTCACCTCCATCCCCTCAGACATAAATTGAAAGCAACGTACATTGTCAAATCTAATTCTGATCTGGGATGTCAACTAAGGTAGGAGTGGTATCAGGGAAATTGAAGTCAAAGAATAAAGGTTGGTGGAGAGTTAAGCAAGAGAAAGTTGGAAAGAAATGGCATGGCGCCTGTAGCGTGCAAAAGACAGATGAAAAACCAAGTCTGGAAAAAAAGGTAAACTGACACAGAAGTAGATTGCCCAAGAGTGCTTTATATTGTATAAGAACAAGAAACATCTAGATGATGTAAAACCAGAGCTCAAGGGTATAATAAAACAATAAAATGAGAGAAAAAGGGAAACTGCAGAGTTAGTGATACACTGAAAACTCGGGCAACACCGTTATAGATCTCATAAATAGGTCAGAAACAGAATGGAAAATTAATTACGACATGGGTGGGGGGGGTGTCCGGTCTGACTCACTGTTGATCCCCCCGTGTTTGTAGACTTAGGACTTAGAGAGACACGTGCATGTAAACTTATCCCTAAACTTCGGTGTCCAAAAGAGTCCTGCTGTGCCCGCAGAGGGAGATAAATAAAGGTGTTTTTGCCGACTTCATGGTCACTTTGCTCTCCTCTCATCTCTGTCTAAACTGTCCAGGGCAGGGACTGCAAGTGGACTTCTGTGCTTTCAGCCCATCGCTGTGTTACCCCTGTGAGCCCTTTGTACTCCCCTGTGGCAAACGGGCCTTTTAGATGTGGGTCTGTCCCCTAAAGAAGGACCTTTTTGAGTAGAGAGAACTTCATTTATTTAGCCACCTGCTAACCTGAGGTCCTCAGCAGCAGGAGTATTTTCACTGGTTTCTCTTTCCTGGTGTTTAACCTTGTGCCGACACGTCATGGGAGAAGAGAACTTGGGGCGGCACCTGCAGAGTTTCGTAAGAACTCTGTCCTTTTCCGTCTCCTCCTCAGCACCACGTAACCGAAGTGACTGCTTTCGTGTGTGTGTGTGTGTGTGTGTGTGTGTGTGTGTGTGTGTGTGTGTGTGTGTGTGTGTGTGTGTGTGTGTGTGTGTGGCTTCACAGTTTTCAAACCCTCTTTCACATAATTTTCTGGTTTGTTAACTGTGACAACTTTACAGTAACCGGAGAAAGGCAAGGTGGGGTCTACGCTACTGATGAGAGAACGGAGGTGGTCCCCCCTTTGTGACATATGTGACTCCACCTGCTGGGGAGTGGGTGACTGGGGACCATGGGGGTTTACGTAGCCTCACGTTTTTAAGAAATGGGAGTATTGCTCACATGGTGATAATGTTCCCAGCAAGTTTAATTTTCCTGTATTATGACATCAGTGGTAGATTTGGGAACTTTGCTAGCATAGATGATGATTGTTACAGGTGAGCCTAACCACAACTGAATCTCACGTAGGATACAGTGCAAAACTCAGGGAAACACACACACACACCCTCACACACGCACTCACACTCACTATAAAATAGTTCATGTGTTATGATACTGTCGTAAAAATATATGTAACCATACCTTAAACACTTATTTTGTTATGCTTCTGATATATTTTTATTTCTATGAAACACTTATGAATTTGGTTTTTTTAAAATACACTTTCTACAGTAAATATTATTTTAAAGACTGCCTTGGTAATAGTAATCTTATAGTATGAGTCCTTGGGAGTATAATTGCACAGTCCAGGAGTGATGATTTAATGCTTTCTTTCCTTATGTACTTTACTGCAGTTACCAGGACATTCTCATTTTGAATCGTAGGTGTTCTTAAAAAAAAAAAAAAATTGTGGTTTCAACCTTGCTTTAGAATTTTTGTAATCTTGAATATTTTCAGAATGTGTAAATATTTGCTGAGGAGACCACGGCATCTTCAGCATTTTAAGTGGGAACTTGCTTCTTAATTCTTGGTAACTTCAGGGAAAAGAGCTGCAAGGTTGCCTGCGTGCTCCTTCCTCTGTCTAGTACAGATTAAAACTCTTCTGACAAAGTAAAATGTCCTTTTCTAGTCTTTCACAAATTTTTTTACAATAACATTCTTAAAAATAAAAGTATTGGAGAATGTATAAGGAGAATGTTTTAAATGTAGGTGTTTTTGAAGTAGATTAAAAGACTTAAATCTTTTTTTTTTTTTTTTTTTCGCCGTACGCGGGCCTCTCACTGTTGTGGCCTCTTCCGTTGCGGAGCACAGGCTCCGGACGCGCAGGCTCAGCGGCCATGGCTCACGGGCCCAGCCGCTCCGCGGCATGTGGGATCTTCCCAGACCGGGGCACGAACCCGCGTCCCCTGCATCGGCAGGCGGACTCTCAACCACTGCGCCACCAGGGAAGCCCCTTAAATCTTTTTTTTATTTTATAGGAGGATAGTTTATTTACAATGTTGTGTTAGTTTCTGGTGCACAGCAAAGTGATTCAGATATATATATTCTTTTTCATATTTTCTATTATGGTCTATCATAGGATATTGAATATAGATCGCTGTGCTATACATTAGGAGCTTGTTGTTTTTCCATCCTGTATATGAGTTTGCATCTGCTAATCCCAAACTCGAAATCCATCCCTCCCCCATCCCACCCCTCACCTTGGCAGCCACAAGTCTTTTCTCTCTGTCTGTGAGTCTGTTTCTGTTTCATAGATAAGTTCACTTGTGTCATATTTTAGAGTCTGTGTATAAGTGATATCACAAGGTTTTTGTCTTTCTCCTTCTGACTTACTTCGCTTGGTATGATAATCTCTAGGTCCATCCCTGTAGCTGTAAATGCCATTATTTCATTCTTTTTTATGGCTGAGGAATATTCCATTGTGTATATATACCACATCTTTAAAGACTTAAATCTTGAATTGAACCTTCTAAAACAATTTCGTCCAATGTTTGTATAGTTAATTAGGGATATAATAAATATACCTAAATAGTTATTTTCTTTTATGTTGTTTTTATAATTAATACTCAGGCGACTGTTTCCTTGAATGTGACTTTTTTCCCCCAAATAGTTTTGACATTGATCCTGTCATCTGACCTATCTTATATAAATGACATGATCAAAGAGGAAATCATTTAGTGCTCAATTATAGATAACAGTCACAAATACCTGGTAGTTAGAGTGCCTGAAGGTGTTTCAGGAATGAGGAAAAATTATCCCTGCACAGAGGCATTTTTATTTCAGACTGGAGCAAGTCAGGAATGCCAACTACTAATCTAATAATTCAGTGATGTGCTGGAGATTCTACTCAGTTAAATAAAAGGAAGAACAGTAGGTGTATCTACTAGAAAGGAAGGAACAAAATTAACAGTATAAGTAGTAAACCCAAAGTATCATCTAAAAGTTATTGGAATCAAAAATAGTCACAGGAGTGGCTGGATACAAAGTAAATGTTTGTGCCTGGACGTGTTTGCCTCTCTGTAATAGAAAAATCTCCCACTCATAACACCAACAAAAAGGATAAAATACCTAGGAATAAGCAAGAAGTGAATAAAATCTATTTGATGAAAGCCATAAAACTTTGCTGAAGAACATAAAAATCATGGAAAATTTGATTATTTTTTGTGAGTAGGAATTCTTGATATTGTAAAAATGCCAATTTATGAATTGAGCACACCACCAGTCAAATCCCTCTTTATTTTTCTTGGAACTTGACAGAACCATTCTAAGGTTTGTGTGATGAGTAAATGTGTGATAATAACTAATAAAATTCTGAGAATGCATTGTTTGGGGTAGTTATCATGAGAAATATTAAAGTATTATGGAGCTACCATAATTAAAGTAGGGCAGTACTGGCTCAGGCATGCACAGAGGGTCAGTGAAATAGAATAGAATCCCAGACAGACCCACATGTGTTTGGGACTTAAGAATATCATGAAGCGTTTTCAAAACAGTAGAAAAAGATGGATGATTGAGTAAATTGTGCTGTGAAAATGGCTAACCATTCAGGAAAAAAGGTAGATCTGTTTCTAATGCAATAATAAATTCCATATGGTTTAAAAATAAAAATATTAAAAAGGGGATCATGAAAAGACAGGCTAGAAAGTAGATGAACACTTTTAGGATCTCAGGATAAGGAAAGCCTTTTAAGTTATGACACCAAAGACAGAAATGATCAGGTCAGGGGGTGTATGTTTTTGACTCCATAACTTTTAAAATTCTGTTTGGCCAAAAAGAGCATGAAGTCGAGTGGGGAATAATATTTAAAACATATAGTAAAAAATTGGTGTCCTTAATCCTCTAATATTCGTCCACCTACCAGTAACTTCCGAATTTATATATGTAGCCCTGTCTGTACCCTTGCTCTTTGGACTCCTGTGTACCACATTCTCCTCGATGTCTCCACCTCTGTCCAGTGGGCATCTTGAACTCAACAAACAAAACCAAACTCCTGACCCCTCGTCCCACTCCCCTCTGACATTTCAGCTCGTGGCCCCACTGCCTGGTTGTCCAATCTGAAAACCGAATCGTCTTTAAAACCACTTTTCCCAGCATCCAGTCCATTGGTATGTCCTGATGACGCGTGTATCCTGAGTCCTCTTCTCTCCTGCTCTGTGCACAGCCTAGTCCAAGCCCCACTGGCCTCTGGCCAGTTGTGCAGTAGCCCCCCGAGTGGCCCCAGGTGGAGTCACTTTGTGGTTACTCTCACAGTTCAGATGTTTTAAATCAGGACGACAGTGTTTGAATTTCTATGGGACATCAAAAAGGTCACCTAACCAGATAGAGTTGCTTTAATATGACCTTTTTATTTTTACTCTGCTTTTTTCGTAATCAAGGTAAAATTCACATAACATAAAATTAACCACTTCAAAGTGAAGAATTCCGTGGCATTTAGTACATTCACTATGTTGTGTAACCATCACCTCCATCTAGTTCCAAAACATTTCCATCACCCCAGAAGGAAACCTTGACTTGCTAAGCTGTGACTCCCTGTTAGCCCTCCCCCAGCAACCACTGATCTCCTTTCTGTCTATGCATTTACCTATTCTGGGTATTTCATGTAAATGGAATCATATCATGTGTAATCTTTTGTGTCTGGCTTCTCTCACTTAGCATTTTTTTTATAAATAGCTTTATTTTCTTTTAGAACAATTTTAGGTTTACAGAAAAACTGAGCAGAAGATAGAGTTCCCACATACCCCTCCTAAGAGTTTCCCTATTATTCACATCTTGCATTAGTTAGGTACCTTGTTATTATTGATGAACCGGTATTGATACATTGACTCAAGTCCATAATTTCATTAGGGTTCAATCTTTGTGTCAAATAGCCCTTTGGGTTTTGACAAATGGATCCACCATCACAGTATCAAACAGAGTAGTTTCACTACCCTAAAAATCGTGTGTGTTCCACCTCCATCCTTCCTTCCTTCCTTCCCCCCACCATCCCTCCATCCTTCCTTCCCCCCATCCTTCATCCCTCCATCCTTCCTTCCCCCCACCCCGGGCAACCACTGACCTTTTACTGTCTCCATAGTTTTGCCTTTTTCCAGAATGTCATATAGGTGGAATCATACAGTATGTAGCCTTTTCAGATTGGCTTCTGTCAGTTAGCAATATCCATTTAAGGTTCCTCCATGTCTTTTTATGGTCTGATAGCTCATTTCTTTTTATCGCTGAATCATACACCCTTGTCTAGATGTACCACAGTTTGTTTTTCCGTTTACCAGTTGAAGGACATCTCAGTTGCTTCCAGTCATTAGCGGTTATGAATGAAGCTGCTATAAACAGTTGTGTGCAAGTTTTTGTGTAGACGTAAGTTTTCAGCTCCTATGGATAAATACCTTGGAGTGCAATTACTGGATCATATGGTAAGAGTATGTATAGTTTTTTTTTTTTTTTTGCGGTACGCGGGCCTCTCACTGTTGCGGCCTCTCCCGTTGCGAAGCACAGGCTCCGAACACGCAGGCCCAGCGGCCATGGCTCACGGGCCCAGCCACTCCGCGGCATGTGGGATCCTCCCAGACCGGGGCACGAACATGTGCCCCCTGCATCGGCAGGCGGACTCCCAGCCACTGCGCCACCAGGGAAGCCCGAGTATGTATAGTTTTGTAAGAAACCACTACACTGTCTTCCAAAGTGGCTGTACCATTTGGCATTCTCACCAGCAGTAAATCAGAGTTCTTTTGCTTCACGTCGTCGCCAGCATTTGATGTTGTCAGTGTTTTGGATTTTAGCCACTCTAGTTCCAGTGGTATCTTGTTTTAATTTGCATTTCACTGATGCCATACGATGATGAGCTTTTTTCGTCTGTTTATTTGCCATCTGTGTATCTCTGGTGAGGTTCAGATCTTTTGCCCATTATTTATTTGGGTTGTTTGTTTTCTCGTTGAATTTTAAGAGTTCTTTGTGTATTTTGGATACAAGTCCTTTATCATATATGTATTTTGTAGTTTTCTCCCAGTCTATGGCTTGTCTTTTCATTCTCTTAAGCATAATGTTTAAGAGATTCACCTACAAGATTTTTTTACAAGATTCATCTACACTGATGTTTACAAGATTCATCTACGTTGTAGCATGTATCAGTACTTCATCCCTTTGTATGGCTGGATAATATTCCCTTGTATGGGTATGCCACATTTTGCTTATCCATTCATCAGTTGGTGGACATTTGGGTCATTTCTACTTTTTGGCTCTTATTAATTAATGCTATGAATGTTTTTGTATGGACGTTTTATGTGAACATGTTTTCATTTCTCTTGGGTATGTACCTAGGAGTGAAATTGCTGGAGTATATGGTAACTGTGTTTACATTTTGAGGAACAGCCAAACTGTTCTGCAAAGTGGCTGCGCCATTTTATGTTCCCACCAACAGTGTACGAGGGTTCCAATTTCTCCACATCCTCACCTATACTTGCTGTTGTCTTCGTGATGTTGTTGTTGTTTTTAAATAGCCACTGTGGTTTGGGTGTGCGTGTCCCGATGGCATTGAAGATCTTTTCCTATGTTTATTTGTAATTGTTGTTCTGCTTCTGATTAAGCTCTTCTTTCTGACTTCTTCTTATTTATCAAACCTGCGTGAGGATTCATCATATTTTTATAATGATCATATATATTTGGCGGCTAATGACCATTTCTGCCACTCAGATGCCAGAGAATTGGAAATAACCAGTGATTTTAAAGAGTTTTTTTATTGTTTTTAAGAGAATGTCGGGAATGTGAAATTGGAATGAAAACACCTCAAAGTCTTGTTCTTTTCAGCCGTCGTCATTGCTTCGTGCCTGTGTTTCCACAGCAGGCCTTGCGCTGGTTTGTCTGCCTTTCATCCTCCAATGTAAGCATTCTCAGACGTTTTTCAATAAGGCCATCATCCTGCTTCCAAAATTATAGTGGTCCTTAATCTCCCTTCAGATCAAGTAATTTCCAAGCCAGGAAGGACCACAACAGCTGTGTGCTGGTACAGATACCCTCCTGCCCCTGCTGAGATGGCTGCCTTCTCTCTGGTGCCTTAAGTTCTAGTTTACTTTCCTTACCACTTGGCTGCTAAATATCATCACATAAAACGAAAACACAGCCAACTGGGGCAGAGGGAAAGGCTCCCTCTGGTGCTGCGGTGGCGCTCCACTCCAGGGAGTCCCGTTTGCCCCCAGATCCTCGCTCCGCCCTTTCCGCTCTGCCCTCTGTCCTGTGGGCGGACAGTGCAGGTTTTGTGCTCTGGTCTCTGCTTGGCCAGAGGAAGGGCGGGAGGGCGAGAAGAGCATGAGATCAGGGTGTTTATGCCCCAGGCATCCTCCCTGTGCACCCACACCGTTGTGCGTAATCCCTAATTCAGGTGTGCCGTGTGTATGTTTCCCTTCTGGAACCCGGATTGACGTGGGGTGTGAATTGGTATTCTCTCTCTTTTTGGGGCAGTTTGGTGACTGAAGATGGCCACTGGTGCTTGTGCAGCCGGGGCCAGGGCGAGTGGGTGGTAGGGGCAAGCACGGCTCCGGCGACCCGAGAGAGAGGAGCCTCCTCGGCCTGTGCTGGGCTTGCTCGCCGTACCCTGGTCCAGGCCCGTCCGTGTGCGCGGGAGCCCCTGGCGGCCTTGTGCGAGTGCAGGTGCCAGCTCCGTAGGCCTGGGATAGGGCCTGGGGTTCTGCCCTCCTGATCAGCCCGGGGAGGTTTGTGGCGCTCAGACCACCCTCTGAATAGCGAGCACAGGCATTGAAGTCGCGGTGTTCACAACACCCTGACTGCCCCCGGGGTGGCGGGGGTGCGTGCTTAGTTACACTGTGGGATGGGCACCGCACAGCCAGCAGTAATCGCCCCTGAATCAGCGGAAATTTGTGATGCTTAGGAGGCCCCAGTCAGAACAAAACCAAACAAACCCCTGTGCTGCCAGAGCTGACATTCCGTGTGGGAAACAGACGGGGTAACTTCTCTAAAATGTCAGAGGGTGAGAAGTGCTGGTGGGAAAAGAAACGGAGCAGAGGGAGGGGTGGAGGGGAGGGGCCGGGGAGACGGGCTGTCAGAGGTGGCATGTGAGCGGAGGAGGGGGTCGCGTGGGGACAGCACTTCCTGTGGAGGGGCCCCGGGAGGTGGGGCTTCCGGAGGGAGGTTAGAGACCAGGAACCGGCCAGAGCCGGTGCAGGTCCCAGGGGCCTTGCAGGCTGTCGGAGGGACTCCTCGGGCCCCACTTGAGGTTGGAGTGACACTGCTTGCGTGGACACTTGAGGGTTGCTGGCTGCCACTGGAGGGAGACCAGGGTGTTAGGAGTGGTCAGCGTCTGGAAAGGCTTTGAGGGTACTGATGTTGAAAGTAGTGTTTTTGAGACGTGGAAGCATGGTTGTGATGTGTTCAGTTGAAAAAGGAGTGAGGTTTTTTATGTTTTTAGGTCCAAATTTTGAGTGTAAAAAAATTAATGGGGGGACATAGTAATGATTTTCACCAAAATGTAATATGTATTTATTTTTAATTAAAGGGGATTTACTTTTATTTTTCCTACTTATGTAAGCACATATATTACTTTTATAGAAAATAAAAACAACTTTTCCCTGTTTCTCTGTGTAGTTCTACTGCATGTCCTTTATTCCATCAAGATCATTCATTTGCATTGCATTTTATAAAAAACATAGTTTGTACTTTGTCTACAAAATGCATCTTCAGTTTGCCTTTATATATATTTATTTATTTATTTATTTATTTATTTATTTATTTTTGGTCGCGCGTTGGGTCTTCGTCGCAGCGTGCAGCCTTTCTCTAGTTGTAGCGAGCGTGGGCTACTCTGTTGCAGTGCGCGGGCTTCTCATTGCCGTGGCTTCTCGTGTTGCAGAACACGGCCTCTAGGCACGCAGGCTTCAGTAGTTGTGGCACACGGGTTCAGTAGTCGTGGCTCATGGGCTTCGTAGTTGTGGCACACAGGCTTAGCTGCTCCGCGGCATGTGGGATCTTCCCAGATCACGGATCGAACCCGTGTCCCCTGCATTGGCAGGCGGATTCTTAACCACTGTGCCCCTAGGGAAGTCTTTCAATTTGCCTTTTTAGTTAATTGTATGCGTCTAGCCAACGAGAATGCAAGATCCTGTGAAGTTCAAGATTTCATTTTGATGTTCTCTCTGCTCTGTCTTGTAGCAGATTCTGAGTCTTACTGAATGAATTCTGATTCTTTTGAGCAGCGACTGGGCCTCTTCCAAAACAGTTTTTTTTTTTTTTCTCCTCAGTCTGCAGAGGTTTATTATTCGCACGATTGAAAGACCGTCTAAGTCCTTCAGGTTCTTTTGTTGTCTTCATCATGGTCTCTGTTTCAGTTACTTCCCTAGATACTCTCCCCCAGACCATCCAAAAGTTCGTAATTTGAGCTCACGGAAGCTGTAATCTCAGGACTCGCTTTTGCGTAGTGCTGTCAATACTTCAGTAGATAAGTAGCCTTGTATGTAAATAGTTCCCTCTTGTCTCTGCGTAGTTATAGGAAGGCAGGTCCCTTGGGTTTAACTGTGTATTGTACGTAGTAGGGAGGAGGACCCATCAATGCATGGGGCTGGCTCCGGACCATGTGGACCAGGGCTCGTGGGAGAGGCCCCTCCCACAAAGCCTGTCATAATACCTCAGACCTGACTTTTTGTTGTTGTTGTTACAAATGATGTATGAATAATCCATAAGAATTAAAGTTACGGACTTCCCTGGTGGCGCAGTGGTTAAGAATCCGCCTGCCAATGCAGGGGACAGGGTTCGAGTCCTGGTCCGGGAAGGTCCCACATGCCGTGGAACAACTAAGCCCGTGCACCACAACTGCCGAGCCTGTGCTCTAGAGCCCGTGAGCCACAACCACTGAGCCCTCGCGCCACAACTACTGAAGCCCATGCTCCGCAACAAGAGAAGCCACTGCAATGAGAAGCCCACACACCACAAAGACCCAATGCAACCAAAAAACGAAAAAAACCTTATTTAAAAAAAAAAAAAGAAAGTTACTTTTCTCAAAGCTATAGCAGTTACTGGTAATGGCAGTGTTCCTGAAAGACGTGTTGTTTGTAATCTGTTAAACCTCATTGAATTCGGGTAAATACGAGGTCAGGAGATGGACGTTAGGAAGCCTGATGATAAATTCCTGTAGCATCTTTTAAGTCAGTGCTTTTAGGAGTAGCTTTAGCAGACCATCTTGGAGATGGGGAGGGTTGAGAATGTTCATCTTGTTCCACTCCTTTGCAAGTCACGGTCTTTGATCTTTACTAGGGGCTTCCTAAGATGTATCTTAGACTTGGGAGATAAGAGTGCACCAGGGCTAAGGCCCCGTAATTCAGAATTACTACTCTTGGTTACTGGACACTCTGCAGATGCTAGTTCAGGCAGGTAGATCGTCTTTGAATTCTGAGAATATTGTCCCAGTGAAATGTGGGAAGGGAAACAAAAAACCCACAAAGGAGAACATCTCAAAGGAAAAGTAGCTTCCGGTAGTAGCTTCAGAATTTGTAATTTAAGTAAAAAATTCTCAAAACAGAGAATAGGAAAGCTGAGTAAATACAATCTAATCTTTTTTAACTGGATTAAGAAACTTTGGTGTCATTCTGAATCTTCATGTGTGTGTTCCATTTTTACATAGTTCTACTTGGGTGCATCCTGGAATATCAGACCTGGGCGGGCTTGCAGGGACCTGGCCTCATGCCCTTGTATCTCTCAGGCCTGGCGTAGCACCAGCACACAGCAGGCATTCAGATATTTGTTGGGTGTACGAATACACACTTTACGAGGAAGAAAGTCTGAAAGAACTTGAAAACCAAATTTTAATCTTGATGATCTTGTAAAACAAAATATTTTTCATGTTTTAAGTACATGAAGGTCAGGATTCTACTGAGCAGGAAGATAATCTAACCCTGTGTTTCCTGGCAACTAACCCTGAGCCTGTAGACTTGCCAAGGGAAGAAGAAAGCTTACCTGGTTATGTGTAGCCAGCTCTCGTGCCAAGATGGAGGGGAAAGCGGAACAGAGGGCTCAGAAAATAAAATAACTGGAGGAATTGCCGTTATCCACCGGGGAAGTTGTTCAGGGGTGAATTGATTTGCTCGGGGCCACCCAGTGAGTTAGTCAGGAGTTGCATCAGTCGTTCCCTTAGGTAGAGTCATTCATACAGTTTGGGAGTTTCAAGGGTAGTAGCTCTCTATTCATTCATTATTCTATGTAACTGAAAACACGTGGCTCTGACTTCGCTCGCTGGCAGCTGGAGACTGCCATCCATTTTCTCACGCTGAGGGCCCTACGGCTGAAGGCGGTGCTGGTTGGCTGGTTCATTCACGTGATCTTTCACGTGGGGCGGTACCAAGACTTGGGCCCCCGGCCACCGGAAGAAGTGGGCTTCCCGCTGTTGAAATAAGGTTGGAGCGATCAGAGTGATTTTATTTCTCAGCCAGTCCTTGTAGAACATCCTCAATCTAAGAATCCTCACAAAATTCTCAAGCCTATAATAAGCGGAATGTTACTCAGAAAATCAGGGAGCATCTTTCACTTACCTGACATTTTTGTAGAATGTGTTTCCCGTGGGATTTTTGTCTGTGTTGATTAAAATGGGGCTACAGTTTCCTCTTTATAAAGTTGTAAGGAAGAGGCCGGGGCGGTCCCCTAACCAGGAGATCATAACTAACTGTGCGAGCAGGTCTGGAAATGAAGCAGCTGGCAGAGGCCCGCAAGGAAGTGAGCCACCCTGCGGTCTGCGGAAAGAGTGCCCCAGGCAGAGGGAACCAGGTCTGGGAAGCCTGGAGGCAGGGATGTGCCCCTGGGGGCGCGGGGGGATTGTAGAGAAGAAAGGCCAGCGCGGGTGTAGATGGGTGAGCAGTCAGAGATGGGAGTGGCTGGGATGGGGAAGTTACACAGTCTTGTAGGCCGTGCCAGGGATGTCACATTTAAAACTGAGTTCAGTGGGAGGCCACTGGGATGCTCTCAGTAGAGAAGCAAAACCTTCTGACTTGGGATTTTAGAAGGGTTGCTCCTGTGTGCTACTAAGTGGGGAACGTAGACGGGGCTGGGGCCGTGGGAGCGTGGGCCAGAGTGGAGGCGGGAATCCCTGGGAGGACCGCAGGCGTGCAGCTCATTCTGTTGGATGTCTGCTGAGGTGGGAGCAGTGGAAGTGGTTTTTTGTCATCTCACCAGCCTCGGTTTTTTCATCTGTGTAGCGGGGATAATTGTGCCTGTCTCACAGTAGTTCTAAGAACGGAATGAGTTGATGCTTGCTAGGTTTGTGCCTGGACGTGGTGAGGGTTCAGTTAACACTCGCTTTGTTTTTGTTACGATCGCTGCTTCTGCTACCTTTCTCCCCGGAGGCAACTGCTGTCGTGAATTTTGTGTGTATTTTGTCTGTGTCTTTATACTTCTCCTACCTACATGTATATCCATAATCCACATCTATATTTATGCCTCTAAGAGTTTATGTAAGCGGTGTCATTTTGAAGGCATCATCTCAGCGGTTTGTTTGCATCCTGTCCATGCGGGCACATACTGATCTAGTTTGTTCATTTTAACCGTCGAAGTAATTACCACGGTTTGTAATCCATTCCCTAGTAGCGCACAGTTAGTTGTTTTCTGTTTTCTTTGCGACCAGCAGTGCCTCACTGGATGTCTGCAATGCCCTGTGGCCAGAGTTTCTCTGGAGTGTATGCTTGGGTGTGGACTTGCTGGGTCATTTCTATGCAACTTCACCGGGTATTGTTTATTCCAGCTTTACTGGCCTATTGTTTCTCAAATATGTCAAATATTGCTTCTTCTGGAGAGTCTTAGTGAACAAAGCTGTTAAATGAACCGGGAAACCGCAGTCCTTATTTCAGATCATGAAAAATCACTTGTGTATGTGCTTGAGTAGACAGAGTAGGGAGACTAGCTGAGTCCCTGCACTGCAGGTGGGAGCAGAGGAGTGAGAGGGAACCCTCCCAGGGTTTGTTTTAAGCAGGAATCGAAAGGCTCCCAGACGTGGAAATGATGGCCTTGAAGGAGGAAGTCTACACTGACAGATGCCTAGAAACAGGAGGCCCAGCACACCATGCAGGGCCTTGCGGGGGGCACCAGGGTCAGTCTGGAGACAGAGGGGGTAGGAAGAGCCTGGCGGGAGCCTTTATGGTATTTTGTGGGAAGGAGTGGGCAAGGCAGGGGGAGCAGCTTCGTGTTGAATGGTGCGGCGGGCCCCTGGCAATGGGGGTGGTCCCTGCTTGTCCAGTACCTGGCACTGGGCGATGAGGCCAGAGGAACCGTGCCTCCTGGAGTGTAAAGCCAGAGAGAGAAGGTGGTTCCGGAGGGTGGGCTCTGGACTGGTTGGTTTCCCTGTGAAAGGGAATTAGCTCACCCGGAAGGGGCAGTCTCTCCAGGATTAGCAAGTCTCCTAAGATGTTAAAGCATCATAAATACAGAAAGTAGAAGACGTGATTAACACAAGGAGAAATCATCCGAAGGTGATCACTGTGCCGTAGGCTGGGAATGCAGAGACACGGGAAGTTGCTCATTTTCTCCCCTGCGAGTGGGTTGCCCCTCCGAGTTCAGGTCGGCAGCAGTCAGGGCCGTACAGTCACCTGAGGAGCTTTCGGAAGTGACCACCGTGGGCTCCAACCCCAGAGACCCTGAGTTCATGGGCCTAGGATGCAGCCTGGGTGTCAGGATGTTTAAAGCTCCCCAGTGATAGACCGGCAGCCTAGCCTGAGAAGCACTGATCTGAGAGAGAGGATTCTGATCACCTACTCGGGGTGGTGGCGGCGGGGTGGAAGGGTCTTAACATCAGATAAACTGCCTTGGAGGGGAGAAGCCCAAGCCGCAGAAGTCGGCCAGAGAGTGTTTTAGGCTCTGGAGGCCAGGGGTCAATATCAGGGATATTACCTAGGTACGTGTGTAACAAGAAAGAAAACAAATGTCCAGAGATTGTATTGATAACGTCAAAATGCTATAGTAATGACAACTGAGTATAATTTTTTTATAATACAGATATACTGTTGAAAAGAATGGAATCCTTTTGTGGGGATAACATTTCACTTAATTGGGGTTCAGAGTTAGTATTCTTACCATCGAATCAAATGCAGAGATTCATCTCTGAGAACCATCCTTTGCTCACAGGCCAGACACAGTCAGGAAACAGGATGCATTCGGCCCGCAGGCTGTCGTAGTCTGCCGACCTGCCCCTCCCTGGACACAGCAAGCTGAGGGCCTGCCTACTTCTGAGCCAGGGCCAGGAGTCCACACTGTGGGCAGAGCAGCGGCCCCTCCCCTGCGGTGGCTCTCAGACTAGGGGGGCATGGGGAGAAACTTTCATTTACCCTTTGCTGTTGTGATGTGCAGCCCACTTACCAAAGTTCATCTCAGAAGAACATGGGGCCTCAGGTGACCTCAGAATAAAGGTGAATGTTAGAGGTTTCAACTTGCCAGCAAATACGACCAACTTCCCGAAGTCTCTGCCTGGTTCCCCTGCTGTGCAATGAGGCACGTGTACTCGGGATCCTCCGTTTGTTTTCTTCTTGACCGTTTGTGAGAGAGCCTTGCCTTCTAACTTGGATAAACTAATAACCCAGAAACCCACCATCCCAAATCCCAGTGCCATTTCTGAGTTTACGGTGGCAAACTTTCAAAGATTGTTTGATAAAACGACACTTTGACATTAAGTTTCTCCTGGTTCTGAATTATATTTTGTAATTGAACTGTGGTCAAGGACAAATCCAGATGACCCCCAGGGAGCCCTCACTGCCTTTGTGGCCCTGCACACACAGCTCACGACTGACTGAACGCCCTCTCCCTCACCCTCCGCCCTCTCCCCTCGCTCACCAAGCTCCAGGCCTCTCTGAGGTTTAGTTTTTCAAAAATGCTAAGCGCAGGGCCTTTGCTTCCTTTCCGCTAGGAAAGCCCCTTCCTGTCATCAAGGTCAGCTTACACAGCACCTAAGTGGCCTTCCCTGACCACTATGCTGACAGAAGCCTCCTTTACGCTTCTCTCTGCTGAGTATTTTATTTCCTTTAGATCCCGGATCGCAAGGGCTGGGTTGCAGTTTGTTTCGCTTTCTGTTGAGTTGCACTTTGAAATGCTCCTCCGCTCGCGAGGAAGCTTCATGCGGGCAGGAGCCCCTCTGTCTCCATCTCTGCTGCAGCCTCGGTGGCTGCCATGTGCTGGCACCTGGTGTCTTTGGATGAACTGAATGGGACCGAGGCTGCAGGATAGAAATGGTTTCCTCCTGTCAGAGTGCCCACTGTCCGTTAGGCTCCAGAAGTAAAGGTCATTGTGTCGCAGGCACTGCGCTCAGAGAGCAGGTGGCCTCACGGGGCCGCACAGAGGTCATTGCAGCTGAGAGGTACAGGTGAGCGCGGGCACCTCGGGGACACAGGAAGGGTGCTTGGGGGTAAGTCAGGAAGTCCTTTCCGGAAAGTGAGTCTGACAAGCGTTTATAGCTGGAAGGCTGTTAGTTATAAGGGATTCACACCTGCAGGGGGACCTGATGCAGCCCCTTTTAGAGTTCGTTCCAGCTCTGACCTTCTGTGAAATTCTGTGCCATGAAAACAGGAAAAGGAAACGAGGAATTTTGTGGGGCTGTGGTTTTAAATAGGGTGGCCAGGTAAGGCCTCAATGAGAAGGCGACTCCTGAATATTCAAGACTTCACGTTTGCAGAGGAAATCCGCGGACAGTTTCAGGCTGTGACTCTGACCTTATTTGCGAATTTGGACAAAGTCGAGAGGGGTCTTTATTCTGCTCCACTAATTGTCTTTAACTCAGGTACTCGGGCTTCCTAAAGACGAGCATGGGCTCACATGAGTCAGGACAGCGGGTGGGAGCTGCCCTTCCGCCTGCTCTGAACACAGGCTCGCTGCCAGCCTGGGTGCCGGCGGGTCTTCCTCAGGCCCCGAGGAGTCCGCAGACGGGCAGGGACAGCCTGGGCCTCACATCCCAGAGTCTTCTAACCCATCCGGTGTGTCCCAGTTTTCCAGTCCTGCCTGGGCTCAGTCCAGTGCAGTCAGACCCTACCTGCACGCTGGTCCTCGGGCTCCATTTCCACCCTGCGTTCCCTTCCTGCCTGGTCCTGCCCGCCTCTGCTCTCTGCCGTCGCTTCATGCAGCCTCGTCCTCTCCAGGTGCAGCAGGTCAGTCGGTCCCCGTTATCCGCATGCTTCACATGCATCAGACAGGGGGTCTCCTTGGTGTCTGTGACCCGTCAGCATGCTTTGCTGAGCAGGGCTGCCGTGTCCTCTGCGGAGGGGATGCGAGGCAGCAGGACCCGGCAGGCGGGAGACTTGTCACCAGATACCCTTTTGTACCTGATGAAGTTTGTACTGTGAGCATGGCATCATCAACTTTTTAAATAATTAGAAAAATACAGAGCATCATCCTGTTGAACGAGAGCATTCTGTTTCATCAAAGCTGGTAAATATTTGTAATTTTGAAACTTGGTTTCACCTTAGAGCTGTAACCGCTTCTGACTTGGGACGAAGCAATTACACTTTAAAGGTACCAAGTTCTTTTGATTTTTATATGTGTATTTATCCTTAAACCCATCTAAAAATGTTGAGTAACTACTTCATTTGCCAGCTCTATCATTAGTTGGGGTAGAGGTTTTGTGGGGGCTTTGCTTGTCTTTTCTGTACTCGCCCCACCTTATCTCCGTGGACCTTGAGGTTCATGATAAATGTCCGTACATTCGTGTGGCTTTGGTGGAAGTCGTAGAAACTGGGAATGGCCGCTCGGGAGCATGAAGTCACCCGGTTTTAGCAAATTACGAAAGTCTAAAGACTGTCTGTTAATGTCTTAGCAGCTTTGAAAGAAAAAAAAGTAAGCTAAGGAAAACACTGTCTGAATGATTTATCATAGTTTTGAGGAAAAGCAGATGTGGGTCTTTAAGGAAGTATTCTTCCTTACTTGAAAACTGAAAATAGTTTTTTCACAGAATTAGTAACGAAAGGATTAACTCAGTTTGCGAGTTTCTAATGAAGAATGCTCTGAAGTGCTATTCTGTTGAGCGCTTGAAAGCCTTTTTGTCTTGTGGCATCGCATTGCTAGGGAGACTTTCCAGGAGGTTCCGCCCACGCTCTAAATAACGAATGCTTTAGGTGCTGAATACCAGATTGCCTTTGCTTTTATGTGGAAGCAAAATGTGACTTCACCTGGTTCCCGATGTGGACATTGGTGGTGTGTGTGACCTGCTGGACTGTCTTTGAACCAGCGATCAGAATCCGTTCGATGGAGCGCCTGTCTCACGTGTGCGCAGCTGGAGTGCGCTGTCGACGGTTAGAAAGCAGCGTTGCTCCCCGTCCTGCCGGCACAGCGGCCCCCCAGTGAGGGCTGGCAGGGCAGAATCGAATCGAGCGCCGCTCACTGGGAGCCTGTCAACAGAAATAATTCTCATTTTACAATCTTCTTTCCTACTCTAGAGCCTGTGGCGTACGGGCAGTGCACTTCCAGGTACCTCGATTGGAGCTGGAGGTCTCTTCTCAAATGAGTTTTTTAAGAAGTCTATATAGTAAACAAAAGTTTGGTAACAGTTACTCTCATGGTCATTATATAAAGTTTATCTGAGGACTGTGAAGCAGCTGACGTGTGCTGAATGGAGGTCCAGTTTGTCTTCCATGTAAGATGGCTTGATTCACCTCCAAACTCGCGGGCCTGGGGCTGGGACGTGGGAAGGCCCTGCCCGGGTGGGAGCTGGGCCTTCCTTTCTGGGTCTCTTGGTGCCAGTGCTTCCGGCCTTTGGGACACACCCCCCGTATGCCAAGCCCGGGGCCTTCAGGCTTGGGCTTTCAGTAAGGCTGTGCTCTCTTTCAAATTCTAATCTCTTGGTTGTGGAGGATGGAGTCCCATCACTTGACTACACAAGAAGTCTCTTTCTTCCGATTCTGCACCTACTGTCGACAAAGGCTGAGCTGCTGCCTCGTGTCCCTGTGAAGGAGATCTTCCCTGGGGCCCCACTTCCCCAGTTTTTTCTTCTTATCTTTCCAGCGACTGCTAGGATCTGTTGTTTGGGATCCAACTTCTTCTTCTTCTTCTTCTTCTTCTTCTTAGGATCCTAAGTTCCTCCTAAAGGAAATGATACGGTTATTATTATTACTTCTGTTATTTTACCCATTGCAGCAAACCCTGGAAATTTAAGCTAGATATTTCACAAGAGATCCCTTCCGCTCCTGGGGTTGATCCCTTTCTAATGTCAGAACTTCTCCCTACAAGAAAGTGATCGTATTTATTGTATCTGTTGACTAGGAGAAGGCATCGTACTGGAAGGCTGCTTCAGATTCAGTATGCTTTTAAAGAATTACTTGTATCTTATTAACCAGAAAAGCATCAGTATGCTTTTAAAAGAAGTAAAAAAAAGGACAGTTAAAAAAAAATGTAGGGATGTTTTCCATAGTTTTCTCCTATAAATTTCATTATTTACCTTTAAAAATTAGACCAAAAATCCAATCAGAATCAATTCATGTTGTGGGTAAATATTGAAAGTTTTTTCCCAATGATGCTAGCACATTTCAAATCATTTTGAAAAGGTTGTATTAAAATGTTGTTTTCCTTTAAAAAAAAAAAGTAATATACATATATGTGAAAATTGCTTCTACTTAAACTGTCACTTTGCAGATTTAATGTACTTGTTACTGTAAATTAAGCTGTCTCTTTGGTTGAACTTCTCCTTTAAACAGGCTTTTCTTTTATCTTTGACATATGAAAAGGAGATAGTTTTAAAAGGAATTTTCCAGACCTGTTATATAACTGAATTGCTTTCAAATAAAGTATGGGCCGGTATTAGTGTATTAACCTCAATAATGATTCCTCATGTGGTGAGATGTCCGGGGAGAAATAAATTGAAATGACTAATGATGTTTGGTTCGTGTACTATCTGACCAATTTTGGTACAAGGCAAATCTAATTGTTAATATACAATATCTCTTGCTTCAGATATTCCTCGCTGCAGACTGGGAGATAGAAAGGATTGTTCCCCTTGTTTAGCGGATGAAGAACCTGAGATCTGTGTGTTTATCCTGTCCACATCTGTAGATCCGTGGGCAGGGACTGGAAATACGGGAGTGTGCAAAGCAGACAAAGGAGTCTTCCTCTGGGGCCTTGCGTTCCAGTGGGGGAGAAATATTATAAACCAGATAAACGAGTAAACTGTCAGGTACACTAGCTGGCTAGCAGCAAGTGCTCGAGAGAGAAGCACGGAAGGGATGGGAAGGGTAGGTATGGGGTGGGAGCAGGTGGAGGAGAAGATGGCCAGGGAAGGCCTTGCTAAGCTGACATCTGAGTAAGACTCACAGGAGACAGCAGTGAGTTGTGTGGATATCTAGGGCAGAAGGGTTGCAGGCATCAAGAACCAGAAGTGCAAAGACCCCAAGGCTGAAGCACGGTGGCCATGTGACTGGCGTGGAGCAGGCAGGAGGGATGGGGTCAGAGAAGTGACAGCGCCAGATCAGGCCTTCTGGGCTTTTCCTCTGATGAGAGAGGGTTTGGGCAGAGAGTGCTGTGAACTGACTTATTTTGAGAACAGACTGATGGGGACAAGTGTAGACACGAGGAGACCAATTAGAAGATTCGCAGTGATCCAGGTGAGAGATGACGGTGGCTAGGCCAAAGCGATAGCCAAGGGAGTGGCAGTAAATGGTCAAGTTCTAGCCCTGTTCTGAAGGTGGCACTGGGGCACTTGCTGACAGCTGGGCAATGAGGCAGGGGTGGTGGTTGTCACCCCGTGCTGCAGGCCCCTCCTGTGGGCGTGTGGCCCGGCTCTGTCCAGCACAGGCCCTCGCGACCCCTGTGAGTGTTGGCCTCCCGGGGTGGCCGCCGTGGGTGCCAGCCTGCAGGGGGAGGCACAGGCTCCAAGGGCAAGTAGGTCTCTCGGCCCCTGCCTTGGCGACCCGCAGAGAGTCCTGAAGTCACTTTCTCAAAGGCACAGAGGTGGCAGAGCCTGTGTCCTGCCGAGTCTACTGCTGAACTGTGCTGCCGTGTGTGCGCTACGTGCCGGTGTTAGAGGCCACAGCACGGCTTGTCCACGTTGGTACGAGTGAGAGGAAATGCACGAACACGAAATATGTATTGAAAGTTGTGGAGACCAACTCTTTGCTCTCTGTAAGTGCTAATTAAGGCATAAATTAAGATTTTCATTTTCTGCTCCCTAAACTACTACTGGTCCATTGCATAGAGAGGTTCTGAAGAGCAGGATCAAGGAAAGGGCCCAAATAACAGTAGAGCTTTCAGGCACCTCGACCTCGTTTCACTGCACTCCTCCGCGGGGCACGAAAGCGGGCTTGTCGTGTTTTAAGTGCTCTCTTTAGTGAGCTGAATAGCTGCCCTTCTCTCTGCGATGACCCATTCTGCTCAATTCCTAAGACTTGATTTGCTTGAAATGCTGCAGTGTCGAAGCAGTTCAGTGCAAGTCTACCTAACGCTGACATGTCCAAGTGTGTTTTCGGTGCTGTTTATGTTACCGTTGAGTTTTATTGTGTGGCATAGTAATTGAATTCTGCAGTAGTCATTTTATCATCTTTTAACTTTTCTGTAGTCAGTCTTTGAGCCAGCTTCAGATGGGAGAGGTGGGGACAGTGAACAAGCCGACATGTTGTCCAGGCTATTTTTTCCCCTCTTACGCCTTCTCTTAAGGCCTCATTATTTCTAGGGATTTCTGTTTATGTAGACACAAATTGATGTTAACTCTCTCATCAAATTCAAGGCTCTCCTGATTTGGAAACTTCTCCTAAGAACTCGGGCTAAATGTTTTGAATTCTTCTTTATGCCTTGATGTAAAATGTTTGATTGGAAGTGTTGACTGATCCACATTCTCTGATTGGAAGTGAGAGACTTTAGACATCACACATGCTTGGGAAAGTCAAGCATTTTTATTAGTAATGGTTACTCTATTATTATCTTCTCCATTATTTTAGTGAACTAATTTTATTTATCATTCATTTATTTTATTAACTTATTTAGCTTATTATTAATGTTATTAGTAGGACTTAGAGGGGAAAATGAATACTTATATAAAAGCTTATTTGAAATATAGAAGGCACATGTCTATTAATTTTCTATTTTTTTCCCCTAACTCTTTGTTGTCAGTATACACACACGCACGCATGCGTGTATGCACACCCTAAATTTGCTTCATTTTCAGTTGCTAATTATTGTGATTTCTCATGGAGCTATGGTTTGAGAATGTGACTGGCTAAATATTACTGGAGGACAATTTTAGCAAAGCAAACAGACCAATTTAAAAAAAAAACTTGGGGAAAATGAAGAGTTACCAAATATAAGTGTGTAAATTAGTACAGCCTTTCTGGAGAGCAGTTTAGTAATATTTATCAGACTCCTCAAAATGTGTTCATACTCTGATCCAGCAGTTCCACTTCTAGGAATCTGTCACAGGAGAAGAGTCAGGTATGTGCAGATACGCCTGTACCAGGGAGTCCCTGACATGTGTTCACACTTCCCATGCATTGGAAACAATTCAGGTGTTCAGCAATGGGGCATCAGTTTAATTCCAGTACATCCCAGTATTGGATTGCTATGCAGCAATTACAAACCTCTGTGTTTTGAAATATTTAATGACATGGGGAAATGTTTGATATATTGCTTGAAGTGTTTTTAAAGATTTATAAAACGCTTATACACACAAAGAGAATTTATATACAGAATGATACAGATAACATTCTAAGATGTTAACAAAATTTATTTTTAGTTAGTGATATTTTTGAGGATTTAATTATCTTTTTATGCATTTCTATGTTTCCTCTATTTTCTACACTAAAAACATTTTCGTAATCAGAAAGAAACAAATTCCATTTTAAGAAATGTGCCCATAAGCAATGCTGTCCAACAGAAATGTAACGTGAGCCACATATATACTTCAGCCACATTGAGGAAGGTAAAAGAAACACAAAAATAATTTTAATAATATATTTTAATAATCTAAACTACCCAAAATGTTATACTTTCAACATGTCATCAATATTAAAAGATAAAATACATTTATCTTTTCATAGTCAGTCTCTGAAATCCAGTATGTATTTATAACACATCTGAATTCAGACTGGCCACCTTCCACTGCTCACCAGACACAGGTGGCTGGGGGCCTCCCTGTCGGACAGAGCGGCCACAGGCTCTTCTATTCTGTGCCAAGATAACGTATATGAGGTTTTTTAGTGTTTGGAAATTAAAGTAGAATCTGAACTTGCTGAATTTCCTCTAATTTAACCAGGCGTGCAACATATATCCCATAGTTCTAGATTTAATTACTGCTTTAAAAACAAAAATTCTGGAGAATAACAGAAACACTGCGTCCATGGAAGGTCAATTCAGATGGTTCTAGCCTCAGTGCCTGCTGTCAACTGTGTGAAAAACAGCGAATAGGGCAACTTCCACCTCCTGCCTCTTTCTTTGCTCCCTTATCTCCCCAGCCACACCCGTAGAGGAAGAGAATATAGATGAAAGAACACTAGCCTGAGCCTGAATCACCCTCAGTGGCTGGGTGATTGAGCTTCCATTTTCTACTCTGTAAAATGGGCACAATACTACATACCTCTCATGGTCACAAAGATGAAGTGAGCTAATACACACGCATACCCCCATCCATGTATATCTTTCCGTATATCAGCATATCTGTCTAAACTGAAATGGGAATTCAATGAAGCACTTACCTTTACTATTTACAGTTTATTCAGATATTTACCACTGTATTTTATTTTTTTAATTCTTGCTAAATTATTTCACAATGTGAGTCCCAACTTGAATTTTGAAAACCCTGAACTAGCACATTAAGCTGTGTTATCTGTTTGTAGCGTTTGCAGGAATCTTTTCCCCTTGGAATGATAGTTAGTATTTACTTATTCTCAAGTTTCTTTAATATTTTCTGTACATAACAGGAAGGCTTCACTTCCCCTCGTACCCCAGTTTGTCTTTATAACGTTTAGTGAATCATTTAGTCAGGCAGCTTCCAGTGCTCACGCACCTGGAAGAGTGGATGAGAGACAGGTTGGTTGGTTTGCGGCGCCAGGAGATGACTTCACAAGGCTCCAGTCAGCTGGCTCTTGAGTTCTGAAATTGAGTGTGGATTTTCACATTCCAGTTTAGGAGATCTGAGGAATTCTGAACTGATGCGGAATTCCTTTGTTTTTTTTAAACTTCCAGGAGAACCAGCCTTTTCTAGGCAGCAAAACAGAGCTAATGGGGCTTCTCCGGGCACTTCCTACACCTAGAATTTTTCTTGCACTTCTATCTATTTCCTGAAAATTTTGCCTTGGATTTCCCATTGTCCCGTTAAATTTAATTTGTCATAAACTCACCCAAATCTCACCCCTCCCGAGCCATCCCGTGCTCTCCGCTTTTAGATCTCCCTGTGCGTCACCTCCGTAGGCGAGAGCCTCAGCGTGCCTGCTGAGCGCCCTCCCCACCTGCAGTTGCTCCTTCCCTGACCTCGTTCTGCTCCTTCCCAGAGCCTTGATTGCTCCCTGCTTCTTACAGAGGAAATTCCAGACTTCTTAGCTTGTCACCGTCTGGCTTTAACCTGCTCCTCTCACTGATGTGACGTTTCTGACTGTCCCAAGACCTTTCATCTGCCCCAGATGGTGGTGTTTACCTCTGGCCTGTGCTTTCAATGCTCTGCCCCACTCCTGTGATAGTATTGGGAGCTCGGAGCAGGCGCCATATCGAGCACCTCTTTGGCCTTTCCCCCGTTCCCTGGCACTTTTCTTTGCCAGACAGCCTTCAGTCTGGCTGCAGGGAGACCTCTGTAGGTGGCTTTCCTGGAGAGGGGGCGTGGTGAGGGACAGTCTGTTCTATGAGAGCAATGCATTTGTTCCCAAAGCTCACAGGAGGAAGAGGTGTAGTGGGGACAGGACCCTGGCCCGGGAGGCCGTCCAGCTCTGTGTCATAGAAATGATGGCGCTCTGGTGACTGGGTTGCTGCTTGCCACATCCCCTTCCTCGCTTTTTCTCCGACCTCTAAATTAGAAGGTAGCCTCCACTCCAGCCTCAGAGAGAAACTGAGAGGAGCCGTCTGCCCTTGCTTGCTGGACTCATTAACTTAAAGAAATGTATCCTGTTTACATTTCTGGCAGCATTTCTTTTATTTGGATGCTGGCCAAAGGCAAACAACTCAGCCTAGTGGGTTTAAAAAACAACAAAAACAGAGCTTTCCAAGTACATATGCTGTTATCTAATTGGGTGAACATGCAAAACCTTAACATTTTCTTCATGTAACTTTCATTCTGTAGAGAAAGCTCATTTGATCTACTAGCGTTTTACATCTTTCTTAGCTTTAGTATTTATTGTGGGAAGAGTTAAGTAAGGAATGACTAATCTGAAAAGATTTGGTTTGATTAGGGGCTAAACTAACAAAATCTATTTTGAAACGAGTTAACAGGATTTGCAGTTTTTGGTCTTCATCCAGTAAAACGGAACACACACACACACACACACACACACACACACACACACACACACACACACACACACACACACACACACACACACACACACACACACACACACACACACACACACACACACACACCCCTACATCCCCAGCAGACAGGGAAGCTATTCTTTGACTAAAAGTTTAAATTGCTGGATTTATAAGTTGTCTTAAAAATGTGTTCTTTGAGCAGAAGCAAGAAGAACTACAATTCTGCCACCTGTGGAAGGAAAACCACATTCACAGAAAGATAGACAAAATGAAAAGGCAGAGGACTTTGTACCAGATGAAGGAACAAGGTAAAACCCCAGAAAAACAACTAAATTAAGTGGAGATAGGCAACCTTCCAGAAAAAGAATTCAGAATAATGATAGTGAAGATGATCCAGCACCTCGGAAAAAGAATGGAGGCAAAGATGGAGAAGATGCAAGAAATGATTAACAAAAACGTAGAAGAATTAAAGAACAAACAAACAGAGATGAACAGTACAATAACTGAAACGAAAAATACACTAGAAGGGGGGCTTCCCCAGTGGCCCAGTGGTTGAGAGTCCACCTGCCAATGCAGGGGACACAAGTTCATGCCCCAGTCTGGGAAGATCCCACATGCCATGGAGTGGCTAGGCCCCTGAGCCATGGCCGCTGAGCCTGCGTGTCCGGAGCCTGTGCTCCACAACGGGAGAGGACACAATAGTGAGAGGCCTGCGTACCGCAAAAAAAACACAAAAAAACACTAGAAGGAATCAGTAGCAGAATAACTGAGGCAGAAGAACAGATAAGTGACCTGGAAGACAGAATGGTGGAATTCACTGCCACGGAACACAATAAAGAAAAAGAATGAAAAAAAAATGAAGACGGCTTAAGAGACCTTCGGGACAACATTAAACACAACAGCATTCGCATTATAGAAGTCCCAGAAGGAGAAGAGAGAAAGGACCTGAGAAAATATTTGAAGAGATTATAGTCGAAAACTTCCCTAACATGGGAAACGAAATAGCCACCCAAGTCCAGGAAGCGCAAAGAGTCCCAGACAGGAGAAACCCAAGGAGAAACACGCGGAGACACATAGTAATCAAATTGACAAAAATGAAAGACAAAGAAAAATTATTGAAAGCGACAAGGGAAAAATGACAACATACAAGGGAACTCCCATAAGGTTAATAGCAGATTTCTCTGCAGAAAGTCTACAAGCCAGAAGGGACTGGCACGATATATTTAAAGTGATGCAAGAGAAGAACGTACAACCAAGATTACTCTAGCCAGCAAGGATCTTCTCCAGATTCGACGGAGAAATCAAAAGATTTACAGACAAGCAAAAGCTAAGAGAATTCAGCATCACCAAACCAGCTCTACAGTAAATGCTAAAGGAACTTCTCTAAGTGGGAAACACAAGAGGAGAAAAGGACCTACAAAAACAAACGCGTAACAATTAAGAAAATGGTAATAGGAACATAAATATTAATAATTACCTTAAACGTGAATGGATTAAATGCTCCAACCAAAAGACACAGGCTTGCTGAATGGATACAAAAACAAGACCCATATGCTGTCTACAAGAGACCCACTTCAGACCTAGGAACACATACAGACTGAAAGTGAGGGGATGGAAAAAAATACTCCATGCACACGGAAATCAAAAGGAAGCTGGAGTAGCAATACTCATATCAGATAAAATAGACTTTAAAATAAAGAATGTTACAAGAGACAAGGAAGGACACTACATAACGATCAAGGGATCAATCCAAGAAGAAGATATAACAATTATAAACATATATGCACTCAACATAGGAGCACATCAACACATAAGGCAACTGCTAACAGCTATGAAAGAGGAAATCGACAGTAACACAATAATAGTGGGGGACTTTAGCACCTCACTTACACTAATGGACAGATCATCCAGACAGAAAATTAATAAGGAAACACAAGCTTTAAATGACACAACAGACCAGATAGATTTAATTGATACTTATAGGACATTCCATCCCAAAACAGCAGATTACACTTTCATCTCAAGTGCACATGGAACATTCTCCAGGATAGATCACATCTTTGGTCACAAATCAAGCCTTGGTAAATTTAAGAAAATTGAAATCATATCAAGCATCTCTTCCAACCACAATGCTATGAGATTAGAAATCAATTACAGGGAAAAAACCGTAAAAAACACAAACACATGGAGACTAAACAATGTGTTACTAAATAACCAAGAGATCACTAAATAAATCAAAGAGGAAATCAAAAATTACCTGAGACAAATGACAATGAAAACACGACGATCCAAAACCTATGGGATGCAGCAAAAGCAGTTCTAAGAGGGAAGTTTACAGCAATACAAGCCTACCTCAAGAAACAAGAAAAATCTCAAATAATCTAACCTTACACCTAAAGAAACTAGAGAAAGAAGAACAAAAAAACCCTAAAGTTAGTAGAAGAAAAGAAATAATAAAGATCAGAGCAGAAATAGATGAAAGAGAAACAAAGAAAACAGTAGCAAAGATCAATAAAACTAAAAGCTGGTTCTTTGAGAAGATAAACAAAATTGATAAACATGTAGCCAGACTCATCAAGAAAAAGAGGGAGGGGCTTCCCTGGTGGTGCAGTGGTTGAGAGTCCGCCTGCCGATGCAGGGGATACGGGTTTGTGCCCCGGTACAGGAAGATCCAACATGCCGCGGAGCGGCTGGGCCCGTGACCCGTGGCTGCTGGGCCTGCGCATCCAGAGCCTGTTCTCTGCAATGGGAGAGGCCACAGCGGTGAGAGGCCCGTGTACCGCAAAAAAAAAAAGAAAAGAAAAGGAGGGAGAGGACTCAAATCAATAAAATTAGAAATGAAAAAGGAGAAGTTACAACGGACACTGCAGAAATACAAAGCATCATGAGAGATTACTACAAGCAACTATATGTCAATAAAATGGACAACCTGGAAGAAACGGACAAGTTCTTAGAAAGGTATAACCTTCCAAGACTGAACCACGAAGAAATAGAAAATATGAACAGACCAATCACAAATAATAAAATTGAAACGGTGATTAAAAATCTTCCAACAGGGCTTCCCTGGTGGCACAGTGGTTGAGAGTCCGCTTGCCGATGCGGGGGACGCAGGTTCGTGCCCTGGCCCAGGAAGATCCCACATGGCATGGAGCGGCTGGGCCCATGAGCCATGGCCGCTGAGCCTGCGCGTCCGGAGCCTGTGCTCCGCAACAGGAGAGGCCACGACAGTGAGAGGCCCGTGTACTGCAAAAAAAAAAAAACTTCCAACAAACAGAAGTCCAGGACCAGATGGCTTCACAGGTGAATTCTATCAAACATTTAGAGAAGAGCTAACACCCATGCTTCTCACTCTTCCAAAAAATTGCAGAGGAAGGAACACTCCCAAACTCATTCTGTGAGATCACTATTGCCCTGATACCAAAACCAGACAAAGATACTACAAAAAATGAAAAATACAGACCAATATCACTGATGAATATAGATGCAAAAATCCTCAACAAAATACTAGCAAACAGAATCCACCAACACATTAAAAAGATCATACACCATGATGAAGTGGGATTTATCCCAGGGATGCAAGGATTCTTACTATATATACGCGAATCAATCAATGTGATACACCATATTAACAAATTGAAGAATAAAAACCATATGATCATCTCAATAGATGCAGAAACAGATTTTGACAAAATTCAACACCTATTTATGATAAAAACTCTCCAGAAAGTGGGCATAGAGGGAACCTACCTCAACATAATAAAGGCCACATACGACAAACCCACAGCAAACATCATTCTCAATGGTGAAAAACTGAAAGCATTTCCTCTGAGATCAGGAACAAGACAAGGATGTCCACTCTCGCCACTATTATTCAACATAGTTTTGGAAGTCCTAGCCACAGCAATCAGAGAAGAAAAAGAAATAAAAGGAATACAAATTGGAAAAGAAGAAGTAAAAATGTCACTGTTTGCAGATGACATGATACTATATGTAGAGAATCCTAAAGATGCCACCAGAAAACTACTAGATCTAATCAATGAATTTGGTAAAGTTGCAGGATACAAAATTAATGCACAGAAATCTCTTGCATCCTATACACTAACAACGAAAGATCAGAAAGAGAAGTTAAGGAAACAATCCCATTCACCACTGCAACAAAAAGAATAAAATACCTAGGAATAAACCTAGCTAAGGAGGTAAAAGACTTGTACTCATAAAACTATAAGACACTGATGAAAGAAATCAAAGATGACACAAACAGATGGAGAGATATACCATGTTCTTGGATTGGAATAATCAATATTGTGAAAATGTCTATACTACCCAAAGCAATCTACAGATTCAGTGCAATCCCTATCAAATTACCAGTGGCATTTTTTACAGGATTAGAACAAAAAAATCTTAAAATTTGTATGGAGACACAAAAGACCCCGAATAGCCAAAGCAGTCTTGAGGGGAGAAAAATGGAGCTGGAGGAATCAGACTCCCTGACTTCAGACTATATTACAAACCTACAGTAATCAAGACAGTATGGTACTGGCACAAAAACAGAAACATAGATCAATGGAACAGGATAGAAAGCCCAGAGATATACCCACGCACCTATGGTCAACTAATCTATGACAGAGGAGGCAAGGATATACAATGGAGAAAAGACGGTCTCTTCAATAAGCGGTGCTGGGAAAACTGAACAGCTACATGTAAAAGAATGAAATTAGAACACTCCCTAACACCATACACAAAAATAAACTCAAAATGGATTAGAGACCTAAATGTAAGACCAGACACTATAAAATCTTAGAGGAAAACATAGGAAGAACACTCTTTGACATAAACCACAGCAAGATCTTTTTTGATCCACCTCCTAGAGTAATGGAAATAAAAACAAAAATAAATGGGACCTAATGAAACTTAAAAGTTTTTGCAAAGCAAAGGAAACTACAAACAAGACGAAAGGACAACCCTCAGAATGGGAGGAAGTATTTGCAAACAAATCAATGGACAAAGGATTAATCTGCAAAATAAACAGCTCATGCAGCTCAATATTGAAAAAACAAACAACCCAATCAAAAAATGGGCAGAAGACCTAAATAGACATTTCTCCGAAGAAGACATACAGATGGCCAAGAAGCACATGAAAAGCTGCTCAACATCACTAATTATTAGAGAAATGCAAATCAAAACTACAATGAGGTATCACCTCACACCAGTTAGAATGGGCATCATCAGAAAATCTACAAACAACAAATGCTGGAGAGGGTGTGGAGATAAGGGAACCCTCTTGCGCTGTTGGTGGGAATGTAAATTGATACAGCCACCATGGAGAACAGTATGGACGTTCCTTAAAAAACTAAACATAGAATTACCATATGACCCAGCAATCCCACTACTGGGCATATACCCAGAGAAAACCGTAATTCAAAAAGACACGTGCACCCCAATGTTCATTGCAGCACTATTTACAATAGCCAGGTCATGGCAGCAACCTAAATGCCCATCAATAGATGAATGGATTAAGAAGATGTGGTACATATATACAATGGAATATTACTCAGCCATAAAAAGGAACGAAATTGGGTCATTTGTAGAGACGTGGATGCATCTGGAGACTGTCATACAGAGTGAAGTAAGTCAGAAGGAGAAAAACAAATATCGTATATTAACGCATATATGTAGAACCTAGAAAAATAGTATAGATGAACCAGTTTGCAGGGCAGAAATAGAGACACAGATGTAGAGAACATATGTATGGACACTAAGAGGGGAAAGTGGCGGTGGGGTGGAGGTGGTGGGATGAATTGGGAGATTGGGATTAACATATATACACTAATATGTATAAAATAGATATAAGAACCTACTGTATAAAAAAATAAATAAACTAAAATTCAAAAAAATGTGTTCTTTGAACAGTTTAAAGTGTTACATAGTATTGAGATGAAGTCATCAATCTGCTTAATACTTTAACTGTTTATATTTGGGCAACTGAATAAAAGTGCATGGTTATTAAAAAAATTAATACTTCAGTAACACTGTTACTGAAAGAAGGGCTTTTTAAATAGCCATTACTGAGACTTCAGTAAATTGTTTTCTGCCTTAGTTTTTTCTTTCGTGAGTATATATGGATTTTAGAATTGTCCTGGCCTTTGTGTTTTAGGAAGTTGGTTTTTTATTGAAAAAGGATGGGGCAAGATGTTTTATTATTCTGTTATGCCTGCTGTATTAGTATTTTTTAAGACTTAGCAACTCTATATCATGATGGGGATATATATAACTATCATTTCTGCAAAATACAGTGAATGTAACATTTCCAAAGACCTTAAGCTCCCGCTGAAAAGGAGGAAAAAGCGGACTCAGATTTTAAGCAGATGTCCCAGAGTAGAAAAGTTCCGTAGAGCTCAGCTTTGAGATTCAGAACAAAGTTAACAGAGAGTAGTTTTTGGCTAGAATTATTTAAAATAAGGGCAAAAGAGATCTTTTTTTCTTGATGCCCTTTCCCTCCAAATGAAGTGAGTAAGATATAGAAAATGGACTATAGCTCACTGGTAGAATTCAAAGTTGGTCAGCAGTTTTGCCAATTTCCCTGAATTTCTAAAAAGGAGAAATAAGGAGCCTTTTCTTCGTGTTTGGGTGAAGTTAATCTGGACCAGTTCCAGCTTGCCTGGGTGGCAGTGTACAGTGGGAACACAGGCTGCTTTTGGATACACCGGGCTTTTTTAAGCCAAACCTATGTTCACCCCAGTAATTAGGGCAGGCCTGGTCTGTGCAGCATTGAAAGCAGTCTTGGTAAACGACGGCTCAGGCTTCTAAAGGCCTGTTTGGTTCCCTGCCTTTGCCTCCAACATCAATTCCCGAGGGAGTAGAGACTCGCTTTAACCCATGAGTGAGGCTGTGTGTGCTCCTTGGGAAGTAAACTTTTTAACTCATAAACAGAGCACTGGAAAGATAGCTCTTGTGTCAAGTCGGAGGTGCTGCATTTGAGTCGTGCGGGCAGAGCCATCATGAATGGTAGGTGTGTTGGCTGCCTGACTCGGGGGCAGGTGGGGCTGAAGTCCTGACCCAGCTCCTTGCTGAGCCTGCGGGAACCTTCCTGTGATTCACACAAAGGTGCTGTGACCCTTTGCCTAGAAGCTCACCAGAGAAATCGCTTCTCCTTTCTCTGTGCTCGGATGCTTGCTGTTGCGCGTAATGTGGAGAATGTGAAGCATCTTTGTCTCCATGGTTCTGGAACATTTTAACTATTGTCCTCTGGGGCGGTGGGGGAGTCGGGGTGATGTCGCCAGAGAGAGTGCAGGAATGGGTGGAGGAGGGGACAGGGAGGAAGGAGAGCTGAGGATTGATTTGAGTCCTGTTTCCCTTCTGGGTCGGTTCTGATGCACTGTTGCCACTTGTTGAAATTATTCGGCACTTAGGGTTTTCTGAGCCTCACCTCTTCCTACCAGTCTCTCTTCCTTTGGCCTCTAGTAATCTTCCCTTTCCACACCATGTCATTGGAACATATATCGCTGTAATTGCTAGTTAACTTTTTTTACTTTTATTTTGAAATAATTATAGGTTCACAGGAAATTTCCCCTAGTGGTTACATTTTATGTATCTATAGTGCAATATCAAAACCAGGAGACTGACATTGGTACAATGTATGTGTGGGATTCTGAGACTAACTATCACCTGCGTAGTTTTGTGTAACCAGCGCTGCTTATCAAGATACAGAACTGCCCCGTCACCACAGAGATCCCCCTCCCCTCTCTAGTCACACTCACCCTCTTTCCTCTACCAGCCCTAATCCCTAGCAGCCACTAATTTTGTTGTCCATCCCTGTGATTTTTTCACTTCAAGAATATTATATAAATGGAATCACATAGTATGTGACCTTTGAGAGCCATCTAAGTTGTGTGCTTTAGTAGTTCGTTCCTTTTCATTGCTGAATAGTATTCCATGGTACAGAGGTACCACAGTCGAACCATTTGTTTTATTGAAGTACATCTGGGTTGTTTCTCGTTTGTGGCCATTGTGAATAAAGCTGCTGTGAACATTCCTGCACAGGTTTTTGTGTGGACATAAATTTTCATTCCTCTGGGATAAATGCCCAGGAGTGAGGTTGCTGGGTTGTATGCTAAGCGTATGTTGAATTTTTTTAAGAAACTGAAAAACGATTTTCTAGAGTGGTTGTCCCATTTTACATGTGCACCAGCAGTGTGTTAGAGATCACAGATCTCTGCACTTGTTGTCACTGCTTTTTGTTTTAGCTGTTTTAATAGACGTATAGTGATGTCTCATCACAGTCTTAGTGTGCTTTTCCCCGATGGCCGGTGAACTTGGACATCCTTGTTTTCATCTGCTTACTTGCTGTGTGTGTGCTCTCTGGTGAAACAACTCTTCATGCCTTTGTCCACTTTCCAACTGGATTGTTTGTTTAACTGTTGAGTTTTGAGCATTCTTTGTATATTCTAAATATGAGTCCTTTGTCAGATATGTGGTTGGCAGATATTTTCTACCAGTCACTAGCTTGTTTTTTCATTTTATTAAGAGAGTCTTTTGCAAAGCAAAAGCTTTAATTTTGATGTAGTCCAGTTTATCGATATTTTTCTTTTATGAACCATGCATTTTGTGTCATGTCTAAGGACTGTTCGCCAAGTTGTAGGTCCTGAAGTTTTCCTCCTATGCTGTAGTTTTACGTTTTGAGTCAATTTTGTATAAGGTGTGAGGTTTAGGCCAAGGTTTTGGTTTTTTTCTTTTCCTTTGCTTATGGACATCCAATTCCTCCAACATCATTTATTGAAAAGGCTACTCTTTATTTAATTGCTTTTGGGTCTTCAAAACAATCAATTGACCATACTTATGTGGGACCATCTCTGGGTTTTCTGTTATGTTCCATTGATCTATGTGTCTAGTCCTTCACCAATACTTCATAGTCTTGCTCACTGTAGCTATGTAATAAATCTGGAAATTGGATTCCTCCCCCTTAATTTTTCTTTTTCACAATTGTTTTAGTTAATCCAGTGCCTTTCCATATAAATTTTAGAATAGTTATATCTATATCTATATCCATAAAAGATTTTGCTGGGATTTTATAGAAATTGTTAGGCCTGTATATCAATTTGGAGGGAATTGACATCATTATTATGTTGACGCTTCCAATCCGTGAACATGGTATGTCCCTCCATTTATTAGATCTTTGAATTCTTTCATCAACACATTTCTTTCATCAACACATTTTATAGTTTTCAGCATACACGTCCTGTACATGTTTTGTTAGATTTATACCTAAGTGTTTCATTTTTGTGTGATTATTAATAGTATTGCATTTTAAATTTCAATTTTCATATGTTAATTGCTAGTATATAGAAAGCCAGGTGACTTTTGTAGGTTGATTTTTATATCCTATATCCTTGCTGAATTAACTTGAATTCTAGGAGTTTCTTTGGTATATTCCTTTGGATTTTCTACGTAGACCATCATTTCATCTGTAAATAGGCTTAGTTTTATTTATTTTCTCTCTAATCCATGTACCTTATATTTCTTTCCTTCACCTTACCACGCTGGCTAGAACCATGCAGAATAGCAGTGATAAAAGTGGGCATCCTTGTCTTGTTCTCATTCTTAGAGGGAAGCATTCAGTCTTTCACCATTGATTTTGATGTTAGCTGAGAGTTTTTGCCCATGTTCTTTATGAAGTTAAAGAGGTTCTCTATTCCTAGTTTTCTGGGAGTTTTTATTATTAGTGGGTGTTGATTTTTTGATTTATTTATTTATTTTTTGCGGTACGTGGGCCTCTCACTGTTGTGGCCTCTCCCGTTGCGGAGCACAGGCTCCGGACGCGCAGGCTCAGCGGCCATGGCTCACGGGCCCAGCCGCTCCGCGGCATGTGGGCTATTCCCGGACCGGGGCACAAAACCGTGTCCCCTGCATCTGCAGGCGGACTCTTAACCACTGCGCCACCAGGGAAGCCCAATGGGTGTTAATTTTTTTAATCCACATATCTGTCTCCCTAGCCAGATTCTGAGCGTCCAGCGCTCGGACATTGCTTCATAAGCATTTTCTTTTCCCACAGTGCCTATCTCAGGGCTTCGCCCCAGGGAAGCATTAAACAAGTTTGTGGATCAGAAGGACAGGCCATGGCCACCAGTGGCAGATGGGCATATGGACCCTGAGGAGGGAGCTCACAGGAACATCTCTAACCAGGCAGTCCAGGTCCCTGGGTCTGGAGGGGAGACTGTAGCTAGCTTCTGGTCACCATTACCACTCACCTTGGTGGTTCAAGGCAGGTGCTACAGCAGAGGCAGGCAGCACGGACTCGTCTCCTTTGCCCTGGTTTGGGGTAAAACTGTCAGTGGGCGATTGTATGTTACGTGACTTATACTCCAAAAGGCTGTTCTTTGTTTTGAAAACAGCGAGTACCAGCTGGGCAGTGGTGTCCTGCCGCCCTCTGCGCTAGGGGACAGGGCACTGCTGTCCATCGCCCCAGGCCCCCAGCCACTCGGAGCCAGCCAAGGCCTTTCCAGGTAGGGAGGGGCCCTTTTGCTCTGGCTCATCCAGTACTGATGCTGCCAGGGAGTGTTCAGGGGCTCCAGTCCGGAGAACTTAGAAACTTCCTCAGATGCTGTGTTGCTAACTTTGAAGTACTCACCTGAGAAAGATGGAATAGACCTACTTCCTTCCTGCCCAGGGAGGCAGTTTTCACCACGACAGTATTTTCCACAATTTGGCCACTTTCCCTAATACTATTTTAGTTTAGGCTGTTTCTCTGTCCCCTTGACCCTGTCAGTGAGGTAAGGAAAAGGCAGAAAATCCTAACTTTATTTTTAACAGTGAGGAAATAAGCAAATCAATGAAAAATAGTTTCTCATCATCGCAAATCTAGAATGTGATCCCCCAGCTCCTGTTTTCAGTGGGCGGGCCTCTTGACTTGTGTCCATTTCGGTCTGTTTCCATCTCATGACTGCCTGTGTGTTTACGTTCCCCACTCCTTTTAAGTTGGGATGAGCAGTGTATCCTCTGGTGTTGAGGAGCTGCCAGACTTCAGTGATGATGACAGCTGTAGTACTACAGTTGTAGTTGTCTTAAAACACTGTCTCTTTCACTGACGTGGTTCACGCTTCATTTGCAAACGTCACTTTGCTGAGTTTGTTGCCGCTTCTTCCCCATTCAATTTTCTGCCTTCCGGGACCTTTTCAAACGAGTGACAGCAAAGGGCAGGCCTGTGATGTGATCTGTGTGTCCATCTGTCTTAATACAGTTACATTCCTGGGAGCAAGACATTCATGCCAGGACAAAACAAACCAAGAGACAAGTCCTGGTTGCAGCTTGTGAGTTTTCTGCTGTATGACGATTAATGCCCACATCGAGGTTCTCTGTTGTGATTTCGCCTTTGCAGCACAATGAAATCCTTTGATTTCTTTTCTTTCCTAGGGCTCAAGGGTTCTGGTTGATGCACGAGACAAGCTTGGTATTCCTTGGCAGTATTCCGAAAATGAGAAGCACGGGATGTTCCTCATGGCCTTTGAGAACAAAGCGGGGCTGCCCGTGGAGCCTGCCACCTTTCAGCTGTACGTACCTGCTCTGAGCGCGCTCTGGAGGGATTCTGGCATCAGGGAAGCTTTCAGCCGGAGGAGCGAGTTTCAGCTGGTGAGTGAGCCCTCTGTCTGGACTACACGACTGTGTTCTTGACCTTTGGTAGAATTTCCTTTAAAAACTGTAAAAGTACGGGCAAGCTGTAAATTGCTCTAAACCCTGATATTTAAGAACAGAAACACATAACAGAGGCTAATTAAGCTATCTAAATGGTTTGAGAGGAACAAAATTAATTAACTCAGGCTAGATAAATGTTTCTGTCCAAGGAATATGAAGGATTCTTAAAATAGTCAAGATTGGTGTAACTCAAGGAACTCACATTTTCTAGATCTTGTTCATAGTAGGAAATGAATGTGTCCTTAAGAGAACTTTCCAGCTGTGAAGTATGGGTCCTGCCTGGCAAATCATGAATGTTTTCAGATCTATGCCTGGGAAGCTAACCTGAACCCTTCCAAGTTGTCCCCTTAGGATTCTTTCCTTTTATTTTAAGGTCTGAAAGTTTCACACAGCCTCGTCATCTTTGTCACTTAGCTTCATTTAGGATATGAGTCTTTAAACAGAAAATTTGGGGTGTTTAGCCTATTTGCATTCTGGTTTTTTCCTAAGTATCCTTCAACATTGACTGCATATGAAGATGAGTATCATATTTCTCCTATAACTAGAATAGATGTGCCCGGCTGATATAAATACACCCCCTGGGGGGTGTCCAGAAATCACACTGACCTTCACATCCCTTTGCCCCTGAGAAACAGGTTCCCAAGTTTTAAGTCACCGGCCCCCTGCCTTTCTTTATGGTGTTGCCATACTATGTATTTATTTTTAAAAAAGAGTCTTGAGTTTTCCCTGTTTTCAAACTTTACATAAATGGTTTCATCCTGTATGTATTCTTCCGTGACTTGCAGTTTTCACCCAGTATTTTGAAATTTATTCATGCAGTGCATGTGGCTGTGGTCCTTTCATGTTCGCTGCTGTCTGCTACCCTGTTGTGTGGACGTACTCGCGTGCATCCGTTCTCTCGTGCGTATACTTTGGAATCGTTTTCCATGTTTTGCTATTACAGACAAATCCGCTGCGCTCTCTCCCGTGCGCCCCCAGGTGCACGTGTTCAGGGGCCTCCAGGACATCTACCAAGGAGGGGAATTGGCCAGTTGTAGGGCATATATGCCTCCAAATAGACAAGATATGTCACGTTATTTTCCAAAGTGATTATACCAGTTGTGCTTCTGCCAGCAGCGCAGAGCTCCTGTTGCTCTCATCCTTGCCAGTCTTTGGTGTTATCAGACTTCAAAAATTTTTAAGAATCTCCTTTTAGCCGAAGGAGCCAAGGTATGCTCTATTTTTGTAGTATCTCCTTAGGGTTTAATTGACGTTTCCCAGACTTATTGGCTGTATGTGTTTCCTCTTCTGGGAAATGCCTATTCATGTCTTTTGCCAGTTTTTTACTAGTGAGTTATGTGTATTTTTCTCATTTATTTGTGGGGTTCTGCACAGTCTGCCTGGTAATCCTCTCAGTTCAGCTTCCATGTACTCTTCACCTGATCTCCCCTGATGCTCACATCTTACACAATCGTAGCACACTCGTCAAAAGCGGGAAACTGACGTTGGTACGGTACTGTTAATTAACCCGTAGACCTCATTCAGGTTTAACCGCTTTTCCTCCAAAAGCCCTTCTTATAAGGCAGGATCGGGCTCCGGACGCCACCCTGCATTTAGTCCTTGTTTCTCCTGAGCCTGCTGTCAGTGACAGCCCCTCAGTCTCTCCTGGGTTTTCATGACCTTGACACATTGGAAGAGCACCAGTCAGTCATTTTGTAGAATGTCCCTATTTGGGTTTGTCTGGTGTTTTCTCATCATTAGAACGAGATGATGCGTTTTTTGGCAAGGAAACCACTGAAGTGATGTGTCTGCTCAGAGCATCCTGTCAGGGGTACACGCTCTCGATATGTCCAGTTCCTGGCGATGTGAGCCTTGATTACTCGGTTAACAGGGTGTTTGCCAGGTTTCTCCACTATAAAGTTACTACTGTCTCTGTAACATAAATATTTGGGGGAGATACTTTGCAACTATGCAAATACCCTGTTTCTCTGCAAGCTTTTGCCCACTAATCTTACTGTCCATCGGTGGATCTGAAGGATGACATTTTTATAACTCTTTCATTTTCACATTCATTCTCAAGTTAAGTTTAAAAATTAAAGTGAAAGAGTCAGATGAACTAGAAGACAGAGTTGCCATAGAAAGGAAATTTTAATCTTCTAAAGGACAGGAATATCAGAAACAGGGAGGGAATGCACAATATCTAAGTGTGAAATCGTGGTTTAAGTCTCCCCTTCCCCCTCCGCCCCAATAGACTCACATGGTCTGGGGAAGAAGATTCTAGTGTCTTCAGAGCTTGGTTGGAAATTGTTGTTATCAATTGAGAATTTACCAAAGAAGGAAATATAAACGTCCTGAGCTGAATATTTGCAAGTAGTGTTTAACAGCGTGGTGGGATGGTTTTGTGAGACTTGTGCGTTCGCCGTTCTCGGTGGTGCGCAGTGTTTTGGAGCAAGAAGGGCCCTCCTGGCTGGTACACGGAGCCCTTGGCTCGCTACACATGGGGAAATAAGCCCAAAGGTCATGGCTTCCCAAGGCCCTATCTTTTTTTTTTTTTTTTTTTCAACCGTGGCATGCAGGAATCTTTGTTCCCTGACCAGGCATTGAACCCGTGCCCCGTACAGTGGAATCGCAGAGTCTTAACCACTGGACCACCAGAGAAGTCCCCAGGGCCCTGTCTTCTTAGCAATCACTATGAGGAACTCGGGCCTAAAAGGCCAGTCTGCTTATTTCTTTCTCTAGTCACTTACTAGTTAAGCATTTCTGGGGCACCTACTGTGTGCGAGGCACTGTGCAGTATGCTGGGGACATGGCAGGGAGTAAGGCCAAAAGTGAGCCTGTCTCCAGAGAGCCTTTGCTCTGGACCTGAAGCTGGCGAGTGATTAGGGGGCGGTTGGCTCCAGGTGGGTCCGTCATCCCATCGTTTTGATCTTACGCTTCAAACAGCCCGACTTTGTGAGGGTGTGGTTACCTGACAAGTGTTCACATGTTGTGTGCTTTTGAACTGTGATGACCGAAAGCAGACATGGAGCTGCTGATTTTGTTTATTGGAGGGTAGGTGTGTGAGTGTCTGTTATTCTGATGTTTCGTACTTTTCTATATTTTTATTTAAAAAAATTATAGAGCATCTTGTTAACTCCATGGACAGTAGGCCCTTAGTAGTCTTTATGTCAAGATAGACAGTTGCAACCTAAGCGTCTTAACATGGTGTGGTCAGTTTTCTCTTCAGATCCTTTGCTTAGTGTCAGAAACCTTTCCAGGGTGATGTTTCAGCAACTAGTTTTGTTACCTTTCTTCCCTCCCCAGGCGACGGAACTCTTAGAGCCTCTGACAGTCTCTCAGTGGAGACCCAGCCGCCGTGAGACCTGCTGTCAGCCAGGTGTTAGACGCCGCCTGTTTCCTCTGCTCCCTCGGTTTTCCTTGCCATTCCAGGCAGAGGCAGAAACAAAAAGGGGAAGAAGAAAGGCAGTGTCTGGTGACTGCCTTGTGAGGGCCTTTCCTCCTCAGAGGGGTCTCTCCCTGTCCCGAAAAGGAGAAGCCTTGCCCTTCTCACAAGTCACCTGTTCCTGCATAGTCACTGATGTTGACTGCCGTTTAGACACAGGACTCGATAGCACTTCTCTGGCGTCATAAAAAAGGAAGATAACCTTGCTATGTTAGACCTTATCTTTTAAAACACATTTGAGGAAGACAAGCACACTCAAAGAGAAGTTTTTGTCCTAAGTATAAGTCACATAAATATCGTCTACTTACATGCCCTTTCTCCAGTAAGAGAATTTCGAACTTGTTAAACACATCTGGCAAATTATCATTAACTAACGTGCTTATGATACAGCACATGGATAGTAGTTCCGTGATCTGCTTTCTGTTACATACACCTTTTAACCTGGGGTCTAGTTCTGGAATGGTGCCGCAGGGGGACCGCTGCTCTTTTGTGTGTGTGTAAGTCCTGCACTGATAGTGACTGGGAACTTGTACATCATGGTCCTCCTTGCCGGGCGGTGTGGTGGGTGCTCTTCCCGTGAGCCTTTTCTGTGTGCTGGGCACTCTGCCAAGGTCGAGTGCAGTGTCCTCACAGAGCTGGTAAGACAGATGTCCAAACAAACAGCTGGAATAAAGTGTGCCGAGAAGTATAACAGGAATATCCAGCTACATCAGGCATAAAGGGAAAAGGTAGGCAATCCCACCTGGCAGGAGGAGTGGGGAGATGTTTTTGGAGGAGATCCTCTCAAGATTAGGTAGGAACGAACCAGGGGCACGGTTGGGAGTGAGGTGGCAGGGGGAGCCTCGCCAGGGAGCTGCAGAGCTCCGCGCAGCCCGAGCAGCGGTGCTGCCCCAGGAGAGGCCGCCCAGGCCGGTCGGCAGGCTTTGGTATGCAGGGAACAGCTCTCCCACTCAAACTGCCTTAATGATAAGGGACTCGGTTGGCTAAGTGCAGGGCTGGGGGTGAGGCGGGAGCTTTACGTGTGGTTTGCGCTGCTTCTCCGCGCTTTTCGTGCCTCTGCCTCTCCTCTGCCAGGTCAGTTCTGGCCTGGCTGCCCCTGAGCAAGGCCTCGGCAGTGCCTGCCACCTCCCGGAGCAGAGGGGTCCCGTGCAGGGAGATGCTGTCCAGGGCTGCCGAGGCCTGGGTGAGTCTCCACCCCTCACCCTCCTGCCGCGGGCACGTGGTCTGCAGGCAGCACAGCGGGGGTGGGGGGTTGACCACGCGGGCCACACCGAGCAGCTGGGAGTCACCTGTAAGCAGAGGGGCCAGTGAGGGGTGTAAAGAGAGAGGAGCAGACCCGATTGCCAGTGCTTCCAGAAACCTCTGTCGGTAGCACGTACGATGGGCTGAAGGGGGGCAGACTGGAGGCGAAGGCCATGGGGGGCTCCTGTAGGAGTCCGGTTAAGGGCCTGTGAACTTGGACCTGGGCAGGAGGGGTTCCCTTAGCCTTAGGCCTTAGTCTTAGGATTTACCGCTCCTGGTTCTTTGCACAACTCTTTGCTTGTTATCTAGTTAATCGTCCTCTTCATCATCGTCGTGCCTTCCAAACATGCCGTGTGAGCAGGGAAAATCAGTAGGTACAGAGCTGCCGGGATAAACGGAACCAGTTTTTGCTTTTCACAATTGTACTCTTGAAATTGCAGCCCAGCAGCTGCATTTAACAGCTTACTGTTCCTGTGGGTTCCGTGTGTCTTTTCTTAGAGGATTGGACAGTTACAGGGTTGTTTGGTACCTCTGCTCGAGTCCTCACCTAACTTCCTCTTGTCCGATTATGAGCTTGGCATTCGCTTGTTCAGAAGCTTGGGGGACTTTCCACAGATGAATGTTCAGCACACATGCAGAGTACAGTTTGTTCTCTCCTCGGATGCTTTTTGCTTCACACTTGGATATTAAAAAAAAGTTCACTGTATTGGGAATCGTTTTTTACTTCCTTCCGGTTCCTATTTCAAAGTGGCAGGGCCTTGTGCTCTCTTGAAAATGTCTCCATCCTCTTGGCTTTGGAAGATGGAGCTGGAGGCTCAGTTCAGAGGAGGGAGTTTCTGTTGATGGCACAGTGTTTCTTGATTTCTGGAAGTCAAGTGATTCTGCTAATTACAGAGGTTTCTTTTTTCTGTAGTGTTTGGAATTGAGTCTTTGTAACACTACCAGAGATGGCTAAATTGCTAGAAAAGGCTCACTCTCAGGCTGAATTTTAGATGTAGAGGAGAGATCCATCGCGGTTGTGTGTGTGTGTGCTGCTGCGTTAGAACCAGTTGGGTGTGGGTTTAAGAGGAACATTACCCTGCGGCGAAGTGAGCAACGTGCTAACTACAAGAAGAATCACCGGAATTACCCGCCTAGTTCCTGACATAAAATCCACGTGTTGGGCTCAATTTTTGTAATGTCTGGGGCTTCGGAATTACTCCGGGTTTATTGCATCAGCTCACGGAGGCATGGTCCACATTGTCAGCATGGCCTGTGGTCTTTGCCCACCCCTCACCCGATGGATGTGCCTTTTAAGGGCTGGAGAACCATGGTTTACAGGTTCTCAGGCTTGGAATGCTTCTTTGGTGAAGCTCTGGGATAAAGTAGTGCCCAGAATTCTCCTTTGCATTCGTGAAACAAACATCAGGTTGTGCTGTGTGGTGCTTACACCTTTTTAGAAAAAAAAAAGAATGAACCAGTCACTTTCCAGAAAGGCCTGACACCCCAGGTTAATGTTCCTTTGGTAACTTGCCTGTGCTTTTGATAGTATTATTTTAATTGGGTTTCAAAATTCTTTCCCTGAGCTTTCTTAGTAAGGAAGTTTCTGAGGCGCTAGAGGGCGGGGCTAGATGGAAGATGGGGTGATTTGCAGCCACAGTAACTTTTTGTAACTTTGAGTCCACATGAAACAAAGTGACATATAGTGAACAGGCAATTTGGGGCATTTTCTGTGCCCAGTCCCCTGTCCTTCTATGAAAGGAATCTACTCTATAATGGCTTGGTGGTTACTTTCAGCAACTTGAGGAACAGTGTCATGGTAGCTGGTTGACTAGGAATAAGTCCTGAAGTAGCAGCATGTTTGGCAAGTGACAGGTGACACCCGAGTGCTATTTGGGGGTAGCAGTGCTGTGAGAGTCTAGAGGTCTCTCTGCCAGTCTTGAGTGTTTCCCAGGTCCACCCCTTGTTCGTTGTAATCCTTTTGCTTCTTCCTCTTTTCTCTGCTATTAAGATATCCTATCTCTTGATTTTTTTTTTTTTTTTGCTGTACGCGGGCCTCTCACCGTTGTGGCCTCTCCTGTTGCGGAGCACAGGCTCCGGACATGGCTCACGGGCCCAGCCGCTCCGCGGCATGTGGGATCCTCCCGGACCGGGGCACGAACCCATGTCCCCTGCATTGGCAGGCGGACTCTCAACCACTGCGCCACCAGGGAAGCCCCTCTCTTGATTTTTTTAAATACCGTAATCCACGGTTTAGATCAGAGGGAGACAAGGGAACCCCAGAAAGTGTGATAGGGACGGTGCCTTCAGCCCCAGATTTTCCTGTGGCACAGTCTGGAACATTTCCAAGAGTCTTTCTACTTCGAACGCCAGTGGTCCCCTGCTGTTTGTGGCAGGTGGCAAGATTCCTGGGTGTCTGTACTTTTACCGTGAAGCTGGGTTTCATGTGATGGGAAACCCCAAACAGCAGTGACTCTTCCTTTTCCCTGTCACATGAACGAAGGGGTAGCCGGGTGGGTCTCTGTCCAGACCCTTCCCCGTGTCCTACTCCGTGGCGCCTGTCCTCAGACTTGGCCACCAGCCTGCGTCCCAGCCAGACAGGAGGGGGCGGAGGGGGCGGAAGGAGAGTCCACGCTCTGCCTTTTAGGGCGGCTTCATGCAGGTGCGGTCCAGCGCGCCCGCCTCGCCCCCGCCCCTGCCCTCGCCCCCTGCCGGCTGGAACTTGGTCCTGCAGCCTCTGCCAGAGCCCTTTTTGGACCTTTTGCCTCTGAGATGACGGGGGAGGGGGGCGGTGATGGGGGGCTGCTGGTACTTTGTGTGGGCCCCAGGGAGGGCAGGGCCGGGTGTGCTATTCTCGCAGCGTTACATTCGGGCTAACTGTGAAATCTCGCAACTGTGCTTACGGTCTCGTGTGTCTTTTTTAATTTCATGGAATTCATTAATTCAGCAAATATTTGTGGAGCAGCCACCCCGTGTCAGGCACTGTTATAAATCCTGGGAAATAGTAGCGAACAAACAAACAAAAAATCCCGGCCCATGTGGAGCTGACTTTCTGACAAGAGGAGAGCAACAGTAAATAAATTAGTAATAGACATGTGTGTGCACACGCACATGCAATATGTGTCTTCGTGTGTGCACGCATGCACGAGCATACATGTTGTGTGATTAGAGAAAAGTGAAGCAGGGAACTGGGTAGAGAGTGTGGAGAGGAGCCTCGATGGAGAAACAGGGTGGTCACGGGGAGTTTCCGTAGCGATTCTTGGGCCTCCCCACCTTTTGTTTTCCCTTCCATCGTGGTGGCCGAGCTGGGAATGTGGCCACAGGGCCAGGCTGCATGTCCTACTCTCCCTGGTTGGGTGCAGCCTTGGAACCAGGGTCTGAGACTGGCCCTGAAAATGACCGGACAGTCCGTCCCGGCCTCTCTCCTCCTTCCCGCAAGCCGTCCAGTGTCGAGAACGTGGGCAGTGGGCAGGCAGCGCAAACCTAAGAGGAAGCAACACACACCATGTGGCCGAGGCACCCCAGCCCACGTTGTTGAAGCCTCCATGTTTTGGCTCGTTGCCCTAACTGATGGAGCTCCCCTGAGTAGCGTTTGAGAACTCTCTGAAGGAGACGGGAAGGCAAGCCCTGGGGGAGGAGGGAAGTGTGTTCTAGCCCAGAAGAGTAACAAGTGCAAAGGCCCTGGGGTGGGGGCAAGTGTTGTGTCGCAGAGCAAGCAAATGGGGGGAGGGGTCTTCAGAGCAGAGGGGCTTATGGAGGCCTTGTGAGGGGCCACTGGAAGGACTTTGGCTTTGGGCAGAGGAGTGACACGGTTTGATTTACGTTTTACTCGGATCACTTTGGCAGCTGAATGGATAAAAGAAACAGGGAAGCCCTTTGGAGGCTTTTGCCGTAATCTCGGTGGCAGGTGACGGTGGCTGAACTGAGTGTGGTGGTGCCGGGGGCGATGAGGAGTGGTTGGGTCTGAGCATCTGAGACCCGGAGACGAGTGTGTAGGTTACCTAGTGTCACTGCCCGTCCAGCTTAGGGATTCTTTCGGCATCAGGCCTGATGGCCGATATTGAGCCCGGTATTTTATCTTTCAAATTTCGGACACTGGTGGAGAGTCCATTTCTCTTCTTTGCGATGGCTCCCAGGCTGCTCCACATGCCCGGCCCAGCACCCAGAGCACAAAGCAGGTGCAGCCACACCCGTGCCCATCCAAACCTGGCACCGTGCTCTCCGCCAGGACACACATTTCAGACTGTATGGCCCAGGCTTTCTGCGAAGATCAGTCGCCCCTCGCTTCCTCAGGTCTTACCGTTAGGAATGCCAAGAGGAAAGATCTTGAGCTGAGGAAGGCAAAGTTAAAAGGCAGCTTAGAGACCCCACACCTCCCCCAGGTGGTGTCAGTCCCAGTGTGTGCTGGGTGGCGATGAGTTGTGTTCTGAAGTCTCCAGGTAGTATTTGGTTAGGGTTTAGTTAGTGAAAACTGAAGCCAGCAAATGGTACCAGTTTACACTCCTACCAGCTGTACCTTCTTGAATGGTGTATGAGAGGATTTTCCTCCAATCCCTCAGTCATACTAGTTTTATTCTTCTTCTTAAATTTTTACCAGTCTGATAAGTGAAAATTCCCATGATTTTTAGTTCTTTTCGTGTGTTTATTAGCCATTTATACTTATTCTTTTGTGCGTTGCTATTGATACCCTTTGCTTCTTTTTTTCTGTTGGGAATAAGCACCACTAGGTGCTCATTTTTTCTAATACATTTTGTTTTTAACTTTTTATTTTGAAATAATTATAGATTCATGGGAAGTCTAAAAGATAGATTAAAGAGGTCCCTCACATCCTTCACCCAATTTCCCCTAATGGTCAGGTTACATCTTACGTGACTACAGTCTGATATGAAAACCATGAACCGGCCACCGGTACCCTGTGCGTGTGTGGGATTGGTGTGACCACCCTCCTGCAGCCCTCCTGCTGACCCTTTATAGTCACCCTGCCCTCCTCCCTCCCCCATCCCCCACCCCGGCAACCACTTATTTGTTCTCCATCTCTAACATTCTATCATTTGGGGAATATTGTGCAAATGGAATCAGATAGAATGTGACCTTTCGAGGCTGACGCTTGTCACTCATAATGCCCTTGAGATAGATACGCCCAGGTTGTTGCAGTATCGATGGAATATCTTTTCTGAACCATATTCCATGGTGTGGAGGTGCCACAGTTTTTTGTCTCATTATAGTCAGATACACAGACATGCACACATACAGCTAGATATACACATACATACATATATTTGAAGAATGCATCATTTTTTTCTGACGTCAGAAATGTCAGAAGTTAGTGAATAATTTCTAGAGAAAATGGAATTATCGGCAATTACTTTCTTAGTTTGGGTTTGATACGGGGTGTGTGTGTGTGAGTTTTTAACCTTTCAAACTAAATTAACTTTGCTAATGTGGTCCATAGGGGAAAATCTCAGTCTTCCTAAAACTTACTGTGAAGGTCAGAGGGACTCGAGAAACCCTCTAACCAAATCCTATTTGATACTGAGGCAGTTTGCGGCCTGGGAGTTGAAGAAATGTGCCTGAAGTGGCAAAGCCGCTGAGTGGCGCAGCCAGGATGGGGCACAGGGACCCTGTCTAGCTGCTGGAGGCCTGTCGAGGCCTTGGACCCAGCTCCGCAGAGGGCGGCACTCTTAGTTGCCTCTGGGGTGGCTCTTGCCTGAGGACACAGAAGCAGGAAGCGGAGGTATTTGCTATCCTTGGATCATGTGCTGGTGAGAAACCTATGTGTTCCTGCTTGTGATGCTGGCCTTTCCCCTCCATTTCATTAATCACAAAGAGTATTATATACTTACAGACCTCAAAAAAGCTATTCCTTAAAAAGAAAAAAATGAAGTGTTATGCATTTTAACATAGATCTTTGTGAAAAATGTTGCTGTAAACCTTTACCTCTGGAGGGTTTGTAAGCCAGTGGCCCAGGGTGGAAATGTGATATATAGTAGCCAGGGTTTGTAAGCCAGTGGCCCGGGGTGGAAATGTGATATATAGTAGAATCAATAATGGAATATGTTGCATGATAACAAGGCCAGAAACCCCAAAGAAAAAGAATAATGGATTTGACTAAGTAAACATTTTTAACTGTTGTATGGGAAAAGTCAGCATAAAGAAAGTTAAAAGACAGATGACAAATTAGAAAAAAAATCCGCAACCTAAAACAAAGGTGTTTTCTATATGTTAAGAGAGATTATAAAACAGCTGCAGCCTGCATGAGAGAGCTCTTGTAAGTGTATAAAAGAAGACTGAGTGAAAGAAGAAGCAGGATTACCAGCCTTGCTACTAACTATGGAAATGCACATTAAAGCAGTAATGAGATAATCTTTGTCGGTTAGATTGGTGGTGATTAATAATGTCCTGGGCTGATTGGGGTCATACGAAATAGGTCCTGCATACCTATGTGTGGCGGGAGTATAATGTGATTCAGTTTCTCAGTTTATGTCAAAACATAAAGTGCTGTATCCTCTGGAGGTAGTTCAACTTCCAAGGAATTTATCCTAAAGCCATAATTATAAGATTTCCGGCTTCTAATTACAGTGGACTAGTTATCTAGAGACTTCTGCTGAAAGTAATTTAAAACGCTAGATAAAATGTTAAAAATAACTTTATGAAAGCAGCTAAGCGCTGACAAGATTATAAAGTATGACCAGGCCGAACCCTAAGAGAGAGTTGAACCTCGAGAGATAAGCAGACCCCGAGCAGCAGTTATTTCCTGAGAGAGCTGGTGATCTAAACCATGAACCTGAGCTATGATGTTTGACAGACTTTTCAGGGGCTCAGAAAGAGGTAGAAACTTAAGATCATCAAAGTTGAGGAATTGGTAGGAGACTCTTCCATAACAAGCTGGGACCTCAGAGGGTGAGGATGAGCCATAAGGAAACCCACAAAACGGGGAGAGACGAGAGCTTTGCTTGGCTGCTGAGCCAGGGCAGGGAGGAGGGAGGAGGCAAAAGAAGACCCCCCTGTAGACCGGCTCCTCAGGGGACTTGCCACCCAGAGTTACAAGAGCAGTCCAAGAACCCCAGTGCTCTGAATTTAGGTTAAAGTGACACCAGACAGGTAGTGTGCCCAAGTAGCAAATGGAAACCCTCTCTGGAAAAGACACTCGAGTCCTAAACCTTGGAGATTCCCCGCAAATGATGTTTTTGAGGACAGAGGGCATCACAGAGATAGCCAAAGTCACCAGGAGACAGGGCACAATGCCTAGAATCAGAGGAAAGAACAGGCAGCAGAAATGGACCCACAGTCTTCAGGTATTAGACGTATCAGACACAGGTTTTAAAACAACTATACTTTATACCCATGTAAAGTTGTACGTATAAAGTATGTGTATAAACAACTATTCTTTCTACATATATAACTTTATATGTGTATAAAGAAATAAAAGTTAGAAAGTATCTTCAGGAAAAACTGGAAACTTACTAAAAATGCTGTAACATATTTTGAAAGAACAAACCAGAACTTCTAGAATTGAAAAATACAAAAACCAAAAGTAAAAACTCAGTAGTTTGTACCCCGTAAAAGAGAATATTAATAAAGTAGAAGAAATATTGGAAGAAAGTATCAAGAATGTAGAACAGAGAGACAAAAACAGGGAAAAGATGAAAGATAGGTTGAGAGGTATCAAGGATGAAGTGAGAAGGTCTAATATACCTTTAAGCAGGACTTACAGAAAGAAGACCAGGGCAGGGGCAGTACTGGAACAGGTAGCGGCTGACAGAGTGTATCAGATCACAGGGTCAAGAATCCCAGTGAATCCCAAGCAAGATGAGTAATTTAAAAAGGCTATAACTAGATAAATCATAACGAAACTGCGGAAAACCAAAGACAGAGGAACATCTTAAAAGTAGCTACAGAAAAAGGTAGAGATGAACTCTCAGTGAGTGATGGTATGACAGCTTTCTTCCCCAAAGCTGCAACAGAAGCCAGAAAGATAAACGATACTTTGAGGTCATGCCTGTGAGAGAATGTAACTCCTAATCTAGAATTCTGTAAAATTGAGGGCACAAAAGGGACATCTTCAAACAAAGTTGATCATCAGCAAATCCTCCTAAAGGAATCATAGGGACTACACAGGAAGCAAGAGGAAAGGGATTCCAGGTGGAGGGTTTGAAACATAAGAAAGAATGGAGACTAATTTGCCTGGTATTTTTTCTTTTGTTGGTCATGCTTTTGGTGTCGGATCCAAGATCAGGAAGGTTTACCCCTGTGTTTCCTTCTTATATTTAGGTTGTTCAACTACATTGTGGTTGTCTATCCATTCTGGGTGAATGTTTGTATATGGAATGAGGTAGGGGTCCAGTCTCCTTCTCTTGCACATGGACATCCGCTGTTCCAGCACCATTTGTCGAACATCTGTTCTTTCCCCATCAAGTGGTCTTGGCACCCTTGATGAAAATCAATTGGTCATACATGTCTGGGTTCATTTCTGGATTCTCAGTTCTATTCCATTGGTCTATGTGTCTGTCCTTATGCCAGTAACACACTATTTTGATTACCGTAGTTTTGTAGTAAGTTTTGAAATCCGGAAGCGTGAGTCCTTCAGCTTTGTTTTCTTTTTCTCATTGTGGTTTTGGTTTGCATTCCCCTGAGGATGAATGATGTCACATCACTTTGGAAGAAGAATAAAGTGGGCGGGACTTGCTCTTCATGGAGGTCAGCAAACTACTGCCTGAAGGGGAACTTTCCTTTGGCTTATTTTTGTTTGAACCCCTAGTTTAAAAAAAAGATTTTTTTTTTACATTTGAAGAAGAAGAATATGCAGTAAGGATGACTGTATGTGGTCACCATAACCTAAAACATTTACCATCTGGATCTTTACAGAAAAAGTTTGCTATCCCCTTCTGTAATAGATACTGAGATTTATTTTTTAAAACAATTTAATAACCAATATAGTGGAGGTATTGGAACAGAATAAGGTAAGCAAATTGGTGGAACCACATAGGGAACAATGAAAATGGATCCCTGTACACACACCCAATTTCAAATAGCTTAGAGACCTAAATATGAAAAGCAAAACGATATATCTTTTAGGAGGTGATATAGAAGAATCTTCATGATCTTGGGGGTGGGGAAGAGTCGAAGTCATTAAAACTGCAGATGCAGAAGGAAAAGATTAATACTTTGACTACCATCAAATTAAGAACTTCTGTTCATCCAGAGAACACGTTCACCATCTATAACCTGCAAAGGAAACGTGTCCAGAATGTTTAAAGAACCTCCACAAACCTGCGAGAAATAGGCAATTCAATAGAAAAATGGATTCAAGGCTTGAAAGGCATTTCTGAGAAGAGGAAATGATATTATGCGCTCACCAGATTTCAGAAACAGTTCCAAGAATTGGCAAGGATGTGGAGTAACAGGAACTCTCATATTGAATACATCCTGGTGCTGGGGTGGGGGGTGTAGACTGGGGCCCCCAATTTAGAAAACAGATTGGTATTGTTCACTAAAGCGTAAGATATGTATTCCTTGTTGCTGAATAGTCCCACTCCTAGGAACACATAAAGGCAGGTATGCAAATGTTCATAGCAGCATTATTCATAATTGGAAACAATCCAAATGTCCCTCAAGAGTAAGATGGTAAATACACTGATTTTTATTCCTGAGTACTGCAGAGAACGTGGACAAAGGACAGCTCCCCTCAACAGATGTGTGACGTTGAGCTAAAGAAGGCAGGCACGGAAGAATACGCATTGCGCGCGTGCACTTTCATGCCATGAAACGTACATACGCACAGCATGATTACCTTAAAAATGCAGCCACCGTGCTGAGGAACACATGCTAATGGGATAAAACTACAAGGGAGAAGTGACAGGTTGAGAAATAGTATCACCAGCATCAGCATAGGAGTCAGAGAGCATATCATGAGGGCATTCTGGGGTGCAGGTCATGGTCCGCTCCCGGCCCTGGGGGGTTGCTGTTTTGTCAGTTCAATTGTGCATTTTTCTTTTATGCACTTTTCTTATATGATGCCATAATTTATAAGAATAATGATAAGAATTTGAAAGGGAAAATATAATTAGATGAATACACAGAAATTATTTGTGAACAGTGTTGATTGTATTGCTTATAAAAGGAGAAACAAAAAGGAAATAATCTAAGTACTGTCCAGTAGGGGTTGGCTGACTAAATTAGAATACTGACCACACGACAGAATGCTATACAGCTGTTAGAAAACCTAGAAGAGAACTGTGTGTTGGCATAGAAAGAAGTCCCTGAAAAATCAAGTGGGAAAAGCAGATTAAAAATCAGTTATATATACAGGAGAGTCCTGTCTCTGTTTAGAAAGTGAAAAAATTGTGTGTGTGTGTGTGTGTGTGTGTGTATATAAATGCATAGAAAATCTAAAGCTGGAGAAAACATATCCACTGAACCATCTCAGTTGTTATCTTCCTTTTTTATTTTATATATGTTTAAAAGTACAAAAATATATATTCTTAAAATTACCTAAAAATTTTAATTGAGGTAGGAATATGTATTATTTTTGTAATCAGAAAAGGCCATGGAAACATTTTTAAATGAATTAGAAAAATTAATGTCTGCAGAAAACAATTTTATAAATCTTATGCATTGTTTCTGAAAGAAATCTTAGGGTTTAAATAATTCTGGTTAGCTATAACGTACTATTAATCTGAAAGTTTCGAAGGATGGTAGCGTCAACCTCCTTCCCACCTCCTTTTACCAGATTTTAACAAATTTAGTCAACCTCAGCAAGTGCTCAGTGAGCTGGAGGAATGGGAAGAGCCCCGGCCTCACTCATCACTTTTGCTCCATATTTGTGGAGCTTCAGCTCCGCAATCAGAGGGCAGCAGTGCCTTCCTGTTAGGTTGACTCTGAGAAGTGTGGTAGCCCCGGGCACCACGCCTGGGGTGCAGTGTTTGTTTAATTATCCAGGTCACATATGCGGAGTTTCTCCTGTGCTCCCTGCAGCCATGGGCTGCAGAAGGAGCACCTCACCCCTTCCCCTCACCCAGAGCCAGGGTCCAGACGCCTGCAGAGGGAACCTGCCTCACACAGAGGGTGGAGAAATCCATGCGAGCGGGAATCATCGGTCAGGGTGTGGTGGAGGAAATCAGACCTTAACTTGGACGGGGTTCTATTGAAAGATGGAATTCTCGAAGGAAGCTGGGAGGGAGGAGGGTGTTGATGGTCGATAAAATCCATAAGTAGTAATCAGACTTTGAAACACTTAGTTAACTTGTGAAAGAAGCACCTAGAAAAATCAAGGCTTGCTCTATTCTGGCTGCCCTTAAAAAAGCTTTCCTGAGAATTTCTCATTTAAGCCAACTGAAACAGTTGATTTATTAACTGGTTAGACCTTTTTTCTTTTTTCTAAATTTTGGTAAAATATGCATTTTTCTTTTTTATGTCTCTTGTCACTAAACCTTTCTAGCAGACCAGTGTTAACAGTTGAGCAGGTGTATCCCAGTGAGTCTTGGGAAAGTTCAGGTTAAGGGGCTGCAGCTTAGTCTGTGTGTGTGAGCATTTCCTCCAAGGGATCGATTCCCTGTGGATGTGACTGCAGCTGTGGCTTACCACTCAGTACAGAGGTGAGAAGATGGGAAGCGTTCCTCATCTTCTGAACTTGGAAGCCATCTTTGCTAGGATCACCAGGAACCCCTCAAAACTTTTTATTAATATTCTCTGCTCGTAAGTAGTTTCAAGGTTTAGAAGTACCTCAGAGTTACTATTTAGGAGCCTTTCAGATCTGAGTGGGCGGATTCCACAGCAGTAGTATTTGCCCCACGGTGTCTGTCTGAGTCTGCTCGGGCTACCATAACAAAATACAGCAGGCTTGGCGGTGTAAACAGCAAACATTTATTTCCCACAGTCCTGGAGGCTGGCAGTCCAAGACCCAGGTACCAGCAGATTTGGTTCTTGGTGAGGGCCCTGCTCCTGGCTTGCAAACGGCCACCTTCTCTGCTCACGTGGCCTCTTCTTTGTGCCCTTGGAGAGAGAGAGCTCTGGTCTGTCTTCCTCTTCTTACAAGGACACTAATTCCATCGTGGGGACTCCACCTTGTGACTTCATCTAAACCCAGTTACTCCCAAAGGCCCCACCTCCCAATACTATCGCTTTGGGGTTTAGGGCTTCAACACAAGAATTTGGGGTCGGGGGGACAAACAGTCAGTTCACAGCCGTGTCCCTTCCCTTGCTCCCTCTTCCTCACTACCTTTCCCAAAGGCAGTTAATTAACCAGCCTCTTTTTCCCTCCGCTCACTCCAGTCCTCTGTGTTTATTTCTATAAGGAGACAAGTTTTATTACGTGTTCAGCTACATTACCAGATCTGTGTCATCATTTTCATATGCTGGAATAAGAATGCATTATAATTAAAATGGGATTTCCCTCATTTCCTGCCAAGAGTTTTAAACTCAGAGAATTAGATTGCATTAAATTTTTTGTTTTAAAAGAGACCCCAGCCCCATGAACTTTGAGAAAATCAGAATGCAGTGAGAGAAAAGTAGGGACCAGGGTTTGAGTTTGCCCGGTTTAGAATGCTGATGTAGAAATAGTAGGTAGCTCTGAGGCGCATTCAGCCCTGATGAGCCACAGGACAAGGGAGCTCTGCTTTTTGGCTTCTTCCTCTGCCATTTCGAGTCTGGTATAATGTTAACAAAACTCGTTACAGGAATCTCTGGGCAGTAAATGGGTTTTATTCCTTGAAACACAAGTTAATTTTTATTCACAGTCTGGCACCTGCTCCTTCCATGACAGTGTTTCATTGTAAAGTTCTTAAAGACCAAACTAATGGTGGGAATGAGATGCTTTGGTGACATGGACACACGACACTGGAATAAGCGGTTCTGGTTGGAACTTGTTTTAATAAGACTTTGCTCTCCCCCCTTAAGCGATGTTTGATATAAAAGGAATGCCGTTTGGCTGTGGTCTGTTGCACTGGGCATTCTGCATCATTCTGGGGCATTTTAGCAAATCCTCCAGAGCTTTTTTCTGAGTTTGTATTTCTCAAGCAGTATAATGGGACAAGCCTGCCTGTCTCACCAACACAGTTCATGTTTCAGACCAAATGTGACTGTCCCTGGAGTCCGGGCGTCACTCCTTGCTCTGCTGAGCCAACGGGGCAGTGACTTCTGCGGTGACCAGTGCAGCCCCCAGGTCCCCTCTTCTGCTTAATCCAGGCTCTGCTATCAACTTGCTGATCATCGGCTGCCTGTTCTTGCCTCTCTCTCCTTTTCACTCTCTCTTTCACAATTCTCACATTTCAAATATTTTATCCTTCAGCTTTCTCTTCCAGGATACCTTTCTCCACCCAGCTTTTGTCCACGGGGATGCGTTCCTCCTCTGCTGGTGTCGTGGCAACTGCAGAATTGCAGAAGTCTGCTCTAGCCAGAAAAAGACTGGCGGCCCGCCAGCGCGGCCCCAGGTGTTGTCTTGGGGAAGGATTGGGGGTGGCTGAGAGAGGGAAGAGGGCAGCAGATGAGCAGGAGCGAGCCACAGAGTGGAAGCCAGGCGTCCTGGCCTGTCCTTCTCTGACACTAACTTTAATCACTCACACTCCTCAGAGCCCTCATTTCCTTCTTCTCACTGTCTCACGGGTGTGCTGCCTGCCAAGACAGTGTCTGCGGAAGTGCTCTGAAAGCACAGGCACCAGGTAGAGGAAAGTTACAAGGCTGCTGTCCAGATGATACCTTCAGTATCCTTCAGCGGTCCTCATGTATTAACAGAGCTGGCAAAGAACTTTGGCCACAGTTCTGTTTGAGACACTGGGCAGAGTGGTCCTCCTGAGCTCTGGTGACTAAGACAGAGGGATTGCGAATCAAGGCTCTATTTTCAGATATTTTTTCTTCCTCTCTGTTATTCTTTACCTGTTCTTTATCTTCCAGAACTTCTTACTTAAATCTCAGTCTCCCAAGACTGTTCAGGATGGCTCTATCTCATTCCAGTCAATGTATATGGTGATATTTAGCCCCAAACAAGGTTTTAAAATACAGAAAAAGCAGTGTAGTAACTCCAGAAAATGGACAACTCGATCAAGCCTATTAAAATAAAACCTTAAAACCCAAGAAACTAGTTGCAGTGGTTGCCTATAGAGAGGAGAGTTGGGTAGCTGGGAGACAAACTTACTTCTCCAGTGTCCCACTTCCCACCCTCCCTTTTTTTTTTTTAACTTTTAATTTTGTGCTGTGTTGTATTACCTATTCAAAAATTTCCTGGTTTCAAACCTTACTACAAAGCTATAGTAATCAAAATAGTATGGTATTTGCATAGAGACAGACATTTTGACCAGTGGAATACTATAGAGAACCCAGAAATAATCCCTTGCATATATGTTCAAATGATTTTTTGACAAGGGTGCCAAGACCATTCAATGGGGAAAGGACAGTCTTTTCAACAAAAGGTGCTGGTGCTGGAAAAAACTGGAACTTCACATGAATGAAGCTGGACCCTCGCCTAATACCATATACAAAAACGAACTCAAAATGGATTATAGACCTAAATATAAGACTGAACACTATAAAACTCACAGAAGAAAACATAGGGCAAAACTTTATGACACGGGATTTGGCGATCATTTCGTGAATATGACGCCAGTGGCACAGGCAACAAAATGAAAAATAGACAAATTGGATTCTACAAGAAAATTATAAGATTTTGTGCATTAAAAGACACTATCAGCAGAGTAAAAAGGCAACCCACAGAATGGGAGGAAACATTTGCAAATCGTGTATGTTACAAGAGATTAATATCCAGACCATATAGAGAATTCTCCAAACTCGACAAAAAAATAAACTCTCTGACTCAAAAATGGAGAAAGGACTTGAACAGACACTGCCAAAGAATATATGCAAATGTCCAGTGAGGATATGAAAAGATGCTCAACATCACTGATTATTAGAGAAATACAAATCTTCCACCTCATACCCATTAGGATGGCTACAGTGTTTTAAAAAATAAGTGTTGGTGAAGATGTAGAGAAATTGGAACCCTTGTGCACTGTTGTGGGATTATAAAAAGGTGTGGCCACCTTTGTGGGAAACAGAATGGCAACTCATAAAAAATTTAAAATAAGATTACTGTGTGATCCAGCAGTTCTACTTCTGGGTATACTCAAAAGAATTGAAAGCAGGGTCTTGAGATATTGGTACACCCATGTTCATAGCTGCATTATTCACAATAGCTAAAGCATGAAAGCAACCCAGGTATCCATCAGTGGATAAATGGATAAGCGAAGTGTGTTGTATATACATACAATGGAATATTATTCAGCCTCGGAAAGGAAGTCCTGTCACGTACTGCAGTGCGTGAATCTTGAGGATCTTATGCTAAGTAAAATAAGCCAGTCTACTAAAAGAGAAATACTATATGATTCCAGTATATGAAATACTTAGAATATTCAAAATCATAGGCACAGAAAGTAAAATGGTGATTGCCAGGGGCTAGGAGCAGGGGAGAATGAGAAGTTATTTTTAATGGTTACAGAGTTTCTGCTTTACAAGATTAAAAGAGCTGTGGAGAATAGTGGCAGTGCTTGCACAACATGATGAATATATTTAACACCACTGAACTATTAAGCAGTTGTATATAAAAGACAAAAAGGGGGGGGGAACAGAAACAACGAAGGTAACAAGTAGAAAACAGTAACAAATGTGACAGATGTTAATCCAGCTATATCAATAATCCCAAAATACTGGAGATTAAACAACATACTTCTGGAACTTCTCTGATGGCACAGTGGTTAAGAATCTGCCTGCCAATGCAGGGGACACAGATTCAGTCCCTGGTCCGGGAAGATCCCAGATGCCGTGGAGCAACTAAGCCCGTGCACCACGAGTACTGAGCCTGCACACTAGAGCCTGCGAGCCACAACTACTGAGCCCACATGCCATAACTCCTTAAGCCCATGCACCTAGAGCCCATGCTCCACGACAAGAGAAGCCACTGCAATGAGAAGCCCACGCACTGCCAAAAAGAGTGGCCCCCATTCACTGCAACTAGAGAAAGCCCGCGCACAGCAATGAAGACCCAACACAGCCAAAAATAAATAAATAAATTTTAAATAAACAAACAATACACTTCTAAATAACACGTGGGTAAAAGAAGAAATCTCAGGAGAAATTTTTAAATATTTTGAACCAAGTAAAAATGAAAAGACTTAGCAATTTGTGGGGTGCAGCAAAAGCAGTGCTTAGAGGGAAATTTGTAGCATTGAATGCTTATAGTAGAAAAGTATCTAAAATCAATTATCTAAGTTTTTACCTTAGAAAATTAGAAAAAGAACAGCAAATTAAGTCCAAAGTGAACAGAAGAAAGATTTAAAACAAAGAATTAAATAGATGAAATCACAAACAGGAAATCAGTAGAGAAAATCAACAAAACGAAAAGCTGTTTTTTGAAAAGATCAATAAAATCGATCATCCTCTAATCAAGCCATCTAAGAAAAAAAGAAAACATATAAGTTACTGATACCAGAAATCAGAGAGGACATCATTACAGATCCCATGGTAATTGAAACGATATTAAAGGAATATTATGAACAACTCTGTGCCCATAAATTTGATAGCCTAATGAAATGAACCCATTCCTTGGAAGTCACAATCAGCCAAAACTCACACAAGAAGAAGTAGATGCTCTGAATAGGCCTTTATCTATAAAAGAAATTGAATCAATAATTAATTACCTTCCTAAACCAAAAGCACCAGGCCCAGGTGGGTCCACTGGTGAATTCTACCAAATATTTAAAGAAGAAGTTATACCAATTCTCTGCAGTCTCTTTCAGAGGACAGAAGCAGAGGGAATAGTTCCTAACTCATTCTATGAAGCTAGTACTACCCTAATACCAAAATCAGACAAAGACATTCCCAGAAAAGAGAACTGGAGAACAGTCTCTCTCATGAACATGATGCAAAATTCTCAACAATGTTAGCAAATCAAATTCAAAAATGTATAAAAAGAATTATACACTATGACCAGGTGGGCTTTATACCAGGTACATAAGGCTGGTTCCACATTCAAAAGTCAGTGATTTGAATTCATCAAATCATCACATCACATCAACAGAGTAAAAAAGAAAAATCACATGATTATATCAATAGATACAGAAAACTCATGTGACAAAATTCAGCACCCATTCAGGATAAAAACTCTCAAACTAGGAATAGTGGGGAACTTTCTCAACTCAGTAAAGATGATCTACAAAAAACCTACAGCTAATAACGTCATGCTTATTGGTGAGAAACTCAAAGCTTTCCCATTAAGATCATGTACAAGGTAACAGTGGCCCCTCTCACCACTTCTTTTCTACATCATATTGGAAATCCATGCTAACGCAGTAAGGCAAGAAAAGGAAGTAAAAGGTATACAGATTGAGAAGGAGGACATAAAACTGTTTGCAGAAAACGTGATCATCTATATAGAAAATCCAAAAGAATTGACAGAGAACTCACAGAACTAATAAATAATGATAGCATGGTTGCAGGATGCCAGGTTAATTTCCAAAATTCAGTTGTTCTCCTATATACCGATAATGAACAAGTGGAATTTTAAATTTAAAATACAATATCATGTACATTAGTGCCCCCCAGCCAAATGAAGTACTTCGGCATAAACCTGATAACAAAATATGTACAAGGGCTACATGATGAAAGCTACAAAACTCTGATGAACAAAATCAAAGAACTAAATGGAGAGATATTCCATGTTTCATGGATAGGAAGACTTGATATTGTCAAGATGTCACTTCTTCCCAACATCGATAGATTCAGTGTAATCCCAATCAAAATCCCAGTACATTATTTCATAGATATCGACAAACTGATTCTCATGTTTATATGGAGAGGCAGGGACTCAGAATAGCCAATACAATATTGAAGGAGAAGAACAAATTTGGAAGAGTGATGCTACCTAACTTTAAGGTATGTCCCAGTGGTTGCCTGGAGACAGGAAAGGACTGCAGGAGAGAGGAAGGGACATGTGGGAACTTTTGAGGGTGATGGATTCATGTTCATTACCTTGAATGTAGTGATGATCCCCCAGGTGTATGCATATGTCAAAAGTTAATAAACTGTACACTTTGAATATGTGTAGTTCCTTGTATGTCAATTATACCTCAGTTATGCTCTTTTTTAAAAAAATAATTTTCTTAATTCACTGGATCAGGTTTTAAATGGATTCTTTTCCTGGTGCCATATGAAAGTAACTCATTGAAAGGCAGCTTCTTTGAATGTCACTGTCTTTTTTTTTTTTTTTTAAAACATGTACTCAGTTCTCCAATACCTGGGATGTGACTTGATGATGGGGAGGGGAAGGAAAAGACTGCCTTTCTTAAAGGGTTCCCAGAACAAAGCAATCTGGGTGCTACCCTAAATCCCAACTGATAATACTTTGTAATGTGTAGCCTATGTGCCATAATACTTTGCAAAATCTAAAATTTCTTTTTTTTAATTTATTTTATTGAAGTATAGTTGATTTACAATGTTGTGTTAATTTCTGCTGTACAGCAAAGTGATTCAGTTATACATATATACATTCTTTTTCATGTTATCATTCATTATGGTTTATCATGGGATATTGAATATAGTTCCCTGTGCTATACAGTAGGACCTTGTTGTTTATCCATTCTATATATTATAGTTTGCATCTGCTAATCCCAAACTCCCAATCCACCCTTCCCCCACACCCCTTCCCCTTGACAACCACAAGTCTGTTCTCTATGTCTGTTTTCTTTTTCGTAGATAAGTTCATTTGTGTCATATTTCAGATTCGACATATAAATGATATCATATGGTATTTGTCTTTCTCTTTCTGACTTCACTTTAGTATGATAATCTCTAGGTCTATCCATGTTGCTGCAGATGGCATCATTTCATTCTTTTTTATGGCTTAGTAGTATTCCATTGTATATATGTACCAAATCTTCCTTATCCATTTATCTGTTGTTGGACGTCTGGTTTTTTCCATTTCTTGGCTGTTATGAATAGTGCTTTATGAACATAGAGGTGCATGTATCTTTTCGAATTATAGTTTTGTCTAGATATATATATGCCTAGGAGTGGGATTGCTGGATCATATGGCAACTCTAGTTTTCTGAAGAACCTCTATATTGTTTTCCATAGTGGCTGCACCAATTTACATTCCCACCAGCAGTGTAGAAGGGTTCCCTTTTCTGCACACCCTCTCCAGCATTTGTTATTTGTAGTCTTTTTAATGATGGCCATTCTGACCAGTGTGAGGTAGTACCTCGTTGTAGTTTTGATTTGCTTTTCTCTAATAATTAGCGATATTGAGCATCTTTTCATGTGTCTGTTGGCCATCTGTATGTCTTCTTTGGAGAAATGTCCAAGTCTTCTGCCCATTTTTTGATTGGGTTTTTTTTGTTGTTGTTATTGAGTTGTATTAGCTGTTTGTATATTTTGGAAATTAAACCCTTGTTGGTCTCTTCATTTGCAAATATTTTCTTGTAGGTTGTCATTTTGTTTATGGTTTCTGTTGCTGTACAAAAGCTTGTAAGTTTGATTAGATCCCGTTTATTTTTGCTTTTATTTCTATTGCCTTGGGAGACAGACCTAAGAAAACATTGTACGATTTATGTCAGAGAATGTTTTGTCTATGTTCTTCTCTTCTAGGAGTTTTATGGTGTCATGTCTTATATTTAAGTCTTTAAGCTATTTTTAGTTTATTTTTGTGTATGGTGTGAGGGTGTGTTCTAACTTTATTGATTTCCATGCAGCTGTACAACTTTCCCAACACCACTTGCTGAAGAGACTGTCTTTTCTCCATTGTATATTCTTTCTTCTTTTGTCGAAGATTAATTGACTGTAGGTGTGTGGGTTTACTTCTGGGAGCTCTATTCTGTTCCATTGATCTATATGTCTGTTTTTGTGCCAATACCACACTGTTTTGATTACTGTAGCTTTGTAGTATTCTCTGAAGTCTGAGAGGGTTATGCCTCCTGCTTTGTTCTTTTACCTCAGGATTGCTTTGGCAATTCTCGGTCTTTTATGGTTCCTTATAAATTTTTGGATTATTTGTTCTACTTTTGTAAAAAATGTCATGTGTAATTTGATAGGGATTGAATTAAATCTGTAGATTGCTTTGGGTAGCGTGGCCATTTTAACAATGTTAATTCTTCCAATCCAAGAGTGTGGGATATCTCCATTTCTTTGAATCATCTTCAGTTTCCTTTATTAATGTTTTGTAGTTCTCGGCATGTAAGTCACCTCCTTGGTCAGGTTTATTCCTAAGTATTTTATTTTTTGATGTGATTGTAAAAGGGATTGTTTCCTTGCATTCCCATTCTGATATTTCATTGTTAGTGTAAAGAAATGCAACCGATCTCTGTATGTTAATCTTGTATTCTGCTACCTTGCTGAATTCACCTATCAGTTCTAGTAGCTTTTGTGTGGAGTCTTTAGGGTTTTCTATATATAGTATCATGTCACCAGCATATAATGACAGTTTTACCTCTTCCCTTCCAATTTGGGTACCTTTTATTTCTTTTTCTTGTCTGATTGCTGTGGCTAGGACTTCCAGGACTGTGTTGAATAGAAGTGATGATAGTGAGCATCCTTGTCATGTTCCAGATTTTAGCAGGAAGACTTTCATCTTTTCACCATTGAATATTATATTGTCTGTGTTTGTCATAAATAGCTTTTATTATGTTGAGATATGTTCTGTCTATACACACTTTGGTAAGAGTTTTTATCAATAATGGATGTTGAGTTTTATCAAATGCTTTTCTACATCTATTGATGATCATGTGGTTTTTGTCTTTTCTTTTGTTGATGTGGTGTGTCACATTGATTGAATCATCCTTGTGACCCTGGGATGAATCCAACTTGGTTGTGGTGTATGATCTTCTTTATGTGTTGTTGGATTCAGTTTGCTAATGTTTTGTTGAGAATTTTTGTATCTATATTCATCAAAGATATTGGCCTGTAATTTTCTTTTTTGGTAGTGTCTTTGTCAGGTTTTGGTATCAGGGTGATGGTGGCTTCAGAGAATGTCTTTGGGAGTGTTCCCTCCTCTTCAGTCTTTTGAAAGAGTTTGAGAAGGATCAATATAAGTTCTTCTTTGTATGTTTGGTAGAATTTGCCTGTGAAGCCACAGGACATCCTAGGATTTTTTTGTTTGTAGGGAGTTTTTTTTTTAATTACAGACAAAATCTGAAATTTCTGAATTCCAAAATACATTTATCTAGTCCTAAGGGTTTCAAGGAAAGGGACTGTAATACAAATGAAATGAAGAATAAAAAATTAAAATTTGAAATAAGCCAGTCAAGAGATAACTCTAACTCCTAAAAAGACCGGGAGATACTTGTTCTCATGTGTGTGAGAAACTTACATAAAGAGTATTCATGTCATCATTGTTCACAATAGCAAAACACTGGCAATACCCTAAGTGGCTGTTGATAGGCTCAGCTAAGTTTTTGTACATGTATTCAGTGGAATGCTGTATAGCAATTTCTTTTTAATTTGGACACTTATAATACATAAGTTAACTCAAAATGGATCAAAGAACTAAACCTAAGACCTAGAACTAGAAAACACTTAAAAGAAAACTGGTGGAGAAGCTTCATGACATTGGACTTGGCAATGATTTCTTGAATAGAACCCTGAAAGCACTGGCAACAAAAGCAAGAATAGACAAATGGAACGACATCAAACTTTTGTGCATCAAAGGGACACAGTCAACAGAATGAAAAGGCAGCCTGTGGAATGGGAGAAAATATTTGCAAATCATATAGCTGATAAAAGGTTAATATCTAAAATATATATATATATATTAAAAACCTCTACGACTCAACAGCAAAAAACAGCCCCTATTTTTAAATGAACAAAGGATTTGAATAGACATTTCTGCAAAGATGATAAACAGAAATGGTCAACAACATATGAAAAGATGCTCAACCTCAGTAATCATCAGTGAAATGGAAATCAAAACCACAGTGAGATATTACCTCTCACACCTGTTAGGATGGCTATGATAAAAAGAAAAAACAGAAAGTAACAAGTCTTGGTGAGAATAATGAGAAATTGGAACCCTTCTGCACTGTTGCAGGGATTGTAAAATGGTGCAGGTGCTGTGGAAAACAGTATGGTTTCTCCAGAAATTAAAAATAGAACCACAACATGATCCAGCAACACCACTTTTGCACATGTATACAAAAGAATCCAAAGCAGATTCTCAAAGAGATAGTTGCATACCCATGTTCATATCAGCATTACTCACAATAGCCAAGCAGTGGAAGCAACACAGGTGTCTTTTGGCAAATAAACAGATGAACAAAAATGTGGTCCATCCAAACAGTGGAATATGATTCAGCCTTAAAGAGGAAGGAAATCTTGTCACATGCTACAGCAGAGATGAACCTTGAAGACATTATGTTAAGTGAAATAAGCCAGTCACAAAAAGACAAATACTGTGTGATTTCACTTACATGAGGTACCTACAGTAGATTCATAGAAGCAAAGCAGGATACCCGGGGCTGAGGGAGAGGAATGGGACGTTGTTGTTGGATGGGTTCAGAGTTCCCGGTTTTCAAGTTGAAAATATTCTGGAGGCCCGTTTCACAACGATGTGAGGGTACTTAACACTATGAGCCACACACTTAAACATGGTGAAGATGGGGAGTTTTATGTTACTTGTTTCTTACAATTCTTAAACAAAAAAAGATATGTGTGTGTTAATATGCAACAGAGCATACAAGGTACATTGTTGTGAATAAAAACAGGATACAGAACTTCCAACTTGTTACTGATTTTCTTTACCTTTTTAAAAAAGTTTTTTAATAGATCTTTATTGGATTATAAATGCTTTACAATGTTGTGTTAGTTTCTGTTGTACAACAGTCAGTCAGCCATATGCATACATATGTCCCCGTCTCCCTCCCATCCTCCCTGTCCCACCCCTCTGGGAGGTCACAAAGCACTGAGCTGATCTCCCTGTGCTGTGCTGCTGCTTCCCACTATCTGTTTTACATTCGGTAGTGTATATATGTCGATGCCACTCTCTCACTTCGTCCCAGCTTACCCTTCCCCCTCCCCGTGTCCTCAAGTCCATTCTCTACGTCTGTGTCTTTACCTTTAATTGAATGTTTGAGCCACAAAATTCAGGAGTTCTCAGCTTTAGAGAGTTCCCACTATTCCTGCTCATTCATTCACTTAACAAAATCTCGTATTGGCCTCTGCCATCGATCAGCCTGGCAAAACTGGTGTTACCTTTCCTTTAAATTTTAATGAAAGTGATAAATGTCAAGGGTTAAAATTTTGGAAAATTAGTTGGGGTTCCTTGGATCCGAGTTCCTAGGATTATGCCTCCCGTCCCTTCAAGGAAAGGTCTTCATTTTCCTCATGATGCAGATTATTACTTTTTCACTGCACAAAATCTAACAGACCTACCTCAACACTTTGTGCATTCAGCCTGAACAGAAGCATTTTAAATAATTAATTCTTCCTTAAGTCTCCAAGGATTTCATGCCTTAAGAGGATCGGGCCAAAGTAAGTCCAGCTGTAATTAATCTCTGCATTCCCTTCAGGATTCGTTGGCACCTGCTGTGAGAAATGAGAGAGGAAACTTCAGGTGCCTCCCTAGAACCCAACTGTGGCTGAAACCTCCAGGGCCATTTATTCAGCTCCCCTCCAGTCCCAGAGAAACAAAGACGACTCAACTGCACGCATGTGCGGCTACAGTTGAGAGGACAGGCCGTGGCTCTGATGAAGCCAGCTGACAGGCACTGGATTAGAGATGGTTTGGGTTTCTTTCCCTCAAGGAAGAATATTAGAATTGAAGCCTTAGAAATTGTTTTGAATTCTTTTTAAAGTTATCACTTTCACAAAATACTTGAGTAAGAAGAAATTCTTTAGCATTAGGTGAAATAAAATTATGAATGTGGATCCCTAAGCTGTGGTAGAGAAAATCATTCATTTATATGTTGGAAACAAAACCTGCTCTCCAGATGCCAACAGAGAGGAGTCTGGGTTATGAAATAAAAGTGCGCTCCCCCGTGATACTAACACGTAAGCTGTTTGTTAGGAGGAATGGCTTGGAGGATTCAAATAGCTGAACAGATGAACTTCGTGCATAATCTCAACTGGAATCTAGTCAGCAAATTCCCAGGAACATGAATGATACACCAGTGAATATAAACAGTAATAAGCCAGAGAGGCTACGAGTACAGCAGCCTTCGGGAGACTCTAGAAAATGTATGCCTTTTAGGGGAGAGCCGTGGACCTGTTCTCCCGTAACATCTTCATAGGGCAGTTCAGTGCACGACCAGGCAGACACAGTTGGTCCTGTGTGTGAGTCCCTAAAGCAGCCCTTCTGCAGAGCGGCACCATCTGATTATTACCTGTGCAAGAGGATTTCTGGAAACAGACTCTGAGTACGTATTGCACTGGCTGACTTTTTGAAGTATTGTTAACAGCCTTCCTCAGATAGCATTTGTGCCCATGTTTACAAGCATAGAGTGTCTCCGATTATCATTTTTAATTTCTTTAACTTTTTGTTTTGACATCATTTCGAACTACAGAAAAGTTTCAAGAGGAGTGCTAAGGACTCCAGTCATTGGCTTACTCTCATTTTCTTCCCCACTGCCTTTCTCATTCTCTATCGCATATAATTTTTTCTCTGAATGCTTTTTTTTTTTATCCTTGTCTTACGTCAAAATTGTAAGACACGGACGGCCTGATATACTTCCAGTCAGATGCCAAAGTGTTTTTAAAATTTTTTTTTTTAATAATTATTTTTTATTTTATCTTCTTTGCGGTACGCGGGCCTCTCACTGTTGTGGCCTCTCTCGTTGCGGAGCACAGGCTCCGGACGCGCAGGCTCAGCGGCCATGGCTCACGGGCACAGCCGTGAGCCGCGGCATGTGGGATCTTCCCGGACCGGGGCACGAACCCATGTCCCCTGCATCGGCAGGCGGACTCTCAACCACTGCGCCACCAGGGAAGCCCCAAAGTGTTTCAATAAATTAACAAGGATAGTGATTTTCTCCCTTTTTCATAAGGACACATTGTAAAGAGGGCTTTGTTTCTAATTTCTAAAAGAGGGTACACTTTTAGTCTAATGTGAAGGAAGATTTTGACAGTGAATAAATGTGAGAAAAATGGGGAAAACGCGGCTAAGCAGGCCTCTCTGGGCAGAATATGTCCAGGCCTCTCACGATGCTGCGGCTCCCAGGGAAGAGGGGCCGTTTGCTTCGGCCCAGACCTTGCTCCAAGGACGTCTCGGCAGAGGGGATGCACTTTGGGAATCCCTGGACTAGAAGGTAGATAGGCCAACACCAAAATTCGCTTTCGCCTTCCTTCCTTAGGGGGTTCTGAGAGGCCCAGACTCGCATCTGCACAGGAAGGAAGGTCAAGCTCAGACCCTCCAGGGGTCCCAGTGCCATCCTCCTCCACTCACTGTGGCAGCACCAGCCCAGGCCTGGGGGGGCCAGGGATGGGGGCTCATGCAGGAGCCTGTCGTTCCATTTAGTGACAACTTGGTGTCCGTTTAAGTGACGTTCAGGGCCTGTGTAATTCCAGCCGCTATTTTGTTAAATAGCTGTGGTTTAATAAAGATGATAACAGACTTTATAATTGGAGTTTTACCTGCCCTGAAAATTTTGAGCCCCTGAAATAGTTCTTAGACCTGAACCAATGTTCACCTACTTAGGAGTCTTTAAATGGAGATGATTAATTCTCAGTATGAGCAAAACAGCATTTTTGAATAAATAACTTGATTTTATGGAAACTTCCTGTTTTTATGCAGCTTTTTTAAAGTGTACAAATCAGTGACTTTTAGTAAACTTACCACGTTGTGCAGCCATCACCATAAGGCAGTTTTAGAGCCTTTCCATTGTCCCAGTAAGGTCCCTCGCGCCCATGTCCACCAAAGCCCAGCTCCCAGTCCCCGACAGCCCCACATCCATGTTCTGTCTCCGTAGATTTCTGGATATTTCCTATAAATGGAGTCATACAGTGTGTGGCCTTTCGTGCCTGGCTTCTTTCCCTTAGCTTAATGTGTTCAAGGTTCCTTCATATTGGAGCATGTGTCAGTATTCCATTCATTTTTATCCCTAGATAGTATTCTGCTATGTGGGTAAACCTTTCCTTTATCTATTCACCAGTTGTGTGATGGGCATTTGGGTTGTTTTCCACTCTTTGGCCAGAAGAAGAACGCTGCTATGAAGATTCTCATGCATCATTCTTAAAGGAAATATAAATATATTAATGGTGCTTACGAGAGGGAGGAAAGTTTGCTCTTTGGGGGTGGTTTTCACGATAGGTGGTATTTTATTTTTTCCCTGTCTTTCCTCTTACCCAACAGTGCATGAGAATTTAGGGTCCCTTAACGATGGTGAGTTGGTGGTCGGTTCTGTTGAAAGGAAAGGGCAAGCCTGTCTCTCCAGAGAAACTCCGTGGAGCACCATAAATCAGCAGTGGTGGCCCGAAGAGGGAAGTTCCCCCCTTTCTCTCATTATTGCTCATTCCGGCCTTGGCTGAAGCTGGTCACCAGGAACAGCTTTTAGTTTATGAGGTTGGAAGTGGGTCGTATAATCTCTACTTTGGCTTCTCAGTGGATATTCTCTTTTAAAAAGGAACTTGGTCTACTAGTCTTAGTGATAGAACGTTGTGTCTTCCCTGAGCTTTAAGAAGCAAGATTTTGTGAAATAACCCTACAATTCACCCTTTTATTTACTGAGCTTAAAAAAGTGTTTTTTGGAAATGTCAAGCAAAACTCCCCATCTGAGAAGGTGGAAAACATGTTGTTTTGAGAAGCAATTTATTGACACCTTTCAAATGTGCCCTTTGTCAGGAGGCCCCGCTGCTCGGGCTGTGGGTGGCTTACGTCTCATTTGGCTCTGCTCCTGAGCAAATCCCTGATGTTGTTCTAAGGAGGAACCCCAAAAGTAGCCCGGATTGGGGTTTCCACACGTTCGTGGCTGCTCCACCGGGGCGCGCCCTCTGGGACGTGGCAGTTCGCTCAAGGGCCAAGGTCGAAGTTCTCTCTGGCCGGCTCTGGTTCTTGAGGGAAGAAAGCCAGCTGGATGTTTATTTCACATGCCATTTTCTGCTGCGGAGAAAAGAGACAGGGATTGATCAGGAAGCCTAGTTACTGACAGAGGTTGGTTCTCCAAATGGCCTGGCAAATCAGTTTCACAAAAGTAATGTCTTAAGACTCATCTTGTGTCTTGAATTGCACGTCACCTTTATAGGTGATTTTGACAGGCTGGTCTTTGTATTGAATTGTCTCCTTTGGTGACAAACTGGAACCTAAATAAAGATCACTTTATTCAGCCTGATTTGTTTTGTAACGTAACCTTTTTTAAGGCAGAGGTTTACTGATGTGATTTTTTTTTTAGGTTAGTTTTAAGAGTAGTTACTGGAAGTGCTGAATTTTGAAGTACCACAGCATGACCCAGTAATAAATACAACACAGGTACCAGTCAGTGCCTGCTTCCAGAATCTTCTTTACGATGCTTCTCATTGGGAAACATACATGTTTTTGTGGCAGCTCTCTCCAGGTATTGCACATCTTGAAATAATTCTTTTTTGTCTAGATCACTGGTCCATTTACAGTTGAAAAATGAGTTAGTGCACGTCTGCAGAGCTTCATCCCACCCAGCAGAGCTGCGTGGTGGCTGAGGTCGAGGGAGCCCGGGTAGCTTTTCCAGACGAGCATGTGCTCAGACAGTTGGCAAGGCCAAAGGAAGACGCCCTTGGTGGGTCACCTGTGCTGGACTCCGCGTGTTCTGTGCCAGGTGAAGCAAATAAACGTGGGTGCTGAGTGCCCACTGGCCCGCCCGCAGCCATGAAGCCGTCCTGTTCTAAACCTCCCTGGTTCCTGTCACATGTCGCGGGGACTGAGTCTCTCCTGTGAACCGTAATACCTTTGGCACTTACACTAAGCCGTGTGTTCTGGTGGGGTTTTCCTTTTTGGTGGGGGGGTGTCTCATGAAATCCTGCTTAACTTCGGGTCAGCAGCAAACTGGAGGCATGGCTGAGGGTGGAGAGGCAGTGGGCTCGTGGGGAGGCCCCAGGTGCAGAGGGCCTGCGGGCGGGGGTGCCCAGTCTGGGGTCCTGGGGTCCGGACCTGCCCGCCACGGGGGTGAGCCGCCGGCCCCCGCCCACGGGAGTGTCTGGCACGGCCCCGCCCCTGGCCTCCCGGCCTCCCCGCCGGCCGCGGCTCCGGTTCCCTGAGCAGAGCTTGCCTTTTGCTGATTCCGAGCGCCAAGCGGCGAGCCCGCGGGTGAGTCAGGCTTTGGCACACAGAGGGCTGCTTTGAGCCCTTCTCTTCCCCTTTTGTTCGGCCGAGGTGGGGGAGGATGGAGCGCCCGCTGCAGGCGCCCTGGCCCGGCCCTGGCGCCCTTCCACCGTGGGGGCGGGGCCGTCCCGACGACGTCCCTTCTCCTCCCGCTGCCTGGGCGCCGCCTCCCCGGCCTTCGTGGCAGGAATGGGATTCCCATGCTTGTTCCGATCTCTTAATTCCTGGGAAGTGCCCTCGCGCTTATCCCTGGAGGCTGGCGGGTGGTCTCTGGTCGTGGGTTACAGCCCAGCCCCGCAAGTGGAGGGGTGAGAGCCTGGCCTTGGGGTTGAGCAGCCTCTTTGACCTTGAGCAAGTTAGCTTCTAAACTTTGCTTTCTTCCCCTGGGGAGCAGGAATAATCATACTATGTTTGGATCAAAGAAGATAACATACGTCGCCAGCGTAGCACAGTACCGGGCACCGAGAGCCTATTATTGGCGTTGTTGTCCAGCAGGGTGAGTGGTTTCCGCTGATCCAGTCCCTTGCGCATCTGTGATTGTCCATAAATCAAGTACCTATGAGCATTTGTTAGCCAGGCACTGTGCTAGGCCCTTATAACTCCTCCCAGAAACGAAACCTGTGTTCACCTCCTCAACCTCGGAGTCAGAGCTTTGTGGTGTCTGGATCAATATTTTTGGCATGTCTTGATTTCATGGATTTCTCCACTGCTTTACATTTTTCTTTAGGGGCTGGGGGCAGAGCTGGTAGTCGTGGTAGGAATGAGGGTAGAGCCCAGCATCTCTGCAGGCATGTGAGGTGGTCAGGTGACGCCGGGCTCCTGTAATGGCTAAGCTGGTGGGCAGCTGGACAGCCTGTGCTGTTCTCAAGTTCAGGCATTTTGTTGGTGTGACAGATGGGATGACGTGGGCTGGTTGGGAGCTGAATTTTAAGTGGCCATCTAAAGAGCTGGTTGGCACCAGCCACTCCCAGAAGTGTGAATGCAGCCCTTCTAGCTGCTGTCTCTTCACATTTTTATCGCAGCTGTGCTGGTGAGTTTTTGTTTTCCAGGAGCCCATTCTGGCAAGTGTTCATGATTTTTGTTAAAGCAAATTCAAGTAAACGGGAAAGAAGAACCATTAGTTTCCAGATTGTAAATCAAGTGAAATTTTATGTGGGTTTAGGGTTGAGAGGCTTGTTTTGGAAGCATGTGTGCTGTAAAGTGGGAATTGTCTCTATCCTTAGGAATTAAAAGAGACGAGCTAGTCATGATTCTGGAGAATCCCACAGTCACTTCCATTAGCTACAGAAGAGGATGTAGGTCTTTAAGCTTTCTCTTTCTGTGTAGCCTGAACACCATCGGGTAGAAAAAAAACCTCACTGGGTTTTCTCCTTTCCTTTTACTTCTGTGGTATCTCAGAGTCTGTCACCAGGTCAGCCATCTTACAGCCCTATGTGGCAGGAGGTGTGGTCTCAGCCGAGGAACCACGCCCCTTGGAGAGCCCACACCCCAGAGAGCCGGCCCCCCGCCCCGGAGCTGGGGCTTGAACTTCACATGAACTTTTGTGCAGGTCGTCGTCTTTTTCCTTCCATAAGTATAACTCGAAAAGGATTCCCACGGCTGAGATCCAGGTGATGTAGGAAACCAGAATGGGTTTTGTGAGGTCTGTGCTGCATTTTGACTCTGTTTAAATTTTATTGCTTTGGGTTGAAAATAACAAGCCGTCCCAAGATGAGACAGGGACCGTGAGGGTTGACCTGGCTGACCTTGTCGAGACTGTGGAAAGGATAGGATGAGCTGGAGTGAAGAACAGTTCTCCCAGAAGATGCTCCCTCCCTACCACACCCCGCCTCCTCCCCCCTCCCCCCGCCAAAAAAAAAATGCTGTGAGGAGAGACCCCTTCCTACCAGGGATTTGACAGCCGCTCTGCTTTGATTCTTCTGGGGAAGCAAGTGCTCTGTTGCCAGGGCGGCCCCTCCAGCTAAGTCGACATCCCTGGAGGAAAGATTAGCATTTGGAGCATTTGGTAGCTAAACTTAGCTCCCTGGATAAGCTGCCAGTAGAAGGAAGTGAAGATGGATTTGGGGGGAGGGTGTTGGGAAGATTTAAAGGGGCAGCGACAGGTTTTAAAAGATGGTTCTGGGACACTTGTGGGATGTGTGTGCTTGGCTGGATCCTCCCAGGCTCCCATGTGGCATCTGTGAGCATGGTCACCTACCTGCCATCGTGTCAGAGGTGTGTCTTTGGAGCAAAGAATAAACGGTGCCCAGAAGTAAGGAAAACCATAGTGTGGACTTCTGGGTGGAAAGGCATTTTTAGCTCTTAAGTGCTTCGCGTTGTGTGTGGGAAAGACCAGTAGGATTGATTACTTAGGTTTGTCAACGAGCAGTGATCAGCCCCGCTGAGGTTCTGATGAAGCGCTTGTTGACTCAGGGATGTGTAGGGAATGAGATGTGTGGACTTCACAAAAGGCAGCTACCCAGAAGTAAGCCTGAATCATTTGTTTGGGTAAAAGTGACCTCTCTCCTACTTGGAAAGCCTGAATAATTCATAATTTACTATCGTTTTAGTCATTTCTCAAATTTTCTACTTCTTCCCCAAGGCAAAAACGGACAATAGGGAAGAGCAGAGCGGAGACTCCGACTCTCCGAAAACACACGGACCTCATCACATGGTGCTTTTTTCTTTTCTCAGCCATGTACCCCACCTAGATATTGCTAACAGAGGACTTTCTTTCTGACTTTTAGTTCGTCAGCCTTGAAATACCAGGTGTTTTTCTATTTCAATGCTTTAAATATTGAGTATCTGTGTTGTTTTATGTGTTTATAGTCACATGACAAGGCCACTGGTGACAGTCCGGTGGCAGGAGATCAGGTGGTAGAAAGAAAGTAGCCCCAATCGTGGGACTTGGACAAAAGTGGTGGAATGATTATATTTAATGAGATCTGCACACTTTTCGGAAAAACACTTGGAGGGAGTGGCCAGACCTCAAGGGTTGTTTTGTAATGCCCTTCACTGTGTTTCCTTCTCTCTTGCTCTTTTTAAAAATTGTAAAATATATAAATGTTTTTCATATCCTGTACAGAAGAGGATTTGAAAACATATTTAGTTTAAAACAGTTTAAACGTTTAAAAAATAAGCCAATCACGTCTGTACCTTCCCCTCAGATTAAGAATATCAGCGGTAACTTATAAACCCCGTGGACCCCACCGTAACCACCGTTCTGATGGTATTTTGACCGCCTGTGTATCCCTAAACAGGACCAAGGAACCATATGACTTCCCATTGGCCAGGTTACTTAAACACTGTTTCAGTTTTCTCATCTGTAAAATGGGGATAACAGTATACCTCCCTCCAGTAGTGTTGGAGGATTCGTTGAATCAGTAAGTGAAGAGCACTCAGAACAGTGTCTGGCACGTAGGAAGTGCTACATGTGCTTTAGCGACTGGGACTGTTGCATTATGTTTAGCTCTGCCTGTTTTCAAACTTCATGTGAATAAAGGATAGTGTAAATCTCTGACTATGACTTGTCTTTCCAGCTCCCCATTTTGTTTTGAGATGCGCGTGGTGGTGGTCCCCTCATATTCGTTCTCCCGGGTTTTCTGTTCTAAGACGATGCTGCAGTTTATGCATGAGCTGCGCATGGACCTGGGGTCGCTTCCAGCCTTGGCTTTGGTGATTATGCTGTGCCAAAGCTCTCTAGGGCAGCGGTTCTCAAAGTGTGGGCTGCAAGGCCCTGAGACCCTTTCAAGGGCCCCACAAGGTCAGACTGCTTTCATAATAACACTGAGACATTCTTCGCCTTTTTCACTTCCTTCTCCCAAGAGTGTAGGGCAGGGTTTTCCAGAGGCCACGTGACATGTGACAGTGTCATCACTGCTGGCTAACTAGGGATACGCTTGTATGTTTTTGTATTTTTAAATTCTCTCAGGTTTAATTTCTAATACGACACATATTGGTAGTTTGGGAGCTGTTGCGTTTTGGAGGCTTTTTTTCTTTGTGTTATTTGAATGTTAGTAAAAGTACAGGGGCTTTCCATAAAAAGCCTGAAGAAACCTGACTCATCCTATTTGTTTTGAGTTAGCTAATGACTAATGCCTAAGCAAGAGATTTTTCAGACATTTATTGGGTTTTTAATGCTTCTATTTTATGTTAATCGGGAAGGAGGAGGAATCATTTCTTAGTATTGCCATTCTGATGGGGGGTGGGGGGAGAGCAGGCTTTTCTAAATAGGTCCTAGACAGCAAACAGAGGTCAGGAATTCACTGTTATTAAAGGAAATAATGTTTAAGCTCACATTAAGATTCAGCTTTGAAAAAATACGCATCTTCATTCAGTAGCTACTAATGCAAGCAGATATACAGGTGAAATGACCTTTTTCTCTGATGGTTCGTGGGGTTTTGCCCTAAGAAATGTATTAGTTTAATTGCTGTTTACAAGTTATTACAGTGTAGAAACTTCAGACAATAGCACAAATGTGTGTCTCACGGTGTGTACCAATCAGGAGTACTGCTGCCCCGGGTTGACGGTGTCCCCTGCTCTGGGTCTCGCCAGGCTGAGGTCAGGGTGTCAGTGCGGCTGCAGTCTCATCTAAGCTCCAAGGTCTTTTCCAGCTGACCTGTCTTTGGCGGAATTCATCTCCTTGCAGTTGCTTGACTGAGATCTCCCTTTTTTTGCTAGTTGTTGGCCGGGGACCACTCCCAGCTCCCAGGGGCTGCCCTCTGTTCCCTGCCATGTGGCCCCCTCCTCTCACAACATAGCTGCTTCCTTTCCTGTAGGCCAGCAGGAGAGGCCTCTTTGAAAAGCTCAACTGATTAGATCAGGCCCACCCAGGATCGTCGCCCTTTGAATGAGCTCAAGGAGCCGTCCCATACCAGTGTTCTACATTTTCCAACGAAGAGGTTTTTTACTTTTTTTTTAAATCATTTTGGCTAGTGCAATAAGGCAAGAAATATAAGAAAGGAAATATAAAGCTTACAAATCAGAAAAGTTCCTCTTATCAGATGACATAGAAAAATCCCAAGGAATCCACCCCAAAAGCCACAGAACTAGTCCATCCAGGTTACAGGATATAAAATCAACATAGAAAAAAAATCAGTTTTATTGCTATATACTAGCAATGAACATATTGAAACAGAATTTAAAATGCAGTACCATTAACAATTTCTCCCCCCAAAAGAGAAAAACTTTGGTGTAGATTTAGCAAAACATATATAGGACATATAAAAACTATAAAACATTCATTAAAGAAATCAGAGAAGATCTGAACTGATGGAGAGACATACCGTGTTCATGGATTAGGAGACTCAACATAGTAGAGATGTCAGTTCTCCCTAAATTTATATACAAACTTTAATACAGCTCCTACCCAAATCTCAACAAAATCTTTCGTAAATATAAGTATGATTATTCTAAAATTTATACGGAGAAGCACTAGAATAGCCAAAACAATTTTGAAATTGAAGACTAAAGTGGGAGGAGTCACCTCTACCTCACTTCAAGACATTTTGTGTAGCTACAGTAATCAAACTGTGTGGTGTTGGCAAAGATATAGACACATAGGTCAATGGAACAAACCCAAAGATAGCTCCATACAAGTATGCCCAACTGATTTTTGACAAAGGTGAAAAAGCAGTTCAATGAAGGAAGAATCGCCTTCTGATGATTATTATTAAATGGTGGGGAGCAATTGGATATCCGTAGGCAAAACAAGGAAGAAACAAAGGACCTTGACCTAAGTCTCATACCTTATACAAAAGTTAACTCAAACTGGATTATAGACTTAAATGTAAAAATGTAAAACTATAAAACTTGGAGAGAGGGCTTCCCTGGCGGCGCAGTGGTTGAGAGTCCGTCTGCCGGTGCAGGGGACGCGGGTTTGTGCCCCGGTCCGGGAAGATCCCACATGCCGTGGAGCGGCTGGGCCTGTGAGCCATGGCCGCTGAGCCTGCGCGTCCAGAGCCTGTGCTCCACAACGGTGAGAGGCCCATGTACCGCAAAAAAGAAAAAAAAACTTGGAGAGAATAACATAGTAGAAATTCTTTGGGACCTGAGGCTTGGTGAAGAGTTCTTAGATATGACACCAAAAGCATGACCCATAAAAGAAAAAAATCGTTTTGGGGGGGAAAAAATCAGTTTTGTTTTCATCAAAATCCAAAACTTTTGCTCTGCAAAAGACCCTCTTAAGAGCATGAAAAGACAGGCTACAGACTGAGAGAAAGTATCTGCCAACCACGTATCTAACAAAGGACTCAATATCTAGAGTATATAAAGAACACTTAACATTCAACAGTAATAAAACAATCCAAGTAGAAAATGGACAGAAGATAAGAGATTGCACCTAAGAGGACATACAGATGGCAGACTTCACTAGCTATTGGGTCACTGCGGATTAAGGGAAATGCAAATAAAAACCTTGTGGAGACACTTCTTAGAACGTGAAAACTAGCGAACAACACCAAAGGCTGGGGAGGATGTGGAGAAACTAGATCCCTCATACATCGCTGGTGGGAATGTACAGTGATATAGCCATGCTGGAAAACAGTTTGGGAGTTTCTTTAAAAAACTAAACATACTTAGCATAAAACCCCACAATCACATCCTGGGCATTTACCCCGGGGAAATGGAAACTATGTCCATACAAAAGCTGTACGGGAATGTTGATAGCAGCTTTATTTGGAATTCCCAAAATGTGGAAACAACCAAAATGTCTCCAGATCGGTGAGTGGTTAAATAAGCCGTGGCACATCCATACCAGACGTTACTACTCAGCAGTAAAGAGGACAAACTATTGATACACACGACAACTTGTTGAATCTCAAGGCATTTTGCCGAGTGAAGAAAAAAAGCCATTTTTAAAAGGTCACTTGCTGTGTGAGTCCATTTAAAGTACATTCTAGAAAAGGCAAAACTATACAGACAGAAAACAGGTCAATGACTCTAAACTGTAGAGACGGCAATCAGATTAGTGTTTGCCAGAGACGAGGACTGGTAGAGGAGAGAGGGTGGGTGTGGCTGGAAAGGGGGGCTGGACGGAGATCTTGTGATGGATCAGTTCTCTACCTTGATCGGGGGAGCAGAGCCTGGGGGGGGGTGGCTCATTACGTGAATCTACAGGTGTGATTAAAGTGCATAGAACTATACACATATGTTGTACCAATGTCAGTTCCCTGATTCTGATATATTATAATTACATAAGGTGTAACCATTGAGAGAAATGGGGTGACAGGTACACTAGACCTCTTTCTGCTATCTTCGCAACTTCCCGTGCATCTAGTTATTTCAAAATACAAAACATAGCAAAACAAAAAAATTTTTATTCCTAAATATTTTATGTTTCTTAGTACTATGTGGAACTGTTTTTTTCAAATTTTAAATTCCAGTTGTGTGCTGCTAGCATGTAAGAATACACTTTTATATATAAACCTTGTGTCTTGTAAATTTGCTACACTCGCTTCTTGGTCAAGCGCTAGCTTTTCTGTAGCTTCCTTAGGATTTTGTATGCAAACGGTGATGCGCTCTGCAAATTCAGTCTTGCTTCTTGCTTTCCAGTCCTTGTGCCTTTCATTTGTTTGCTTGCGTTTTTGCACTGGCCAGGCTCTCCAAAACCGTGGTGACCAGAAGTGGTAAGAGTGGGCATCCTTGCCTTGTAACCAGTCTTAGGGTGAACGTAGTCAGTATTTCATCATTAACTGTGATGTTAGCTGTAGGTTTTTCATAGATGCCCTTTATCAGAGTGAGAAAGTTCCTCTCCATATATACAGTTTGATGAGAGTTTTCAACTATGAATGATGTTGAATTTTATCAGATGCTTTTTCTGCATCTATTGAAATGTTCATCTTTTCTCCTCCTCGTTTTGTTGAAATGGTTTTAATTTTCTGTGTTATTGATGTATTATCCTTTTTATACAGTGTTGGTTTTGACTTGTATGGAAAAACACATTCCTGTGTGTCTCCTTTACTGTTCACAAGAACGCTGCTGTGCCTAGATGTGTGGGGATTTCCCCCACACCCAGCAGTTCTCAGATTCTCCAGACACCAGTTGGGTGTCCTACAATTTAACTCAATTCTGACAGTATCTACCTGGAGGTAGCATCATATCCCAAGGTTGAAGGCTCAGTCCCACAAGACTGTCCCCCAGTCACATACTTCACATGCCAATCACACAAGTCCAGATTGTTACCTGTATAATCTGAATCACGTTGCTGTTTGCCTGAAACATTGTAGGTCAGTCAACTATACTTCAATAAAAAATAAACTAAAAAATTATTTTAAAAAAGATTCTCTTATTAGCCTTTTTTTTTTTTTTTTTTTTTTTTTTTGCGGTACGTGGGCCTCTCACTGTTGTGGCCTCTCCCGTTGCGGAGCACAGGCTCCGGACGCGCAGGCTTAGCGGCCATGGCTCACGGGCCCAGCCGCTCCGCGGCGTGTGGGATCTTCCCGGACTGGGGCACGAACCCGCGTCCCCTGCATCGGCAGACGGACTCCCAACCACTGCGCCACCAGGGAAGCCCTCTTATTAGCCTTTTAATGTCTATAGTATTGGTAGTGTAACTCCTCTTTCATTCCTGGTACTAGTGATTCGATTTGTACTTTTCTTACCTGATTACTCTAGCTAGGAGGTGATCAATTTTGTTGATCTTTTGAAGAACTTTTTGGCCTTGTTAATTTTTTCCATTATTTGTTCATTTTCTATTTCAGTGGTACCTGGTCTTACTTTATTATTTCCTTTTTTCTACTTACCTTGGGTTTACTTTGCTCATTTTTTAGAAGCTCTTTGAAATGGAAACTTTGGTCAATGTTTTTGGATCATTTTTCTTTTCTAATTAAAAAAAAAAAAAAACCCTACAGATTTCTCCCCTAAGTACTACATTAACTACATCTCACAGATTTTGGTGTTTTATTTTCGTTATCTTTCCATTGAAAATACTTTGTAATTTACTTTGTGATTTCTTCTTGGTTTCTAGCATTTCCATTTGAATCTTGGAGTTTCCATCTCTCTGCTTATATTACCCAATCTATTCTTGCAGGTGTCTCCTTTTTCCATTAGTGACCTTAGTATATTAATCATAATTATTTTAATTTCCTGATCTGTTCATTCCAAAGTTTTTGCCAGATCTGAATCTGGTTCTTATGCTCGCTTTATCTCTTCAGACCGTAACTTTTGCCTTTTAGTATGCCTTGTAATTTAATGAAAACCGGACCTGACGTATCAGTTGCTGGCTCCAGCCATGTCTTCTGTTCCTGGTAAGCCGTAATTCTCTGTATTTGCCTGTCTCTCCAGTTGGGAGAGCAACAGTTGGCCCTGAAACATCAATTCTCTGATGGATCTAAGAAGAGTTGTTGATTTTCAGTTTGTTCAGCTTTTTCTTTGTTGTGAGGACTGGAGTGACTACTGCCAAGCTCTTTACATGTCAGACAAAAAAAAGTGTGTGATGACTTCTTTCACCCGTGGATTATTTCAGAAGTGTGCTGTCTAATATCCTTGGTATGGTTTTCTTCATATTTATTGTGTTTGGAATTTGTGGAGCTTCTTGGAATCTGTAAATTTATGTCTTTGACCAAATTTGGAAAGTTTTCTGCTTTTTTTTTTTTTTTCTGCCTGATTCTCCCTGTTCTTCCTTGTTGGATTCCAGTTAAGGTATGTTCAGCCTTTTGAAATCACCCCCAAAGATGCTGGAGTCATTATCTTCTTTTATTCATCGTTTTTTTTCTCTCTCTTTTCGGGATTGGATGATTTTTATTGCTCTAATTTCAAAGTTCACTAATTCTTTCCTGTGTCATCTCCAGTCTGTTAAGTCCATCTGTTAAGTTCTTTATTTCATATATTATACATTTTAGTTCTAAAATGTCTATTTGGCTGTCTTTGTATTTTGTGTATCTGCCAAGATTTTTTTCTGTCTTTATTCGTTATAAGCATTTCTTAATCTAACTGAACATAAAGCCTTCGTCTAATAATTCCAATGTCTGGGTTGAGTTGGTATCTGTTGATTGTTTTTCCCTTGAAGATGAGTGCCATTTTCCTGGCTTTCCATACATTGAGTACTTTGGGATTATATCCTGGACATTACGAGTGCTGTTTTGGGAACTTTAGACCCTGTTCTGCTCACCAGTCAATGTTGAATTTTTTGCTTTAGCAGGCACTTAACTTGGTGAGACCTAAAGTCCCAGCTCGGTCATGCCTGGTTGGTGGTGGCTCAGATATCAATTCAGACCCCTTCCAGGGCCCTGTGCACGAGTCGTTGAGGGACAACCAGAGTCTTGGGCAGCGTTTATACACAGAATCTGAGGTTTCCCTCCTCACCCCCTGCCAGCCCTGGTTGCCCAGGCTCCTTCCCCTGGTTCCTCTGGCCAAAGAGATGGGAGCCTTTCCATCAGAATGTTAGTTGTTGCCGCATCCCACCAGACTGTGGCTGACCTCGGGCAAAGCCACGGGAATTCGCCCTGGGCTGTTCACTTCCTCCAAGTTTCTACTCCCCTCCAAAAATGGGCCTGCTTTTACTCACTCTCCAGAACCCTCAGATCTTTGTTTTTTTGTATTTTGACCAGAGTTTATGGTTGTTATCTGCAGGAGACTCTCTTTGCTAAGAGTTTAATCCTTCATGCCGGAAGTGGAACCACAGGAATCGTTTTTAATGATTAAACATTGAAAGTTTTCCCTCTGAGATAGAAGCAGGCAAGCTGCAGTGTCTAACCAGCTCCACTGAGCACTGTCTTAGAGCCCTCAGCCAGTGCTCTAAGGCAAGAGAGAGGAAGAAACCAAAATGTCTTCCTTTACAGACGATGTGCTTGTATACCTGGAAAATTAACAGGAAAGTACAGACACACTGTTGGGATGAATGTGAAGCTTAGCAAAGTTACTAGACACAAGTCAATGTACAAGAATCAGTTGTATTTCTATACACTAACAACAGAATTAGAAAACAAAAAATGTTTAAAGATACTGTTTAAGAAGCACCATAAAAGGATAAATACTTAAGAAGAAATCTAAGACAAGACGTGTAGAACCTCTGTGCAGAAAAACGTATAAAGCATTACCAGGAGGAATTAAAGGCTGTTCAGGTTTGTTGGTGGGGAGGGAGGGTAGAGATTGACAGCTGGTTTCAGAACTAAGAGGGAAGTGCAAAGGGCCAACACCGTCTTCAGTTCAAGCACCAAGATAATTAAGGACAGCAGCGAATTTCAAACCTTGAGAAATACAGGCATCTATAAGTCCATGTAGATAATGAAGAGAGAAACAGGAGAGAAGGGAGGACGTTTGTTTACAAGAGAATGTCAACCACAGACCAGTGGTTGTAGCACTGATTGGAAAACCATTTTGCAACTGTCATGGTGAAGATTGGTAACATCACAAAAACCCCCACCTGAGGCGGGGGGGCAGCTGTATTCTTCAAAAAGATCAGTGTTTGAGATTAAAGGAGGCGAAAGAGGCATGACAGCTAAATGCAGTACTTGGTTCTGGACTGAATTCTGTGCTGGAGGAGGAAATGCAGCCAGGATAAACGGATTACATCAACATCAAGTCTCCCGGGGTTACAGGGTCGTAGAAGCAAAGGTCCTTGTTCTTAGGACGGGTCCACTGAAGTTTTTAGGGGTAAATGGACAACTTTCTCTCAAATGGTTTTAAAAAACAAAATATATACACTGTTGACCCTTGAACAACACGGGGGTGGAAGGCGCTGACCCCCATGCAGTCAAAAATCCGAGTCTAACTTTACACTTGGCCCTCTCCATCTGCGGTTCCACATCCGCAGATTCAAGCAGCCTCAGATCGTGTAGTACGTATTTATTGAAAAAAATGTGCATGTGAGTGAACCCATGCCAGTCAAACCCATGTTGTTCAAGGGTCAACTGTAAATTGAAGGGAAGAGGACAAAGGTTAAAGCAAATGAATGAGGCACAATGTTCATGATGAGTGAACCCACACAAAGGGTGTACGGGTATTCTTTGTATCCTTCTTGCAACTGTTTCACGTGCGCTTCTATCCCTGCCCCGGTGAGACTTGGAACTTGGGTTCTGGATGCTACATTGCAGAGGCTGTAATCCTGGTGTGAATTTCCCCAAGATGTAGAAAGGCGATAGGCAGCCATGATTATGACACGCCCAGTATATCATGTACTAAGTTTCTAGGGATTCTGTGGTGGAGGCTATAAAAATTGGCCAAGCCCTCATCTTCCCTACACCCCATGGTGCTTTCTTATCTGGAGAAAGAGAATATCTAAAAACATGCTCTGGAACTTCTTTTTAGCTCATTTTTCTATGATGGTCTGGTCCCTGAGATACAAATGTAGAATCTAAATCCATAGTTTTAAAAGCTGAATCTGTAATTTGGACTGTTAAACTTTTTATGGAACATTTAACATAATGAGCCTAACAGATACTCATATACCCACTCCCAGTAGTAACATGTATTTACACTTTGCCATCTTTGCTTCTGATATATAAAAATCCACGACTTCATAGTGCTACAGACATAACCACCATAACACCCGGACAAGACCATGAAGAGATGCCACTTCACACCCACCAGGATGGCTACAGTTTAAAAATCAGAAAATAACAAGTATTGGTGAAGATGTGGAACCTTTGTACCTTGCTGACGTGAATGTGAAACAGTGCAGCCACCGTGGAAAATAGTTTGGTGGTTCCTCAAAAAAATTAAACATAGAATTACCATGTGACCCAGTAATTTCACTCCTAAGTGGACTATATACCCAAAAGAACTGAAAACAGATGTTCAAACAAAAACTTTTACATGAGTGTTCATAGCACTATTCACAATAGTCAGAAGCTGGAGATAATCTAAATGTACATCCGCTGACAAATGGATAAACATAATAGGGACCATCCATCCAGTGGAATATTACTCAGCTGTAAAAAAGAATGAAGTCCTGACAGCTGCTACAACATGGATGAACCTTGGAAACATGCTGGGTGAAATAAGCCTGATGACACAAAAGGGCACACAGTGTGTGGTTCTGTTTGTAGGAAAGATTCAAGGCAGGCAAATCCATAGAGACAGACCACTGAGTGGTTGCTGAGGAATAACTGCTTATGGGCACAGGGTCCCGTTTGGGGTGACGAAATGCCTTGGAACTGGGTACGGGAGGTGGTGGCACAGCCTTGCCAATGTGCTCAATGCCTCTGTGTTGCACACTTTAAAATGGTTAGTCTGTCATGTGGATTTTACTTCAATTTAAGAAACAGAAGAATCCCAGGCACGAGGGGCCTGGCGCTCTGGCCTGTGGCTTCAGCCCCATTGCCCAGGCCAAGGAGACCCACCCAAGCCAGGCCAGCCTCCAGGGCCTGTTTGGGCCTTTTCCTGGGGTCTCACCTTGGTTGCCAAGTGGCAGCCGTTGTCAGGATCTCAGGTGGGGGGCTTGGAACTTGGGTACAGGGACTTTAAGCACAAGCCCGGGCACAGGCCTGCACGGCAAAGCTAGAGAGCCCGTGCTCCAGGGCAGAAGGTCGAGGCCTCCAGCTTGATACACTGTTAGGGTCCTTTGTTTCAGTTTGCCTAAATTTTGAGGGGGTGATTATTTTTTAATTTAATTTTGCTTTTAATTATGTAAGATGTTTGCATGGTTCTAAAGTCAAAATACATTCAGAGAGGTCTGCTTCCACTCCGTCCCACCTTCCCTGTTCTCCCCTCCCTGTACCTCATCGTTTTTACTTCTTGCTGGTTTATCCTTCAATGTTTCTTTTTTAAAATATAAGCACATCGTATAGATGTTTTCATTTCCCCACCATTCCTTCTACAACAGGAATCACACTGTTTTCTATTTTGCACCTTGGTTTTTTATCTGTCTGTAAGTCACTCTGTAACTGTCCCTAGAGGCCCCTCATTCCCGTCCACAGTTGATGGTACGGGCGTTTGGCTCGTCCCCAGTCTTCTAATGTTGTAATAGTGCTGCAGCCAGCAGCTTGGTGCATCTTCTCCTTTGCCAGTGAATCTTTTGCCTGATATATTAGGATTATAATTAGCAACAGACAGTTATAGGCACCCAAAGTAAAATGTGAGAAACTTAATTTTTCTAATACATATTAATATGATGCTTAATCTTTTTCCAGTTACTTTCAGAGCTGTGATAACAATTTTAATCTCGCAAGATCCCAGTGAGATATCGTAGTTACTAATTTAGCAAAGCCTGATTTCAAAGTTTCTTTGGGGAATTATATAATATTTTTTTAAGTATTTTTTAACATCTTTATTGGAGTAAAATTGCTTCACAATGCTATGTTAGTTTCTGCTTTATAACAAAGTGAATCAGCTATACATATACATACATCCTCATATTTCCTCCCTCTTGCGTCTCTCTCCCACCCTCCCTATCCCACCCCTCTAGGTGGTCACAAAGCACCGATCTGATCTCCCTGTGCTCTGCGGCTGCTTCCCACTAGCTATCTGTTTTACGTTTGGTAGTATATATATGTCCATGCCACTTTCTCACTTCATCTCAGTTAACCCAGCCCCCTCCCCATGTCCTCAAGTCCATTCTCTACATCTGCATCTTTATTCCTGTCCTGCCCCTAGGTTCTTCAGAACCAATTTCTTTTTTTTAGATTCCATATGTATGTGTTAGCATATGGTATTTGTTTTTCTCTTTCTGACTTACTTCAGTCTGTATTACAGACTCTAGGTCCATCCACCTCACTAAAAATGATTCAATTTTGTTTCTTTTTATGGCTGAGTAATATTCCATTGTATATATGTGCCACATCTTCTTTATTCATTCATCTGTCGATGGACACTTAGTTTGCTTCCATGTCCTGGCTATTGTAAATAGAGCTGCAGTGAACATTATGGTACATGACTCTTTTTGAATTATGGTTTTCTCAGGGTATATGCCCAGTACTGGGATTGCTGGGTCGTATGGTAATTCTAGTCTTAGTTTTTTAAGGAACATCCATACTGCTCTCCATAGTGGCTGTATCAATTTACATTCCCACCAACAGTGCGAGAGGGTTCCCTTTTCTCCACATCCTCTCCAGCATTTATTGTTTGTAGATTTTTTTATTATGGCCATTCTGACTGGTGTGAGGTGATACCTCACTGTAGTTTTGATTTGCATTTCTCTAATGATTAATGATGTTGAGCATTCTTTCATGTGTTTGTTGGCAGTCTGTATATCTTCTTTGAAGAAGTGTCTGTTTAGGTCTTCTGCCCATTTTTGGATTGGTTTTTTTTTTTTTATTATTGAGCTGCATGAACTGCTTGTAAATTTTGGAGATTAATCCTTTGTCAGTTGCTTCATTTGCAAATATTTTCTCCCATTCTGAGGGTTGTCTTTTCGTCTTGTTTATGTTTTCCTTTGCTGTGCAAAAACTTATAAGTTTCATTAGGTCCCATTTGTTTAGTTTTGTTTTTATTTCCATTTCTCTAGGAGGTGGGTCAAGAAGGATCTTGCTGTGATTTATGTCATAGAGTGTTCTGCCTATGTTTTCCTCTAAGAGTGTTATAGTGTCTGGCCTTACATTTAGGTCTTTAATCCATTTAGAGTTTATTTTTGTGTATGGTGTTAAGGAGTGTTCTCATTTCATTCTTTTCCATGTAGCTGTCCAATTTGCCAGCAACACTTACTGAAGAGGCTGTCTTTTCTCCACTGTATATTCTTGCCTCCGTTATCAAAAATAAGGTGACCATATGGGTGTGGGTTTATCCCTGGGCTTTCTATCCTGTTCCATTGATCTGTAATTCTGTTCTTGTGCCAGTGCCATACTGTCTTGATTAGTGTAGCTTTGTAGTATAGTCTGAAGTCTTGGAGCCTGATTCCTTCAGCTCCATTTTTCTTAAGATCGCTTTGGCTATTCTGGGTCGTTTGTGTTTCTATACAAATTGTGAAAATTTTTGTTCTAGTTCTGTGAAAAATGCCATTGGTAGTTTGATAGGGATTGCATTGAATCTGTAGATTGTTTTGGGTAGTATAGGGTAGTTTGATAGGGGTTGCATTGAATCTGTAGATTGCTTTGGGTAGTATAGTCATTTTCACAATGTTGATTCTTCCAATCCAGGAACATGGTATATCTCTCCATCTGTCTGTATCGTCTTTAATTTCTTTCATCAGTGTCTTATAGTTTTCTGCATACAGGTCTTTTGTCTCCTTAGGTAGGTTTATTCCTAGGTGTTTTATTCTTTTTGTTGCAGTGGTAAGTGGGAGTGTTTCCTTAATTTCTCTTTCAGATTTTTCATCAGTGTATAGGAATGCAAGAGATTTCTGTGCATTAATTTTGTATCCTGCTACTTTACCATATTCATTGATTAGCTCTAGTAGTTTTCTGGTAGCATCTTTAGGATTCTCTCTATATAGTATCATGTCATCTGCAAACAGTGACAGCTTTACTTCCTTTTCTCTGATTTGGATTCCTTTTATTTCTTTTTCTTTTCTGATTGCTGTGGCTAAAACTTCCAAAACTATGTCGAATAATAGCGGTGAGAGTGGGCAACCTTGTCTTGTTCCTAATCTTAGAGGAAATGGTTTCAGTTTTTCACCATTGAGAATGATGTTGGCTGTGGGTTTGTCATATATGGCCTTTATTATATTGAGGTAAGTTCCCCCGTGCCTACTTTCTGGAGGATTTTTATCATACATGGGTGTTGAATTTTGTCGAAAGCTTTTTCTGCATCTATTGAGATGATCATATGGTTTTTCTCCTTCAATTTGTTAATATGGTTTATCACATTGATTGATTTGCGTGTATTGAAGAATCCTTGCATTCCTGGGATAACCCCACTTGATCATGGTGTATGATCCTTTTAATGTGCTGTTGGATTCAGTTTGCTAGTATTTTGTTGAGGATTTTTGCATCTGTGTTCAGCAGTGATATTGGCCTTCTTTCTTTGTGACATCTTTGTCTGGTTTTGGTATCAGGGTGATGGTGGCCTCGTAGAATGAGTTTGGGAGTGTTCCTCCCTCTGTTCTTTTTGGAAGAGTTTGAGAAGGATAGGTGTTAGCTCTCCTCTAAATGTTTGATAGAATTTGCCTGTGAAGCCATCTGGTCCTGGGCTTTTGTTTGTTGGAAGATTTTTAATCACAGTTTCCATTTCAGTGCTTGTGATTGGTCTGTTTATATTTTCTATTTCTTCCTGGTTTGGTCTTGGAAGGTTGTGCTTTTCTAAGAATTTGCCCATTTCTTCCAAGTTGTGCATTTTATTGGCATATAGTTGCTTGTAGTAATCTCTCATGATCCTTTGTATTTCTGCAGTGTCAGTTGTTACTTCTCCTTTTTCATTTCTAATTCTATTGATTTGAGTCTTCTCCCTGTTTTTTCTTGACGAGCCTGGCTAATGGTTTATGAATTTTGTTTATCTTCTCAAAGAACCAGCTTGTAGTTTTATTGATCTTTGCTATTGTTTCCTTCATTACTTTTTCATTTATTTCTGATCTGATCTTTACGATTGCTTTCCTTCCGCTAACTTTGGGGGTTTTTTGTTCTTCTTTCTCTAGTTGCTTTAGATGTAAGGTTAGGTTGTTTATTTGAGGTGTTTCTTGTTTCTTGAGGTAGGCTTTTATTGCTATAAACTTCCCTCTTAGAACTACTTTTGCTGCATCCCATAGGTTTTGGATCATCGTGTTTTCATTGTCATTTGTTTCTAGGTATTTTTTGACTTCCCCTTTGATTTCTTCAGTGATCTCTTAGTTATTTTGTAGTGTATTGTAGCCTCCATGTGTTTGTATTTTTTACAGATTTTTTTCCTGTAATTGATATCTAGTCTCATAGTGTTGTGGTCGGAAAAGATACTCGATATGATTTCAATTTTCTTAAATTTACCAAGGCTTGATTTGTGACCCAAGATATGATCTATCCTGGAGAATGTTCCATGAACACTTGAGAAGAAAGGGTATTCTGTTGTTTTTGGATGGAATGTCCTATAAATATCAATTAAGTCCATCTTGTTTAATGTATCATTTAAAGCTTGTGTTTCCTTATTTATTTTCATTTTGGATGATCTGTCCTTTGGTGAAAGTGGGGTGTCCCACTACTATGTCTCCTACTATGATTGTGTTACTGTCTATTTCCCCTTTTATGGCTGTTAGCATTTGCCTTATGTATTGAGGTGTTCCTATGTTGGGTGCATAAATATTTACAATTGTTGTATCTTCTTCTTGGATTGATCCCTTGATCATTATGTAGTGTCCCTCTTTGTCTCCTGTAATAGTCTTTATTTTAAAGTCTATTTTGTCTGATATGAGAATTGCTATTCCAGCTTTCTTTTGATTTCCATTCACATGGAATATCTTTTTCCATCCCCTCACTTTCAGTCTGTACGTGTCCCTAGGTCTGAAGTGGGTCTCTTTTAGACAGCATATATATGGGCCTTGTATTTGTATCCATTCAGCCAGCCTGTGTCTTTTGGTTGGAGCATTTAATCCATTTACATTTAAGGTAGTTATTGATATGTATGTTCCTATTACCATTTTCTTAATTGTTTTGGGTTTGTTATTATAGGTCTTTTCCTTCTCTTGTGTTTCCTGCCTAGAGAAGTTCCTTTAGCATTTGTTGTAAAGCTGGTTTGGTGGTGGTGAATTCTCTTATCTTTTGCTTGTCTGTAAAGGTTTTAATTTCTCCATCGAATCTGAATGAGATCCTTGCTGGGTAGAGTAATCTTGGCTGTAGGTTTTTCTCTTTCATCACTTTAAATATGTCCTGCCACTCCCTTCTGACTTGCAGAGTTTCTGCTGAAAGATCAGCTTTTAACCTTATGGGGATTCCCTTGTATGTTATTTGTTGTTTTTCCCTTGCTGCTTTTAATATTTTTTCTTTATATTTAATTTTTGATAGTTTGATTAATATGTGTCTTGGCGTGTTTCTCCTTGGATTTATCCTGTATGGGACCCTCTGTGCTTCCTGGACTTGAGTACTTCCTTTCCCATATTAAGGAAGTTTTCAACTATAATCTCTTCCAATATTTTCTCAGTCCCTTTCTTTTTCTCTTCTTCTTCTGGGACCCCTATAATTCGAATGTTGGTGCGTTCAGTGTTGTCCCAGAGGTCTCTTGAGACTGTCCTCAATTCTTCTCGTTCTTTTTTCTTTATTCTGCTCTGCGGTAGTTATTTCTACTATTTTATCTTCCAGGTCACTTATCCGTTCTTCTGCCTCAGTTATTCTGCTATTGCTTCCTTCTAGAGAATTTTTAATTTCATTTATTGTGTTGTTCATCATTTTTTGTTTGCTGTTTAGTTCTTCTAGGTCCTTGTTAAACATTTCTTGTATTTTCTCCATTCTATTTTCAAGATTTTGGATCTTTACTATCATTATTCTGAATTCTTTTTCAGAATTCAGAATAGGTAGACTGCCTATTTCCTCTTCATTTGTTAGGTCTGGTGGGTTTTTACCTTGCTCCTTCATCTGCTGTGTGTTTTTCTGTCTTCTCATTTTACTTACCTTACTGTGTAGGGTCTCCTTTTCACAGACTGCAGGTTCCTAGTTCCCGTTGTTTTTGGTGTCTGCTCCCAGTGGCTAAGGTTGGTTCAGTGGGTTGTGTAGGCTTCCTGGTGGAGGGGACTGGTGCCTGTGTTCTGGTGGATGAGGCTGGATCTGGTCTTTCTGGTGGGCAGGACCACGTCTGGTGGTGTGTTTTGGGGTGTCTGTGACCTTGTTATGATTTTAGGCCGCCTCTCTGCTAATGGGTGGGGTTGTGTTCCTGTCTTGCTAGTTGTTTGGCATAGGGTGTCCAGCACTGTAGCTTGCTGGCCATGAGTGGAGCTGGGGCTTAGCGTTGAGACGGAGATCTCTGGGAGAGCTTTCACTGTTTGATATTACATGGAATCAGGAGGTCTCTGGTAGACCAATATCCTGAACTCGACTCTCCCACCTCAGAGGCACAAGCCTGACAGCCGGCTGGAGCACCAAGACCCTGTCAGCCACATGGCTCAGAAGAAAAGGGAGGAAAGAAAGAAAGAAAATAATAATAATACAATAAAGTTATTAAAATAAAAAATTATTTAAAAGGAAAAAATTAAAAGTAATAAAGAGAAAAAGAGAGCAACCAAACGAAGAAACAAATCCACCAATGATAACAAGCGCTAAAAACTATACAAAAGAAAAAAAAAAAAACGGACAGACAGAACCCTAGGACAAATGGTAAAGGCAAAGCTATATAGACAAAATCACACAAAGAAGCATACACATAGACACTCACAAAAAGAGAAAAAGGGAAAAAATATATATATATTACATATCTTCTGGGAAGTCTGAGGTCTTCTGCCTGCATTCAGTAGGTGTTCTGTAGGAGTTGTTCCACATGTAGATGTATTTCTGATGTATCTGTGGGGAGGAAGGTGATGTCCGCGTCTTACTCCTCCACCATCTTGAAGGTCTATCCTCTAAAGTATTTTTAAAAGTTCTCTATTCAAACAGGTTGTTGGGTTAGCATCTCTATTAAATGGAAATTAAATCATAAATTCAATATTTATTAAGTAATGAAAATCTGACATCTAGAGTAGTCTGTTGTTTCTAATATACAGCAGCTTTGAAGTTTGTCTCCTGATTTGCTGCGTCTGAGCAACTGAACTAAACTTTCGAATCCTCGTGCTCACATTGACAAGCCCTGTGTTAGAATTTTACAGTTACTTCCGCTGAGTCCAGGAACATAGGAACCGCTCACGTGTAGACAGATACAGGACTAGGAACTGGAAAGCTGCCTGTCCCGAAGTGGGCGTTAGTGTTTGTTTCCTCTGTAACCACTCGCTGGCCCTTGCTTGCTTCCTGCCTCCACCTTTGCATCTCGGACTAACCCACGCCCACCTCTGTCCTTTCTCCATCCCCTGCGGGGCCTCTGCCAGTGATTCTTGACCTGGACGGGCTCTCTTTCATGCACACAGCTCCCCTGTGACACTGACAGAATGGACCAGAATTCAACCAAGTATGGGAGGCTGGATCGATTACTGGCAGAGAAAGAGATGTGACCAGAGTGGGCTTGCTCAGCGCTGCAAGAGCTGAGGCTCTGTCCTCAGGCCTAAATGGGCTGAATGGGTGCCTGAGGCCGACGTGCGACGGAGGAGCGGCTTCAGTATTGCGGGGGCTGTCACGGAGGGTGGGGTGGGTGTGCAGGAGGGTCTGTCTGATGGTGCCGGACAGAAAGAAGCCTTGAATATGGAGCCCTGAGTGTGTATGACCTCCGCTAGAGCTGTGGGTGATAGGAGCGTCCAGTGAAGATTTGGTGGAGAACAGAGTCCATTTGCCAAAAAGATGATTCTCTTCGCTGGTGCTATGAGCCTGGCCCCTGCGCACGTCCCTCATGTCACACTCGGCGTCTGTGCCTAGCACAACTGCACGGGCCCCAGATAAACCTGCTGCTACCTCTTGAAACAGCCCCGTCTTCACCCGCGAGGCCCCACCTCAGCCATCCATCTGGAGCTAATAAGGGTCAGTGCTTTGCCGGGAGCGTTGGGCCGGGAGGGCGGGCTGATGTCAAGTATGTGTTTGGTGGCCTCTGAGCTAATGAATTGTTGTGTTTTGTCTAATCCATGAATCCATGTTTTTAGCAATCTTAAGTGATATAGATTTTTCAAACCAAGCAGGATTGTAAAAAGCCCGTTTTCCATTCACTCCTTTTTGTTAGACCACGTTGCCCCAGTAGCTGTCAGGAGAAGACTCTGGGATCATGTCGCCTCTTTCTACCAAGGTGCTATCTTAGTGCATTCAGGCTGCGGTAACAAAAATACCACAGACTAAACAACAAGCGTTTATTTCTCACAGTTCTGGAGGCTGGACGTCCATGACACAGGCAGATTCAGTGTCGGGTGGCGGCCCGCTTCCGGGTTCATAGACAGCGTCTTCTCGCTGTGTCCTCACGTGGCAGAGGCAGGAGGGAGCCCTCTGGGGTCCCTCTGATACGGGCACTGATCCCATCATGAGGACTCCCGCTTCATGACCTCAGCACCCCCAGAGGCCCCACCTCCTAACACCATCACACTGGGGAATAGGCTTCAGCATGTGAATGGGGGGCAGGGGGCACAGACATTCAGTCTGTAGCAAAGTCTGAGTGGTTAATCTCAGGTTAGCATCTCAGGTTCTGCCAGACACTATTCTCTGAAGACATGACTGCGTTCTCCTGGTGTTGAGGATAGATCAGAGGTGTAAACCTGGACCTTTAAATGAGCTGACGCTGTGGGGATCGTGAAGCCTATTGCTACATGTCCAGTGGAGTGACGTGCTCTCCAGTCTCTGACAATAAACCACAGTGACCTCGACCGCGGTTCCAACTCAGCCCAGCAGGATGGCGCGGCGCGCCCAGGTTATGGGCCAATTTCTGGTCTGAGCACGTTGGTTTCTCATCCCCTCCTGTCCCCTTCCCGCCAGCCCCGCGTTGGAGAGCAGAATGGTGTAGTCCTCTGCCTTACAGTTCAACAGCGGCTCTAACGCGGACCCGGTAGCTTATTGTCCAGGTGAAGCAGGATTTCTCCCCTCTCCAATGTCATACATGATTCTTCCTGGAAAGAGTCAAGGCCACCAACCATGCAGAGCAGCAGAGTCACCAATAAGTCACCGCCTTTGAGGTTGTGAAACAAGCTGGTGAGATGATTAAACAGACCGTTCTGGTGGAGAAACAAACTGTAAAGGTCCGTTTATGTTAGCATTTGGTGTGTTTTAAGGTCCATTGGTCCGACCCTGATTTCAAACGCAATCGTTGGAAATAAAGTCAAACTGGGGGAAAAGGATTTCCTCCCCTTCTTAATAGTCTGTGTTTAGCTCATGCCTACTTGTGTCCTCGGGACACTTTGCAGGTCACGTCTGCGTGTCAAGGTTCTGCACTTGCACCCATGTCGCGGTGCCTGCCACCGGGACGACTGTCATGCCGTGGTGACAGAACATGGCCGGGGTATCTGCGTTGCCGTGACTTTTTGTGCCCAATCAGGCCAAGACCCCTGGCCGGGTGGTGGTGGGAGCGGGGACTGGTCCCACTGTCTTTGTGCCTGGAGCCCCCGCCCGAGTCGGGCAGGAGGCTGGCTGTGGGCCGCCCCCGCTGCCCCGCCTTCCTGGAAGGATGCGCGGGGGACACGGGCAGTGCCTTGATTGTTCTTGAGCTCTCGTCGCGCCTCCGAGGGCCCCGAATGAGAGGTGGTGGGGGGTAAGAGAGATGGGAGCTTTGGGGAAGGAGTAGCCGTAAATCAGGTGAGTTGGCGTCCACTCCGGCAGCTCTTCGCTCACCAGCTGTTTCCTGTCCAGCCATGGGAGGAGGCAGGCTGTGCCGATCGGTGGGGTACGATCGGCAGCTGCGGGAAGGGGCACGACCTCCCGCCGCACTGAACCCAGCCTCCCCTCCACGGGGAGGAGCTGTGTGCGGGCTGGGGGCCGCGGCTGGAGGCGAGGTGTTCGTGCCGGCCCGGACCCCGGCCTCCCAGGGCAGAGTCGGCCTGTGCCCTGACAGCTTGGATGCCCAGGACGAAGGTCGTATCGCACATCATGGTCTGTGCTGTGACGCAGGGAAGGTGTGTTTCTGTTCCTTAAACAAAATGCTCTCTGCCGAATCACCCTCAGGCCTTCATTTTAACATGGGAAGGTTGATTCTTCACTGAAGGAAGCCCACCCGTCGGCTTCTTCCTTCAGGCCCGGAGGAGGCCCGTGGGGAGGGAGGAACCAGGGCTTGCCGCTCCTGTCTGTCTTCATCGTCTTTTACGAGTCTCAGCTCAAGCTGCCATCTAGGACCTTCCAGATGATCTTCCTCCTTAAAAGCCCGGAGTGCCACCTCCTTGCCACCCTCCACTGTCGTGAGAACACGGGGCTGGCGTGGCTTCCCTGGGGGACTCTCCCAGCGTCCTCGCCGGTCCCTGTCTGCAGTGAGGCTCAGGGTGCAACCTTGCAGGAAGCCGTGTCCTCTGGGCACACGGGGTATAATCAACATCCCACTTTTTAAGGGGAGCTTTTGCCCGTTCACTTCCACTGCCTCTGTTCCCTCCATGTAATCGACATTGAAGGCCCTCTGAACGCTCCTTATGCCCCGTGAGTGCCGCCGCATTGGGGGGTTCAGTCCTCCGAGAACAGGACCGTGGGTGATTTTCAAGGTCACTCTGGCTATTGAACGGCCCTGGTTTGTACCGACGTTCAGTCCGGAGAACGTCCAGTGGGTAGAGAAAGACTGGTCATCCCGGCACGGAAATCCAGACCAAAGAGTCCCCTCGTTCGAGGCTGTACGTCAGGTCGCACAAATGTGTGACATAATAATGGAATGTCAGGCCTGTTTCCAGAAACGGGCACGTGTTTTGTCATGTGCCTCAAAGACGGGCCTTCTTCAAAGACGGTGTAGAGTGCCTTGGGCCAGCTGTCCAGGAGCGAAACCATTCACAGACACTTAATCTCACGCGCTAGCTCCCTGGTGGCGTGGCCTGGAGCAGGCCAGTCTCCATATCTGGGAAGGAAGGGAGGCAGCACCCTGCCCATCACCAGGATCAAGCCGGGGCGCTTTGGAAAACACAGTCTGAATTTGAACCTTGGGATCAGAGCTAGAGAAATTGCATTTTTAAATTTTAATTGTGTATTTAATTTAAAAAAATACATGTATGCTATTAGCCTGTTTACTTTGCCTTCCTGTTTACACAGAGGCAAAGTAGCAGTCATTTTACCAAATCAGGGTTCCTCAACCTAGACTGAGTTGTGACTCTATTTCCTCCACGACAGGGTGAATCAGTGAAGTACTTCCTGGATAACTTGGACCGGATTGGCCAGCTGGTGAGTAAGACCCCCACCCCAGGAGTCTGTGATCCAGGATTAGAAAACATTTGTGTGGAGACCAAAGCAGCCCAAGCGGTGAGGGCTTTCGCCATCCTCATGAGCCGTGTTTGTGGTGTCAGGTGACCACAATGCCATTATTGCTCCTAAAAACTTAGCGATAATTCCTTAATATCAAGTCAGTTTTGAGACTTTCCCAGTTGTCTCGTTAGTGTTTTCTTGCAGCTGCTGCTTTATTTCAGTAGTTTGAATCAACATCCTATTACAGTCCATCCATTGCCACTGGTCCATGGCACTTGGACTTCTTTTATTCTTTAGGTTTCTCCTTCCGTCTTTTTCTTCCTTTCAGTTTATTTGTTGGAGTAAGTGCATTATTTCTCCTGCAGGGTTTCTCGCGTCTCCGTTTTGCTCTTCCATCCCTGCAGTGTTGTTGAAGGTGTTTCTCTCCCCGCTCTGTGCCTCATGAATTGGTAGTTGGCGCTAGAGGCTTCAGCCCCGTTTGGATCTTTGGCAAGGATGATGCATGAGTGCTGGTGTGCAGTAATCACTGGAGGATTGTTAATAGTGCAGGATCAAAGTGGTTTGAGTGACCACAGTTGCCCGTGTGTTGCTAAACACTTTAAGAGTTCTCCAAGAATAACATATTAAATATATTGCAGGCTAAATTTACATAGCGTTGCAAAACCTGAGTTAAATCAGTTCATAGTAAGGGTTTGGAATGCGTGTGCCCTAGAAGTTAGAAAAACAGAAAGGTAGCTATGGTGCAGGGAAAAAAAGATGGAAGTCTCCTGTGGAGAAGAAAGTCGATGAGGTTGCAGACTGGGGCCTAACAGTGAAGATTCTGATAACCCTTCCTCAGCCTGATGAGCCTTTGTTCATTTTGAAATGAGCTGTTTAGTTCCTTCACTTTTTGTTTCATGGTGAGTTTATATTTTTGTAATTGAAAGTTGCTTCTGGTATTTGGTTCAGCTTCTCTCAAAAGTCACTGTAACTCTCTTTCCTTCCACCCCATCTTTTTGTTCTTGTTTTCTCATGTTCTTCCTCTCCTGAATTCCCTTATCCTATTTTACAGAATTACTTTCCTAGCAAGCAGGACATCCTGCTGGCAAGGAAGGCCACCAAGGGCATCGTGGAGCATGACTTTGTCATCAAAAAAATCCCTTTCAAGATGGTGGATGTGGGCGGCCAGCGGTCTCAGCGCCAGAAGTGGTTCCAGTGCTTTGATGGGATCACGTCGATCCTGTTCATGGTCTCGTCCAGTGAGTACGACCAGGTCCTCATGGAAGACAGGCGCACCAACCGCCTGGTGGAGTCCATGAACATCTTTGAGACCATCGTTAACAACAAGCTCTTCTTCAACGTCTCCATCATCCTGTTCCTCAACAAGATGGACCTCCTGGTGGAGAAAGTAAAGACTGTCAGCATCAAGAAGCACTTCCCAGACTTCAAGGGTGACCCCCACAGGCTGGAGGACGTCCAGCGCTACCTGGTCCAGTGTTTCGACCGGAAGAGACGGAATCGCAGTAAGCCACTCTTCCACCACTTCACCACCGCCATAGACACCGAGAACATCCGCTTCGTGTTTCACGCTGTGAAGGACACCATACTGCAAGAGAACCTGAAGGATATTATGTTGCAGTGAAGGAGGACGCCCCTCACTCTTGTGGTCCTTCAGCAGACTCGCCGGCCACAGGCCAGATCTCCCCGGTGTCCCGGAGCGGGTTTCCCGAATCCGTGCCCTCAACACCTGGCTCAGGGATGCCGTGAGGCCCGCCACGCTCTAGGCCAAAGGACGTGACACTTTGATGTTAGCTACTGAATCCTGGGGACTAGTGAAACTACTGAAAATCCGAGCAATCACTTTGGTATTAATGTGTAATGCTTAATAACACAGCTTTCTTTCTTTTTACAGAAACTATTCCTTCTCTGACACAATGTAATCGAGGACTGCGTGTGTGTGCGCGCACACTCTGTCTTTAATGACAGAAACACGAAAACCGACATCTCTGCAGATGGCTTTTCTCTCTAACTCGAGAGTGCTTGGTGAGGAGTGTTGCCGGGGCAGCGGGGGGGGGGGGGGGTGGTCTGTAGGAGGTGAAGCGCGGGCTGTCGCCACCACTTCCCCAAGGGAGCGCGCTGCCTTTTAAGTCTCTTGTGCCGATGTCCCGAGAGGCCCTGGCCCGGCCGTCAGATGAGAGGGTGGCAGTGAGAGCTGGCAGTGTGGACCTAAGGCCCCACAGCCTGCACTTTCTTCCCGCCCTGCCCCCTTCCCTCTGCACAGGGCAGTGCCCGCTGCCTCTGTGCCCACCCTCCCTGCCCCTCGGCAAAAACTTCAACCAGCTGGCCTTGCAGATGACTCTTCTGTCTTCTGAGTCGTCTCCGACGCTGCAGTCGGCTGCAGGGAGCCTTTCCTTCTTTGGAGGAAGTGGAGCGCTCCTTTCCTCTCAGGGGCTTCCGAGAGCTGGCGGCATTGCCAGCGGAGCCCTCGTTAATGCCCCCGGGCTCTGCGCTGCCTCCTGGTGGCCGAGAATCGAGGTTCTCCTCACGGTCTCTTGCTTCTACTAACGTACACATGTAGCAGGAAAAGTGTTGGACGTGGTCTCCTCTGAGTGAAACTGCAGAGGCGGTGAATGTCGACGCGAGCTGGTCAGTCTTACACTCAGTTAACTTGTCCGGTTACTCTGTCCAGGTGTCTTTCACTGTGTTTAAAAATACATTGCATTCCAAACTGGTCCCCGCTGTGTATTACTCTACTCAGAAGTGCCTGGCGTGTTGAGGGCCCTGCCTAGCATTTAAAAGAGAAAAAAGCTTCCTCTGTCAGTGGCACCGGAATGTGCCTGTGGTTGAGTAGCCGTCCCCGGGCCCCACCCCAGGCCACACTGTTCCCGGTCCTGCGTCCCTGGTGAGTGGCTCGCTCGCCTTCACCCAGCAGATAAACAGGGATCTTGTGGCAGATGCTGGCCCAGGAGGAAAGGGAGGAAAGAAACTGCTTCTGAGTCAGCCTTGTTATCACAGGGTTTTAATGAGGAGACGACATGAAATCCTGTCTCTCTGGGCGCTCGAGGCTTCCTGTCGATGTTCGCTGGGGTTTCGGCTTTTTTTTGGCTGGAGAAAAGTTGCTGTTTTTGTACTGCTTCCTGTGGCTCTTCATAAACTGAGAGGGCGAGCCCCGGGATCGGGGCCGATGACCGAGGCCGAAAGGAAAAAGAACATTCTCAACGGGCTGCGTCAGGGTGGCCCGAGACCCCGCCGTCGCTGCTCAGAGGACCTATCTGGGGCACGAGCGCTCCTCGCCCGCCGGGTTCCCGGTCTCGCACGTGTGTCGGGACCCACGCGCTTCCTCACCAGCCTGGCAGCGCTCCCTGTGGTCTGGCGGAGGGGGCGGTCGGCGTAGCCGGTGCAGGTGCCCGTCCGAACGTCTTGCTGGCGAGTGGGGTCAGCACGGTCAGCAAGCGCCGTTTGTCCTTTCAACCGTCTGACGCGGCTGCTGGTTTGCTTTCGGAGGCGGAAGCGAGTTGGTATAGACAGGGAAGCTGAGCGGACTGGGAAGCAGGGGGGATGGCCCGAGGGGGGCCCCTGCCTGGCCCAGAACTGACCCACTCTCCCCGCTGCGGCCGGGCTCCCCTCTTCACGGTAAGCTGAGTGGACGGCTTAGTCCTGGCGAGGCGCCCGGCCCTCAATGCCATGATTGGTCGGCTTCCAAGAAGAAGATCGCTCTTTGCAAGGTCAACTGAAACCATTTACAGCCTTTCTACACATAGATTATAGTCACTTTTCTCTCCAAAACCTTAGGCTTTTCTATTTTTTTATTTTAATTTCACTGTTACCCTTGATTATTGTCTTTTTTTATTGAGATAGTTGTGCCTCATCTGTTATTACAAAAATGTAACAATAAACTTCCTCAAACTAAGATATTTTCCTCATAGTTATACTGTTTACACATAAGGACACGTACGTTTTTTACTGAAATATTTTTTTAACCCTTCAGTTTGTAGAGAAATTGTTTTAAAGATATTGCATTGTAGCTTTGTAATTTATATAGAGAGTTCTCTAGACTCTTTATTCTTGTAATTTTTTTACTTCTTTGATAAAAATGAGTCAGGTTATTTCAACTCCAAGATCAGGAAATAATCTTGAAACAAGATTATTAGTTATGACTAACTAACTTGGGCATCCTGGGAACAGACACTAACTTGGTATCGTGAGTAAAGGCACCGTTAGGAGGAGAGCAGTCGGGGTGAACTGCTCACCACTTACACTTTGCACAGCATTTTAGCATTGGCAGGAGGGGCTGGTTTGATGATCTGACCACCTTCAGTCTCTGGATGTATCCTCAGTTTTCCTTTGCGTAAGATATATCCTCAGTTTTCCTTTGCGTAATAGAAAATAACTCAGCATGTGCAGTCAACATTAATTTGACAGTCCCCAAAATTCAGAGCAGTTGGATAACTCCTAATGTTCCTTGAAGGTTCATTACTTGTCGATCACAGTTTTTATTTCCACGTGGGACACAGGAGCGCTGTCACTGAGTGGATGCCTCTAGAACACGACTTCAGGACAAGGAACAGGGCAGATACATGTAAAGACACGTGTGTGTGTGAAGGAGGGATCCTGCTGCCCTGAGACCTGGGGGCCCGAGGAGAGGACCTGGTGATGGACGTGGACGTGGCCAGAGACAGGAGGCTGGGGCAAGCCCAAGGGAAGGCAAGGGTGGGAACTGTTTCTCCGCAACCCCGTGGGGTGACCGTCCCCATCACAAAACGAAGAAACCTCTGATGCAAAGTGCGAATGATTCCCAGCCGACGGAGCTCGTGGCGCTCAGGATTCTCTTGTAGAAAAGGCACGTATGTATTGTCCAGTGGCCATCACCCGAGTAGGCGTTGTGTGCGTCCACATGTGGGGAAGGCAGAACTGCCCCCCCGCCCCCAGAGAAACTTGTACTCGTCATTATCCACGTGGCTGAGGGCTAAGGTCTTTGAGTTCCAGTTTCCCCATTTGTAAAAGTTGGATCAGATCACGATGCTCAGCTCTGGCGCCGCAGTCAGGTCACCTGAGGGGCTTTGCAGAGCCCTGGGCTGAGCCACCCAGAACCTGTGCAGTACAGGCATCACATGGACGCACTCCTGGTTTCCCAGGTGGTTGCTGTGCAGCCGGGGTCACAGGCCATGGAGCAGAGGACCATGGAGGACTCCCTCCAGGCCGCTGGAATTGTGGTACACAACGTGCTGGCCCCCGAATCCTCCCCTTGCTGTGACCTACGACCTGCCTCAGGAAGAAAGTGATGCTGGGTTTTCTGTTGTGGTTTAAGTGAAGAGCAGAAGTTCCCACTAAGCCTTCAGCAGCATGTCGGGTGGTCCTTTCAGGCCTTTGGACGCCACCTTCTCCGTAAGGTACATCAGATGCGCTCAGCAACCTCATTCCTCAGGGATGCCCGGAAGTTTAGAGAGCTCTGCTTGAAGGAAAGGACGAGCTCTTTAAAGTCTGCCTGGCGGCGCTAGGGAGAGGTGGGCCTTGCGTGTGGGATCCCTGCGTTTCACGGACTCGGCATTCGGGGCGGGCGCAGGCCCTGGTGCCAAGGTTGGTGCTGGGCCTGCAGCTGGCGGGGGGCTGAGAGCTCAGCCCCCCTGAGCAAGGGCTGCTTTACCGACTGCGTTTGTGAGGCGCCTGCTGGGCCCTGAAGAGGGTGGTGGCAGGTCCCCAGAGGAAGGAGCTGCTTGGTTAAGGCGGCTCAGAGACTGGCACTCGCTGTGTTGACAGCCCTTAACGGCAGGTGGCACGCGGTCCGTGCTGAGTTCAGGGAAGGGGAAGGCTCGCTGTGGGTGGAGGGGAGCCCCTGGGGCGTGGAGGGGCCACTCCGCTTCCTCGGTCCCACTCTTGGTGTGTGGTTCCTACCTTCTGCTGAAGGAGGACTTCACGGCGCGCGAGGCCCAGCTGTTCGTGTGGGCCCTCACTCTCCTGCCAGGTCCCGCCCTCCGGAACCTGCTGGAACTAGAGGCTGGGTGTTCGCTGGCGCACAGGATGGCGCTGAACTAGGTGGTTTCGGTTTCCACACCATGTTGGCACCTCTTCAGGTGAAAACCTACTTCAAAGCACAACAGGTTGCTACCTGCCAGAAGCACCCCCAGTGCCCGCCTCTCGCTGGATGGCATGGGATGCGCCACACCCAGAGCGGCTCCTCGGTGTGGACCGCACACCTGCAGGGGTTCTGCTGACCGTGACGGTGGTCGTGAGCCCCTAGGAGAGCGGAGCGCTGCTCAGCGTGGGAACTTGCTACGCGAGGCTCCCGCCCCAGGTCACCGCAGGAAGGAGCGGGATGTTGCCAGCCCGAGTGAGTTCTCAAGCATCCTAGCGGGATGGATGTTCCCGGGAATCGGCGTCTGAGTACAGCAAGAGGTAGGAAATGGGGTGGAACTCAGAAACAGACCGTGAGATTCCTGCCCCAAACGCAGAACTCGTAGGGCAGCAGGCCCTCCCCGGCAGCCTGCGATTAGGGTGTGGAGTAGCTGAGAACAGGCAGGAACTGCTCTTGTATCCCACCCGACCTATGACGCCTCCCTCCTCCTCAGATCCAGCGAGGACCTTGGCACGTCGCTGTGAGGTGCTTGTTATAGGGACCCGAAGACTGTTGCTGTAAACGCGGCCCCGTGGCTCGCTTCACAGAGAAGCGCACGCCTGGCTCCCCCTGGAAACTGGGTTCTCCGCTTCTGAGCTGGTTGTGAAGGTAGTGTTTTTATTCCGGAGGTTTTCTTTGTGTGTGTGTAACACAAACCACAGTGAAACACTAGAGCAGCTACTAGGGGTTCCTGGACCAGCCCAAGTTTCCTCCCGGGCAGGCAGCCGGCGCTCTGATTGCGCGGCCGGCAGGTGTCGACGGGGCTGAGCCGCGCGGGCTCACAGTCGTCCTGATCTGTCTGTTCCACGCTTGTCATCGGGCGCCTTTTTATTAACACAGTTTATTTTGTGCTTTCAAAAGCCGAGTGATTCCCCCAAATGAACATCACCGCAGCTGTTCACAGTCAAGGTGGCGGTTCCCCGCGGGACCGCATTTCCTGGCAGCTTGCAGAGCCAGACCGCTCTGGTGGCCCAGGCGGTGTGGGCACTGGGGAGGGGTGGACCGCGCATTCCGCCTGGTGAGGCTGACCCGGAGTCCGGCCGAGAGAAGTCCAATGTAGGGGCAGCTGAGAGCATGACCCTTGTGAGTCGGGGGAAACAGGCCCTCCGCTGTGGGTTCTGCTGCTTCCCGGTGCTGGTCCAGGGGCCCAGCTCTTCAGCCGACTTCAGAATTTCTCCAGTCGGGAAGGAACTGAGAATGGGGTTCCGGGAGGCCCCACCCTGAGTGGCAACTGGCCGGGTGTGCTGCCGCAGCAGCCTGGGCGCTTTACGGCATCTCACGGGACTGCCACGCGCCTTGCAGCTGAACCCTCTGCCCTGGGGCCTTAGCCCCTCTGCTCAGGGCCCGGCCCCCGGGGACGCCCCCCCGCAGCCTTGGGGGACGCAGGAGGTCTGTCCGGCTGCCCTCTGAAGAGGTCCGTGCCCACGCCGGGCAGGGAGCACTGTCACCTAGGAGACTCTGGAACTCAGGTCACACACGTGGAACCAGCCTTGATCTGACAGTCGGGCTAACAAAGCCGGTTCTCCGTGGCTTCCCTCTTCACCCAAGCTTTCTGGACGAGTCCGGGCACCCTTTCCAGGTTCACCGGCAAACAGGTGGCCAGAGCTCTCACTGCGGAGTCTGTGGAAGCCGGGGCCAAGGCCTGTCCCAGGAGGGCTCACGGGCACCCAGTGAAACTTTCTGCCCGTCATCTTAACTGTTAGATTCTCTAACAAGCCTGTTTATCAAGAAATTTAAAAGAGATCTCTATTGAGTCTGCCCATCTCTAGGATCTTAAAGCATTACCTTTTGACCTGTTATGCAAATGGCAAAACATTCCAAGTGTCTTTTCCTTCAGTCCATTCGAAGCAGCTAAAATTGGCAGGCATGTTATTCTCTGTTGACACGAGTGCAGCCAGGAAGTTCAGTGTTGTGTGCTCGGCCCTCTCCGCTCTGCCACATCCTCAGCTCACCTCCTCAGTGCTGTGCTGTGGCCCCTGTAGGGCGTGGGGGACCCCGTGGCGGGGCAGGGCTGTGGGGGTAATCTGCTGCGGCAGCGGCTGCAGAAACAGAGCTCTGAGCTCTCCCGGGCTCGCTCCACTCAGAAAGGAAGTCAAGGGCCACAGCCGAGTGCTGGGTCACGGGCGCCGCCCCTGGGGTGTCACTGCAGCTCCACACCCCTCCCCTCCCCCCCCATAATGGCACCAACAGCGGGGACAGGCCTCGGTTTACAGATGCTGTGTTCCAGATTAAGAGATACATGATGCAGTGTAAAAAGTGTATTGTATAGCTACGGGGGTTAGTTTAACATGTTTTGTATATACGACTTTTATAAATCTATTAAAACTTGCCGTAAATTACATTCTTCTGGTGTGTTGCGTCCCTGGTGCCCCACGGCAGCCATGAGCGAGGCCCCCTGAACGGGGAGCATGTTACTGGGTCCCTGAGTGCGTGTTCATTGTTGTGTCTGCCAGCTTCCTGGGTGAAGCTCCACCCCTGGGGCGGGTGGCCAGGGCTCCAGTGGGCACCGGGCAGGAGAGGGGTGGGTGGGTGGGTGGTTGGATCCTGGGGTCTGGGCCTCGGACTCTGCTCCCTCATCCCGTCCCCTCCCCGGCAGGGATCCCACGTACTCTCCAGTGTTTACTCAACCATAGGGTCAGGCATGTCTCAACGACGTCACAAGTACAGACTGCAGTCTGGATGAAATGCAAGAACACAGCTGAGTGACAACGTCGAGCCTCCAGGGTCACCGCAGAAAAAATGTTGTAGGTAATGTTAGTATAAGTAGAAGTAATGACACTCCCCCCAAAAAAAGAAAAAGTAGCCTTTTTGTTATGTCGCATCAAAAACATCAACCTTCACCCTGAGAAGCATGGATACAAGGAACAAGCATTTATGAAGTGAGCCAGTGCAGTGGATAAGGTTTTTTTTAAACTTTGGGCAGAGTGACCAGAGCAGAAGAGGTGTCTAGTGGATGTGTGTTGGGTGGACGTGTCGTGGATAAATAAAGACTCTCCCAGTCTGTCCACATCAACAAGGATCCGAGTCTCTGAGAGGAGGCCCTTCCAAGGAGGAGAGCAGACCATTCCGTTTCTAGAAGGTGCACACACAGTGAAAGCGCTGGCCGCACTGCAAGTCGAGTCTAACGGGCACTGTGCATTCCAAGCAAGAAGGAACTACTTATTACATTCAAGTGATGAATTCTCTTGTTTTCAGTTAGACTTCTAGAATTTCATCTTCTTCCCTCAGGATTCAGGTTTTGTAGCATTAATTTGGAGATTGAAAATGTAATCTGTGAGCATTAAAAAGTTGAATTACACAGAATTTATTCTGTACGTCGAAGTCATCCATAATCCCGGTATTAAGATGCCTACGTGTACGTGTGTTTCCACTTGGCTTCTGGACTTTTAAACATAAGAACGAGGCCGATCGAGTCGTTTAATCAAGTTGTGATTGAAGCTCACGTAATCCGACGAAGGTGTTGCCACTGAGAAAGGCCTGTTTTGGGGGCCAACAATGGGGGGCCCGAGGGGCCACGGTCCCCTGGACCTTCCTTCACCTTTTTCAGGCCTCGCTTCTGCTCGGAGCGTGTGACAAGCCGGGGTTGAGCTAACGGGAGCCCCACTTTTACCGGCTGCTTCAGGGAGAAGCGGGAGAGGGCCGGGGAGGCCCGAGGACAGAGGAAGAAAGAGGAGTGTCGACCTCTGCTCCCAGAAGCTCCCGCAGCCTGGGTCCCGCTCACCTGAGGTGAGATGGCAGTCCAGACGCCACTGTCCCCGCCGTCCACCGAAGGGGACTCTCCCCAAATGGACGTCAGAGGAACGGCCCTGGTCCTTCCCCGGGGGCAAGGGCGGACGATGACTCAGTGCCGGTTCAGGTAGATGGGGAGCCCCTCCCGGCACTTTCTGCTGCTCGCACAGGTGGACCTGCTCCCCTGCACCCCGCCTTTGACACGAGGTGCTGCTCTCGGAAGAGCTGCCGTCTGTACCCTTGGGCCCCCGTGGGGCGCTCTCCTCTCCTTCCAGGAACGCCTTTGCCACCAGCTCCATCCCCCCATTGAACCAGGAGGGCGGCAGGGCTTCCCCAGGGGCATCCCCACTGACAGTCCGAGCTGGGCAGGAGGACAGAGGCAGACACAGCCCCCGCTCCCCACCGCCCCCCAGCTTCAGCCGCAACCACCGCCCAGCGTAGACGGTCAGCCCCGCCCCGCTTTTGAAATCCCCTCTTGCTTTGGGCAGGCACTGCGAGAAACAGTGAAAATAAATCACCTTTTGTGGCTCAAAGGCTGAAGGAGGGAAAGAGGAGGAGCCGGTCGGCCTTGGCGGGTCAGTGCCGCCCCGGGAGCGTCCCGCCTCGTCCCGCCTTGTCCCCGTGGCAGGTGAGTGCAGACTGCAGGCGCCGCAGCGGCCTGGGATTGGGTTTCCTGACTGGTTCCCCGCTGATCACCGGCCAGTGAGAGGCCGTCAAACAGACATCCCCGTGGTGACCGCGGGACACCATAAGGACCACACGGTAAATGTCTCAGACCATCCGGGGGACGCGAGGGAAGCCACGCGGGCCTGGCTGTAGGGCGTTTAAGCTGCGTCGTGGCCGGGAGGGACAGGAGGGCTCAGCAGAGAGGATGCTGACGGAAGCGCTGGGGCAAGGCATGTGCGGTGGCCTCCCGGGGGACCTGGCTTCCCTTCCGGCTAGTGTGCGGAGAGCTGGGGTCGTGCACTAGGTGGGATGCCCCACGGGTCCCCTCCAGCAGCCCAGGAGTCGCCTTTTTGACCAGCGCGTCCTCGGCCGCCCTGGCTCGCCGCTGGGATAGGGGCACTGGACTGAACACGTAGTGGCCCTGGGACGCCTCTTGGAAATTGTTTTTTAAAATAAACCCCTGACGTAGCTCGTTTTCATCCGTCTCTTTACCCAAGAAGCAGAGTTCAAAAACAAGCCTCGGTTATTCTGGGCTCTATCAGATGGGGGCGCTGGAAGAGGCACGCTCTTCGCACGGGTTTCAGCAGCTCCCAAGGCCGTGGTGCTGTCAGCCACGCAGTAGGCATTTCCCAGATTCTTCTCGGTGCTTAGTTTCCACAGCCTGTCGTTCTAGGGGCCGTAAATCTGCTGCTTCCTGGGGTTTCCTTGGAACCGGGCTCCTCTGTGGACAGTCGTCCCTACAGCCACCAGGATGCATCTGGCTCCACTAGAGACTCCAGCGCTGGGGCAGGCGGGGGTCGAGGGCCGGCCGGGCCTCGGGTCCCCGGCGCCAGCCGCCCTCTGCAGCCTGGCCGCAGCGGGCGAAGGCGGCCTGGAAGAGGCCTCTGTCCACTCCCAGGGCGCGTGGGCTCCAGCTCAGGTCGGGAGCCGCCCAGCAAAGCCCTGATCCTCCCGGTCTTCAGGGTAAAAATAGTCCTGCTGGGGACTCGCCCTCTTTCTACAAACAAATCAAAGCCCCAGCAGCTCCGGGCTCTGTTTACCTTGGCATCTTCGCCCAGAGAGCCGGCCACCCACCCACCCAGGCCATTCCTCGGCCCTCTGGGGAGTCTCTGGCCCAGAAGTGCTGCAGCCACTAGGCAGCTTCCTGGCCACCTTAGAAGCCAGGGCAGAGCCAGCAGGGCTGCGGCCCAAGTAGGGAGCCCGGGGTGCAGACCTCCCAAGCCTTGTGCTTTCCTCCTGACTCTTGCCTGCTCAGACTTCCCCGGTGTGCTTTCCTAAGACCCGGAACACGCAGGGCTAAGTCAGCGCAAACCCGCTGGGACTCTCAGGCCCTGCTTTGCAGCCTCAGGCAGATGAGCAAACCTCTCAGCTCCCTTAACCATAAAATGGGATCAAGGTATCTACCTTGCAGGGATGTAAGAAATTCCCTGGTACTTAGAAGGACAGGTTCAAAGGGGGGTTTTATTTGCAAGGACGAGCTCCCTGTCTTTCCGCAGACGGATGAGGGGCTAGCCGCCTGGCCCTGCCTGGCGGGTCTGGAGAGTAGCTCCCGTGGCCCCGCGAATGGAGTGTGTGTGTGTGTGTGTGTGTGTGTGTGTGTGTGTGTGTGTGTGTGTGTGTGTGTGTGTGTGTGTGTGTGTGTGTGTGTGTGTGTGTGTGTGTGTGTGTGTGTGTGTGTGTGTGTGTGTGTGTGTGTGTGTGTGTGTCCGTCCGTCCGTCCCTGGAATGCTACAGCCGCTCCTTTGAACTTGGTGGGATCTAAATTTGGACTCTTCGTTTTAATATTAGCTGCTCGGCTAAGCTATTGTGTGTTTATTTTTTAAAGCCCTTTCAGAGATTGCTTTCCTCCCAGAAAGGTCTGAATCAGATGTCCCACGGGACAGTATTAACAGGCCCACATCCCTCCCCCGACCCACGCTCTGGAAACGGGGGCCGGCGGAGGGGCTCCCGGGCTAATCCCACTTTCCTGCCCCGCAGGTGGGGAGGAAGGAGTTGAGAACGGTCCTCCTCTCCCTCCGATGATGAGTTTGGGCTTTGGGGAAGAAAAGGGGGAAGAATGAGAGGCAGGAAGAGGGTCTGCCACCTCTTGACCAGGGCCCTGCTTCCCATCGCCCCTAACCAGGACACAGTTTCCACATGTGTTGAGGCATGCGTGGATGTCCCAGCCCCATCTCACACAGGAACGGTGACACAACGCCACGACCCCAAAGTATTTTTAGCTCCATTCAAGCCCCTCCACCCAGTCCCACCAGAGAGTGAGGGGCTCCGAGAGGGTCCGCGGGAAAGCTCGGAGGCCTCTCCTCCTGACTTGCACGGGGGCCTTTGACAGATAGATAAGGAGATGAGATGAGATGCTACTGACTTGGTGCTTCTGCATAAGTAAAAACCAGGCCCTTGTTTCTCGGAAACCGTCATCTGAAGCTATTTCAGCTCAGCCCCGTTAAGGTGCCCAGCTGTACCACGTCTGAGCCTGAACTTGGTGAGCCGTGACTTTGCTATGGGAGATGGCGTTCATTATCCCCTCCTCTGCCAAAAGCCGCTCCCTGGGGACTGTCCCCAACTGCTCTCCACCCCCAGCAGGGGCAGAACCTGGGCTGATACTTGAGCAGAGGAAGGAAGCTATGATCTCTGCTCCTAAACGTTTTAATTTCAAAACTTTCCTCCCAGCAGCTGTCTTTAAAAAGTGTCCTCCATCTGCAACTGATGAAGCCCGTGGAGGAAGTGGCTTGTCCCTCCCCACTTCAGAATGCTTTTTTGGGACACTCGTCACAGTTGGGAGCCAAAGGCCACGGTTGCAGACAGACAGCACTAAGAATCTCGTAACGACCCCCTTGAGCTCCCTCCCTCAGTCTGAGCCAGGCTCTTCTCTCTTCGTCACCTGTGTGTGTGCTTACATCATTCCAGTCGTTAATCTTTTGCAGAAGAAAAACAGGTAAGATTTTGCCGCAGGTATGATGGCCAGTCTGAGCAGCAAATGCTAACTGGGGCAGGTTTTTCCTGTTTTCTCACCTCCCGAGCTCTTCCAGAAGCGCACCACACCCCTATGAAGAGGTGGGATCTCCATCCCCTCCCTGTGTGTGAGCCGGGGTGAGCCTTTCAGGCGGCCTTAACAGAGGATGGCTGGGTCCTGAGAAGCTACACGTCTTCCACGTGACTCCAGGAAAGCCCTCCTTTGGCAGCCAGCCGCCATACTACACGGAAGCCCAAGCCACCCGGACAGGACCAAGGCCCTGGCCCTCGGCCGTCACGCGGCAGCCCCGTGAGTGAGCCGCCCTAGAGCAGGACGCTCCAGCCCAGCCCCAGGGGTAAGCTCTGTCCACACTGCAGCTGAGCTGGATAGGTTGCTGGGGTTTCAAGCCACTAAGGGGTGAGTGGTTTGTTCACAGTGACAGACACCGAGGCCTCCTTCTCTTCCTCCATCACGCTCTCTGTGGGGTCGGCCCCAGCACACTTTCTGCAGAGCCTGGCTCGTCCTCGTCTCCCCATCAGTTACCTCTGGAGCCTTGTGCTGCCATCTTCAACCCCATGGAACAGAGAATGCGGGTCTGAAGAGCTGCACCCTCGCTGCGTTATTTTCAGGATGGGCTCATCCCTTCCATCTTTCTGGGGCTGGAACCTACCTCACAAGGAGGCTTCAGGCGTCCTTGCTTGGGGGGCGACCCTCCTGATTCTATACTTGTAGTTTGTACTGTTTTTCTTAGAAGGCCCCCCCCCCAAAACTGTCTAAGCTATGCACGAAATGTAGGAGCTGCTCCCGTTCGTGCCTCTCTCCAGATGGGAAGTAGCTGCGACTACTCATCACTCCGCGGGAGCTCTGCTGTCCAACGAGAAGCATCTCTCCCCAGGACTCCTAAGCAGCAGCCCGGGGCATTTGATAATGAAAACGGTCAGTCGGTCAGGAAAACCTAACAACAGTCAAATGTGTGTGTTGCACATAAAGGAGTTTCCAAGAACCGGAAGCAAAGTTTGACGAAATTAAAGGCAGACAGACAATTCTACTGGGGTGATGGGTATTTTCACATCTAAATCACTTGTTCTCTCAGCAACTGGTCAAACGAGACCAAAGAAAACACAGACACAGGTGTTCTGAACAAATCTCATCTCCTTGCCCTCACTGGTGTTGGGGTCCAGGCCACCTTTGTCAGAAAACTGTCCTGAGGATGGAGCCGCGGTTTGCTTTCACCTCTGCAAGTCACAGCACGCAGCAGCACCTTCAGACCTGCACACGGGACACCCTCCCTTCCCGCAACGGTTGTCAGAAGAAGCGGCACATCTCTGGGCACGTGGTCTGGTAGGTGGTGGCCACCCGGAACTTTCAGGGAGACGCCCACGCCAAGTTCCAAGGGTCAGAGTGCGGTTAGCGCCGCACAGAGGGGCCCTTTCTATGGGCTTGGGGTCGGCGGGGGACCTTGTAGGTTGCAGCAAGACCCCCTTTGCCCTCCTTCGAGCGGAGGACCCACGTTGGGGCCTTGCAATCTGAGTTCGCCGTAGCAGAGCCCCGAGCCCCAGGCCGCAGGAGAGACAGGCACCTGCCCGGCACCTGCTCTGTGAGGTCGGGTGCGGCCCGAGGACGGCCCTCGGGGTACCTGGGACCCCGCCCCCCCCACCCGGCCGCGTCGTGAGGCTGCGGTTAGGTCCGGGGGTGCGGGGTCCACGTGCAGACGGATCTCCTTCCGCTTCCCGAGACACCGTCCCTTCCGCCCACAGCCGGGCCCGCAGCACCCTGGGGACAGGCAGGCGCTGGACGAGACGCACCAGCCGTGCTGGACAAGACGCGGCAGCCGTGCTAATTGTCCTCCGCCTTCCAGCGCCGCGGGGACGCCTCGGCCCTGGACGGTTTGCGAGCGCTCAGCTTCCGCCTGAGGGAGGAGAACTTGTCGCCCAGGACTCGGCGCAGCCCCGCGCCGTCTCGGCCGCAGGGCGGGTCCTGCCGGGGGGCCGGGAGCCGCCCCGTGAACAGGTCCCAGCGGGCCAGGGCGTCCACGGCGCCGTCCACCCGCGCCAGCTCCTCCTCAGTCACGTCCCTCTCCAGGGCCTGGATGCAGGCCGCCAGCCAGCGCCCGTGCTCCGCCAGGGCCTCCCCCGGGCTCTCCGCGGCCGCCAGGGAGCCCAGCCCGTCCTCAGGCTCCAGCTCCGGGCCCGCGGGGAAGGCGTGCCAGGCGTCCGGGGACAGGGGCTCCGACAGGCCGCTGCCAGGCTCCGAGTCGCTCTCGCCGCACAGGCCCGAGTCCGCGCTGCAGGGCAGGGTGTCCTCCGACACGGACGGCTCCCCGGCCGCCGGCCCAGGCCGCGTCCCCGCCGCCGCTAGCGTCCAGGCGTACAGTCTCTACGAGGGAGAGACGCGGGCTAAGTCGGCCTGCCGGCCCCTTCCCTCGCCAGGGAGCCGCCAGGAGACCCAGCCCCTGTCCCGAGGGGACCCCACTGTGCCCACGACCCCGGGCGAGTGGCGGTCTGGTGCCACAAGGGCCCTCGGAATGGGGCCTCTAGAGACAGCGAGCTTGCAGGGGCTTTGCAAGCCTGACCGTCATTCGTGGATAAATTGAGCTGACTTGTTAGCACTCTGCTCAAAGCAAAGGGAATCATGGTTTTCCTACATCCCACTAGCACCTCTGCGCGTGGTGCATGCGGGCATCAGAGACGCCGGCGGTCAGCTACTGCCCACCTCCTCCCCACTCTCCTTCCGTGATGGCTGAGAACCGGCCGTGGTGGAGTCGTCACACGATGGAAACTGGCAGATACGCCCAGTCGAGGACTTTTCCTTAGAGGACGCTTACCAGCACACCGCTGACTGATGGGAACAGATCCAGAGCAGGCCCAGGGCGCCCCCCTCGAGGTTAGGAGTCGCGGGAAGGCGCGCGTCAGGGGAGGGGGACGAAGGGCCTGAAAGTTCGGATCCGATAGGCGAGCAAGACCCCAAGAAAGGAAGTGGTGAGAAACCCCAGACCTTGTGCAGGCCGCGGCTGCCCCGCTTCACCTTACACGCACACGAGGATGATGGGCAGCTGACAGCCAAGCCCCCAGCCCTGCGCTCGGTGGGGCGGGCGCTCTGGTGACGGTGACGCCCTGGCCCGGCGCATCCTGCTGAGCGCCGTCAGCCAGTCGGCAGCAGAGGCACCTCCCTACGGGGGCACTGCCTCTGGGTCCCCTCTGCAGCGAGGCAGGCCGCCTCCTCAGCGCCCCTCGACGCGCTATTTACCCCAGAGACATTCAGGGGAGACCCAGGCCGGGAGGCCGCTCAGACCTGGACATGCCCAGCCCCGTGTTCAGGGGTCCCCAGCCTGGGGTCCCCGACCAGCAGCAGCCTGGGAGCCCGTTAGAAACGCAGAGCCAACCCCTCCACAAGCACCGGATCATAAACTCCTGCCTGTCCAAGAGCCTCTCCCCCGAGTCCAGCCCCCGGCCCCAGTGGGCTCCAGTAGCTGACCATCTAGAGGAGGACGGGCTTCCCAGAACCTCAGACACAATGCGATTCACTTAAAGCGTCTGGCGTAAAACTTTGGGTCTTAAAGTTGAGCCCAGGCTGTTTTGTTGGTGGGCCTATGCCTTCATTTGAACAAAAAACTTTTTTAACTTGGTATTTTCATCCAAAGGTGGATTTAAAGAAGAAATTACCACTCTTCCAAAAGACTGAAGAGGGAACACTCCCAAAGACATTCTATGAAGCCACCATCACCCTGATACCAGAAACAGAGATACCAACAAAGAAGAAAATTACACGCCAATATCTTTGATGACTATAGATGCAAAAATTCTCAACAAAATATTAGCAAACCAAATCCAACAGATTTAAAAAAGTTCATACACCATGACCAAGTGGTATTCATCCCATGTTCACGAGGATGGTTCAATATATGCAAATCAATCAATATGATACACCACTTGAACAAAAGAAGACAAAAACCACATGATCATCTCAACAAATGCAGAAAAGCATTTGATGAAATTCAACATTATGATAAAAACTCTTACCAAAGTGGGTAGAGAGGGAACATATCTCCGCATAATAAAAGCCACTTATGACAAACCCACAGCCAACATAATACTCAACGGTGAAAAGCTGAAAGCCTTCCCACTAAAATCTGGAACAAGACAAGGATGCCCACTCACACCACTTCTATTCAATATAGTATTGGAAGTCCTAGCCACGGCAATCAGACAAGGAAAAGAAATAAAAGGTATCCGAATTGGAAGGGAAGAGGCAAAACGGTCACTCTCTGTAGATGACATGATACTATAAATAGAAAACCCTAAAGACTCCACACAAACGCTACTAGAAGTGGTTGCATTTCTTTACACTAGCAATGAAATATCAGAAAGGGAATGTAAAAAAGAAAATACCTTTTAAAATTGCACCAAAAAATTGAAATACCAAGGAGGTGAAAGTCTTATATGCTGAGATCTATAAAACACTAATAAAGGAAACTAAAGATGATTCAAAGAAATGGAAAGATATCCCATGCATTTGGATTGGAAGAATTAATATTGTTAAAATGGCAATACTACTCAAAGCAACCTACAGATTTAATGTGATCCCTGTCAAATTACCCATGACATTTTTCACAGAACTAGAACAAATAATCCAAAATTTTATATGGAACCATAAAAGACCCAGAATTGCCACAGCAATCCTGAGGAGGGGTGGGGGGAAGCAGAAGGCATAACCCTCCCAGACTTCAGACAACACTACAAAACTACAGTAATCAAAACAGTGTCGTATTGGCACAAAAACAGACATATGGATCAATGGAACAGAATAGAGAGCCAAGAAATAAACCCACACACCTAAGGTGAATTAATCTTCGACAAAGGATACAAGAATATAAAATGGGAAGAAGATAGCCTCTTCAGCAGGTGGTGCCGGGAAAGTTGGACAGCTGCATGTAAATCAATGAAATTAGAACACACCCTCACACCATGCATAAAAAGAAACTCAAAAGGGCTTAAAGAGTTAAACATAATACATGACACCATGAAACTAGAAGAGAGCATAGCCAAAACATTCTCTGACATAAATCATACAAATGTTTTCTTAGGTCAGTCTCCCAAGGCAATAGAAATAAAAACAAAAATAAATAAATGGGACCTAATCAAACTTACAAGCTTTTGCACAGCAAAGGAAACCATAAATCAAACGAAAAGACAACCTATGAAATGGGAGAAGGTTTTTGCAAATGAGGCGACCGACAAGGGCTTAATCTCCAAAATATACAAACAGGGCTTCCCTGGTGGCGCAGTGGTTGGGAGTCCGCCTGTCGATGCAGGGGACGCGGGTTCGTGCCCCGGTCTGGGAGGATCCCGCATGCTGTGGAGCGGCTGGGCCCGTGAGCCATGGCCGCTGGGCCTGCACGTCCGGAGCCTGTGCTCCGTGGCGGGAGAGGCCGCGGCGGTGAGAGGCCTGCATACCGCAAAATATACAAACAGCTCATACAACTCAATACAAAAAAAACAAACCACCCAATCAAAAACTGGGCAGAAGACCTAAATAGACATTTCTCCTAAGAAGACATACAGATGGCCAATAGGCACATAAAAAGATGCTCAACATCACTTCTTATTAGAGAAATGCAAATCAAAACTACAAGGAGGTTTCACCATACACCGGTCAGAATGGCCATCATTAAAAAGTCTACAAATAACAAATGCTGGAGAGGGTGTGGAGAAAAAGGAACCCTCCGACACTGTTGATGGGAAGGTAAACTGGTGTAGCTACTATGGAAAACAGTATGGAACTTCCTCAGAAAACTAAAAATAGAATTACCATATGATCCAGCAATTCCACTGCTGGGCATATATCCAGACAAAACTCTAATCCAAAAAGATACATGCACCCCTACGTTAACAGCAGCACTATTTACAAAAGCCAAGACATAGAAACGACCTAAATGTCCACTGCCAGATGAATGGATAAAGAAGATGTGGTACATATATACAATAGAATACTACTCAGCCATAAAGAAGAACGAAATAACGCCAATTGTAGCAACATGGATGTAACTAGAGATTACCATACTAAGTGAAGTAAGTCGAGAAAGACAAATACCATATGATATCACTTATATGTGGAATCTAAAAAATGACACAAATGACCATATCTACAAAACGGAAACAGACTCCCAGACGTAGAGAACGGACTTGTGGTTGCCAAGGGGGGTGGGGGTGCGAGAGGGATGGATGGGGAGTTTGGAACTAGTACATATAGAATGGATAAACAACAAGGTCCTACTGTATAGCACAGAGAACTATATCCAATATCCTGGGATAAACCGTAATGGAAAAGAATATACAAAAGAATGTATGTATGTATAGATAGATAGATAGATAGATGTATAACTGAGTCACTTTGCTGTACAGCAGAAATCAACACAACATTGTAAATCGACTATACCTCAATTAAAAAATAATAAAAGATTTTTAAAAAGAGAAAATAACCACTACCTGCCTTTGAACTGTGAACTCAGAGTAAAGTTTCTGAGTTTGCAAACGAACTTCTCCGTTGGATAAGGTTTCTCCCTGCAGTGGAGCAGATGGACCCGGTTCCCTAGGGTCCCTCTTGGGCCCTGCTCCCCGGCAGTGCCTCGTGCGGACAGCAGAGGGCAGCATCGCCGCGCTGGCTCAGCCCCCGCGCAGGGCGGGGGCCGGATTAAGAGCAGCGCCTGCCTCTCCACAGTGATTCTTGGTTAGTCTGGCTCCGCCTCCTCCTCCGGAGGGGCTGTGAGCCAATTAGGGAGAAAGTGATGCTGGGGAAGGCCCCTTGGTGATGCCAGAACCGGCCCGAGTACAGGAAGCTCTAGGACAGGGTCTAGTACACGGTCAGTGCCCGGTAAAGACGGGCTCTGATTAGGGTTGCCTGGGAAATAAAAGCCGTGCGCCCCTGTGGTGAGAGCCACCGGCACTGGGCCAGGCGCCTGGCGGGGGACTCAGCCAGACCCACGAGACCCGCAGACCTGTTCACCCCTCCCCCTGCCCGCGACTCACCTTGTACCTGTCCACGAGCTTGAAGCCCAGGATGTGCTGCAGCTTCCGAAGGCAGATGGGGCAGAGGTCCGGGGGCCGCCGCAGGGCCTCGTCCAGGCTGAGGGTGCCCTGCATGAGGCAGCGGAGCCAGCGGCAGTTCCCCAGGCCCAGGAGGTGGCAGAGCTCGTGGCACGTGACCTGAGGGAGAAGGTCCCCACCGCCTTGCATCCTGGAGCCCGCCACCCGCCGATCCCCGGGACCCCTGGGTGCGGGGAGAAAGGCAAGCTGGTGTGGTCAGCTCTGGGGGCCTCAGAGCATGGAGGTTGGGTGTCAGACAGACGAGGGCTCAAATCCCAACCCTGCCCCTTGAGAGCTGTGTGACCTTGGACAAAGCACTTGGCGTTTCTGAGCCTAAGTGGCCGTAGTCCCTGAAGTGAAGGATGGTCCTCAGCACCGTGCGGACGGGACAGCGTAACTGGCTGGACCCAGGGCTCGATGGCTGTCCACTCACGCCCTTCCGTCTGATTCCACACCCTAGCATCTTCCTGGAGCTCGCCAGAACCCCCAGCAGCCCCTCCTCTTCCTGTCCCCCGTCTCCTCCCGCCACCTGGGCAGCACCCCAACACCCACCTTGCAGCACTGGACCATCCCCAGGGCGCTGAAGCACACGGTCCGGCCTCTGTCCTGCAGGGGTGCCTCGGGGACCAGGTCAGGGGTGCTGGGCCCCCGCTGCAGGGATTCCCCCGAGAACCGCGCAAAGCTGCAGACGCCCACTTCTGGGGAGAGGCAGAGAAGCGGAGGCGCCAGGAGTGGCCTCAGCTCAGGGGGCCCACGGGCAAAGCCACCCTCCTCAGGATGCACAGGTCCTAAAGGCCCCGCCCTGCCAGCGTGTTTGCCAGGCAGACAGCCCCTGGCCCAGGAGGGGCGAGAACTGGGGCTGCAGGTTCAAGAGAGCATTTCCATATATGCCCATTCCTCCCCCAGGAGGGGTTCTGGGAGAAGCAGCGAGGGGATGACGTCCCCACGTGTTCCAGGCCCTGTACCCAAGCCTCAGGGCTGAGGCAGGAGGCCCCCAGGTGCCGGCTCACCGTGCCCCGGAAGGAACGTGCCGAAGGTGAAGGTCCAGGCCTCGCGGGGGTACAGGTCGGACAGCGTGAGGCCCAGCACGCATAACGCATCGCCCGGTTTGCTGCTCTTCAGGAAGGACAGGATGCCGTCTGCGGGGACAGGGCCAGAGCGGGCAGTGAGGAGGCGGCTGGCGCCCCTCTCCGGGCCCATCCCCCGCTTCGTCTGCCTGGGACCAACTCGTCCCGCAGTCGGACGCAAGCTAGTGACATTCCAGGAAAAACTCAGCAGCCAAGCTGCACCGTGTGAAGCGGGGGCTCCGGGCCTGGGCCTCGGGGGGAAGAAAGAACTCAGGTTTGGAAAGGGTAGTCCAAGTGGGGACACCAAAAAGGCCGCCGGGCCAATGAGACCGGCGTTCGTGGGAAGAGCCGTTGCAGCCTCGGGCAGCTGACTGATGGCCCCAAAGACGTGGCATCGCATCCCCGGGACCTGTGCGTGTGCTCCTCACCTGGCAGAAGCGAGCAGATGGGATTAAATTAAAGGTCTCCCAGTGGGAAGGTGATTCTGGATTACCCAGCTGGACCCAATGGAATCACCAGGGTCCTCCCGAGAGCAGGCAGGAGGGTCAGAGAGAGCTGAAGGGGCCACAGTGCCGGCTCTGGAGGAGGAGGGGCTGCAAGGTCACATTTCACCTGAAATGTGACCTTACTTGGGGACAGGGTTTGCAGATGTAATCAAGTTAAGGTGAGGTCGGTAGGGTGGGCCTAATCCAATTCGCCTGGGGTCCTTCTAAGAGGAGAAGCGACACAAGCTACGTGATGATGAGGCCGAGGCTGGACCAAGGACCGCCGGCCGCCACCAGGGGTGGAGGAGGTGAGGAAGGGTCCCCCGGAGCGTTCACGGGGGACAGGGCCGGCCAACACCTTGGTCTCGGGATTCTGGTCTCCGGACCGCGAGATAACACACTTCTGTGTTTTAAGCCTCCCAGTGTGTGGTGCTTCCTTACAGCGGCCGCAGGAAACGAACACAGCCATCTGAACCACGTATCTGACCACGGGAATCCAGCCTCTCATAGCCTCTGCACGCCACCTGCTGGGTGACCCTCCCGGGCCCCCTTCCTTCCCAGTGGCCCACGAAGCCTAGGGCGGGGGAAACAGCAGTCCTTTCGGCAGTCAGCAGAGATGGACACCCGGACCCCAGCACCACAGCCCCTGGGGCAGCTGGACAGATGCTGGGTTTCCCCCGAGTCGCGCGGAAGCAATGGCAGGCGTGGTGGCGCCGCACGGGGCAGGAGCGGCGGGGCCCAGGCCGGCCATTGCTCCTCGGGCCCCGCTCAGACCCTCGGGGGGGCGGGGGAGGGCTGTGCCCAGCGAGAGACCGAGGCTGCAGTCTGGGACAGAGGAAGGGGCACGCCACCGTTGGGACGGCACCCAGCCGGCCAGTAGTCCCTGTCAGCCCCAGAAACAACGCCGGCTGTAACAGCGCACTACCTGCCGCTACAAGATAACCAAACAAGCCGAGTGAAACACAAAGAACAGCTTCTTAGGGCATCGAAGATGGGGGACGGGTGGCTACAGGAGGGCACGGAGGAAGGCTTGGGGGGGCGAGGCAAGCTGTTCTACACACTCTTATGGTGATGGCTACGTGATGTGTGTGTGCGTGTCAGGACTCAGAACGGTTACACCCAGAAGGAATAATTTCTCTATATGTAAATTATGCCTCAATAAACAGGACTTTTAAAACACCAGAGACCTACTGAGAAACTAGAAACAGGGAGAAGATTAGAATCCCAAGAGATGAAGCTGAGCTGTTTCTGAGACGGTGGATGGGAAGGTGACCCTGATGACACAGCCCCTGCTCCGCCTGCTACCCCAAAGGGCCGCACCCAGGGAGAGGAAGTCTGTACTCCTGGGGTCATCAGGGTGGCCCAGACCGTCAGCTCCCTTAGGTGCCTGGCCAAGGAGAAATAAAATCCTCTCGCAGAAAAACTACATCATCCCAGGCCACAAATTCTTCTAAAAGTAAAACTAATTTTTCACATAAGATGTCCAGCTAACAATCAAAAATAAGACACACAATGAGGCAAAATAACCAAGACAGAATTAGCGGAAAGAGCAACACGGGTGCTCGAAATGCTGGACTCACAGACACAGATTATAAAGCAGCTATGCTCATAGATATAAATGCTAAATGTAATTTTAGCCGGGAATTGGGAATGATGAAAAAAGTGACACTGGGACTTCCCTGGCAGTCCAGTGGTTAAGACTCTGAGCCCCCAACACACGGGGCCCAGCTTCCATCCCTGGCCAGGGAACTAGATCCCACATGCATGCCACAACTAAGAGTTCACATGCCATAACTAAGGAGCCCGCGTGCTGCAACTAAGGAGCCCTCGAGCCACGATTAAGGAGCCCGCCTGCTGCAACTAAGACCTGGCACAACCAAATAAATAAATAAATAAATTTTTAAAATTTTTTTAAAAAGTGACACTGCTGCGTCAAAAAGAATAAAATACCTAGGAATAAACCTACCTAAGGAGGCAGAAAACCTGTACTCGGAAAACTATAAGACACTGATGAAAGACCCTGGGACAAGATGACAGAGTAGAAGGACCTTGAGCTCACCTCTCACGAGCACACCAAGAAATCACAACTAACTGCTGAACGACCATCAGTAAAAAAGATTGGAACCTACCAAAAAAGATATTCCACATCCAAAGACATAAAGCAGAAACCCAAAGAGACAGCAGAAGGAGCACATTCACAATATAATCAAATCCCATACCCCACAGGTGGGTGACCCGCAGACTGGAGAACAATTATATCACAGAAGTTCTCCCACAGGAGTGAGAGTTCTGAGCCCCACACCAGTCTCCCCAGCCTAGGGGTCCGGCATTGGGAGGAGGAGCCCCAGAGCATCTGGCTTTGAAGGCCAGTGGGGCTTGAGTGCAGGAGCTCCACAGGACTGGGGAAACAGAGATTCCTTCCTCTCTTGGAGGATGCACACAAGGTCTTGTGTGTACCAGGACCCAGGGCAAAAGCAGTGACTTCATAGGAACCTGGGCGAGGCCAACCTGCTGGTCTTGGTGGGTTTCCTGGGGAGGCCGGGGGCAGCTATGGCTCACTGTGGGTCCAAGGACACTGGTGGTGGAGATACTGGGGGATATTCATCAGTGTGAGCCCTCCTGGAGGCTGCCATGTTAGCACCAAGACCTGGCCCCACCCATCGACATGCTCCAGAGTGGGGGCGCCTCAGGTAAAACAACCAACAGGGCGAGAACACAACCCACCCATCAGCAAACCGGCTTCCAAAGACTCGCTGAGTCCACGGCCACCTCTAGACACACCCCTTGACACGGCCCTGCTCACCAGAGGACCAGGACCCAGCTCCATCCACCAGTGGGCAGGCACCAGCCACTCCCACCAGAAGCCTGCACACAATTGATAAACCTTTAGCCAGACTCATCAAGAAAAAAAGGGAGAGTGCCCAGATCAATAAAATTAGAAATGAAAAAGAAGTTACAACCAACACCACAGAAATACAAAGAACCATACACAAAAATCTGTTACATTCCTATACAGTAACAATGAAAGCTCAGAAAGAGAAATTAAGGAAACAATCCCATTTTCCATAGCATCAAAAAGAATAAAATACCTAGGAATAAACCTACCTAAGGAGGCGAAAGACCTATCCCCTGAAAACTATAAGATGCTGATGAAAGAAATCAAAGATGACACAGACAGAAAAACATACCATGTTCTGGGATCAGAAAAATCGATATGGTCAAAATGACCATACTACCCAAAGCAGCCTACAGATTCAATGCAATCCCTATCAAATTACCAAAGACATTTTTCACAGAACTAGAAAAGAATTTTTTAATTTTTATGGAATCACGAAAGACCCCCGAACAGCCAAAGCAATCTTACGAAAGAAAAACAGAGCTGGAGGAATCAGGCTCCCTGACTTCAGACTATACTACAAAGCTACAGTAATCAAAACAGCATGGTTCTAACAAAAAAACAGAAATGTAAGAAAAGATACTACAGAATTCCTAGAGGAAAGCATAAATCATAGCAATATTTTTTTGGATCTGTCTCCTAAGGCAAAGAAAACAAAAGCAAAACTAAACAAACAGGGCCTAATTAAACTTAAAAGTTTTGCGGAGCAAAGAAAACCATAAACAAAACGAAAAGACAACCTACAGAATGGGAGAAAATATTTGCAAATTATGCAACTGACAAGACATTAATCTCCAAATAGTTCACACAAATAGTTCATAGAGCTCAATATATAAAAAAAAAGAACCCAATCGAAAAATGGGCAGAAGATCTAAATAGACATTTCTCCAAAGAAAACATACAGATGGCCAAAAGGCACATGAAAAGATGCTCAACATCACTAATTATTAGAGAAATGCAAATCAAAACTACAATGAGGTATCACCTCACCAGTCAGAATGGCCATCATCAAAAAGTCTACAAATAATAAATGCTGGAGAGGGTGTGAAGAAAAAGGAACCCTCCTACACTCTTGGTGGGAATGTAAATTGGTGCATCTCCTATGGAAAACAACATGGAGCTTCCTTAAAAAACTAAAAATAGAGCTATCATATGATCCTACATTCCCACTCCTGGGCATGTATCCAGAGAAAACCGTAATTTGAAAGGATACATGCACTTCACTGTTCATTGCAGCACTATTTACAATAGCCAAGACATGGGAGCAACATAAATGTCCATCAACAGATGAATGGATAAAGAAAGGAGATGTGGTATATTCATACATGGAATATTATTCAGCCATAAGAAAGAATGAAATAATACCATTTCAGCAACATGGATGGACCTACAGATTATCATACTAAGTGAAGTAAATCAGAGAAAGACAAATATCATATGATATTGCTTATATGTGGAATCTTAAAAAAAATGATACAAATGAACTTATATACAAAACAGAAACATAGAAAACAAACTTATGGTTACCAAAGGGGAAGGGTGGGAGGGATAAATTAGGAGTTTGAGATTAACATATACACACTACTATATATAAAGTAAGTAACCAAAAAGGACCTGCTGTATAGCCCAGGGAACTATACTCAATATTTTGTAATAACTTATAAGGAAAAAGAATCTGAAAAAAATAGATATATATGTATGTATAAATGAATCACTTTGTTATATACCTGAAACTAACACAACATTGTAAATCAACTATACTTCAATTTAAAAAAAAAACCAGTGAGAGAATAATGAAGCCAAAAATAAAAATAAATAAATAAATGTTAAACTACCCTCACGTTCCTGGAATAAATACAAGTGAATTATAATGTATTTTACATATTTCTAGATTTGATTTGCTAATATTTTACATTAGAGTTCTTATTATATGAGAAATTGGTTTCCAATTTTCCTTACTAATAATGTCTGTAAAATTTTGGTATCAATATCTTGCTGTTCGTATTGAAAAGAATGCAAAGTGTTTCTACTTTGTCTCTCTTTCGGAAGAACAAAAAAGGCACCGACGAAAGAAATTGAAGATGGCACAAACAGATGGAAAGATATAACCATGTTCTTGGATTGGAAAAATCAATATTGTTAAAATGACCATACTACCCAAAGCAATCTACAGATTCAAAGCAATCCCTATCAAATTACCAATGGCATTTTTTTCACAGTACTGGAACAAATAATTTTAGAATTTGTATGGAAACAAAAAAGACCCCAAACAGCCAAAGCTATCTTGAGAAAGAAAAACAGAGCTGGAGGTATCACACTCCCTGAATTCAGGCTATATTACAAAGCTACAGTAATCAAAACAGTATGGGGGACTTCCCTGGTGGTGCAGTGGTTAAGAATCCACCTGCCAGTGCAGGGGACAAGTTCGAGCCCTGGTCTGGGAAGATCCCACATGCCGCAGAGCAACTAAGCCCATGCACCACAACTACTGAGACTGCACTCTAGAGCCTGCGAGCCACAACTACTGAGCCTGTGTGCCACAACTGCTGAAGCCCATATGCCTAAAGCCTGTGCTCAACAACAAGAGAAGCCACCACAGTGAAAAGCACACGCACCGCAGCGAAGAGTGGCCCCCATGTGCTGCAAATAGAGAAAGCCCAGGCGCAGCAACAAGGACCCAACGCAGCCAAAAATAAATACATAAAAACAGTATGGTACTGGCACAAAAACAGAAATACAGATCAGTGATAGAAAAGATAGAAAGCCCAGAGATAGCCCCATGTACTTATGGTCAATTAATCTATGCCAAAGGAGGCAAGGATATACAATGGAGAAAAGACAGTCTCTTCAATAAGTGGTGCTGGGAAAGCTGGACGGCCACATGTAAAGAATGAAATTAGAACATTCTCTAACACCATATACAAAAATAAACTCGAAATGGATTAAAGACCTAAATGTAAGACTGGATGCTGTAAAACTCCTAGAGGAAAACACAGGCAGAACACTCTTTGACAGAAATAGTAGCAATATTTTTTGGATCTGCCTCCTGAAACAAAAAAAAGCAAAAATAAACAAACAGGGACTAATTAAACTTAAAAGCTTTTGCTCAGCAAAGGAAACCATTGACAAAATGAAAAGACAACCTACACAATGGGAGAAAATATTTGCAAATGATATGACCAATAGGGGTTAATATCCAAAATATATAAACAAGTCATACAATTCAACATCAAAAAAACAAACAATCTGATTAAAAAATAGGCAGAAGAACTGAACAGACATTTTTCCAAAGAGGAAATGGAGATGACCAACAGGCACATGAAAAGATGCTCAACATCACTAATCATCAGGGAAATGCAAATCAAAACCACAATGAGGTATCACCTCACACCTCTCAGAATGGCCATCATTAAAAAGAACACATAACAAGTGTTGTCTAGGATGTGGAGAAAGGGGAACCCTCGTACACTGTTGGTGAGAACGTAAACTGGTGCAGCCACTGTGGAAAACAGTATGGAGGTTTCTCAAAAAACTAAAAATAGAGCTACCATATGATCTAGCGATCCCACTCCTGGGTATATATCCAAAAAACCCCAAAACATGAGGCCCAGTGTTTATAGCAGCATTATTTACAGCTTCCAAGATATGGAAGCAACCTAAATGTCCATCGACAGATGAAGGGATAAAGAAGATGTGGTGTATATACATACATATACACACACACACACACACACACACACACACACACACACACACACACACACTGGAATACAAGAATTAAATATTGCCATTTGCAGCAACATGGATGGACTTGGAGAGCATTTTGCTAAGTGAAATAAGTCAGAGAAAGACAAATACTATATGATATCACTTATATGTGGAATCTAAAAAAATATAACAAAAAGAAACACACTCACTGATATAGAGAACAAACTGGTGGTTACCAGTGGGGAGAGGGAAGGGAGGAGGGCAATAGAGGGGGAGGGGAGTAAGAAGTACAAACTATTAGGTGTAAAATAAGCTACAAGCATATACTGTACAACACAGCAAATATAGCCAATATTTTATAACTATAAATGGAGTATAACCTTTAAAAATTATGAATCACTATACTGTATGCCTATAACTTATATTGTACAGCAATTATACTTCCATAAAATTTTTAAAAAGTGACACTGCTAATTTGAAAATCCATGAAAAACTATAGAACTGAAAAATATAACTGAAATTTGGAACTCTATCTATGGGTTTAATAGCATATTAGGTGCAGCTAGAGATAGAATTAGTTAACTGGAGGGTGAGAATAAAACTGGGATGAAATACAAGGAAAGGGGAAGAGAGTGAGGAGGATGAACATGCATCCCGTTGGAGTCCTCAATGGGGGAAAGAATGAGGCAGAGGCAGCATTGGAAGAAAGATCATGGCTGAGAATTTCCCACAACTAATGGAAGACATCAGTCCACTCATCCCAGATCCAACATCAGCCAGAGACAGAGCCCCAGCCCTTTCCTGGGGACCTCCCTACACTTGAGTCTGGGTCTGCTGTACATCGGAGAGCCCCCAGTTCATCTGCGCCTCTCAACCCAGCCTCATTCTCCAGCTGCCAGTGACCCCCCGGGGAATGATGGGGTCAGAGAGCTTTGTAAAGACAAAAAGCTAGAGGGGCCTTAGAAGGCTGCGGCACCTGCTGTGTGCCCTTGAGTTTTCCGGCGGACAGAGGGCTGTGTGGTCCAGTCTCCAGACGCTTCTGAGCGGGGAAGGGAACCCTTGCCTCAGTCTTCCTTTTCTAAAGGCTGGGAAATAGATATTCCCTCCCCCAAGAAAAGCAGGGGGATTCCTTCCTTCTCCTAAGCTCCTCCCCCCCACATTTTGCCTCCAAAAAGGGCTTTTTGCCAAGCGGCGGACGCCTGCCCTTGCGCTGACCTGACCTGTGCCCACACCGCACGCACTCACCTGTGTGGAGCTGGAGCCTGTCAGAGTCCTGACTGGGGCGTGATGAGCAGTGGATGGACGCAGCCGCCACCGATGGCAGGCACCTGACCTGCAGGCCCAGGAAGAAGGCCTCTGTGCAGCTCCGCAGGTGGTCCAGGAGCGCGCCGCCTGCCGGCCCCTCGCTCAGATCTGGGGACGGAGCGGTGCCGTCAGGCCCCCTGCCCGCTCCTCGGAGCCCCCACCTGCCTGTGCCCAGCACCCTGGACACGGACCAAGGCTGGAAGCCAGGAGACCTGCGAGAAAGTGGCTGCAGTGTCCCCAGGGCAGCGGCTTGCCCAGGAGGTGATTAGAAATGCAGGTGCCCAGGCCCACCCCAGATCTCTGGAACCAGAACCCGCATTTTAACAAGATGAACTGTCAGCGGGGAGACAACATGGATGGTTTGGGAGTTTGGAAGCAGAGTCTACAGACAGAGATGGCCGACTGGCCGGGGGCAGTGGAACAGGAGGGGTGCCTGCAGGCCTCTGGTCCTCAGGGGCAGGAGGGCGGGTAATGAGCCTGCGTGCGGCAAGGTCTGCCTTGGCATGCAGAGCCAATGGCCCGCCCGCTCACCCCCAGCACCTGGCCAGCAAGCCCTGGAGAGCCTGGCCGAGGCATCTCGGCCCTTGGTCCACGCACAGCCCCTCACACCTGGTGTCCCCAGTCTGAGCGCTGGAGGACCAGGCAGGAGCCCCCGAGTCCCCGCCAGGCCCTGCCAGTGTCTCCAAGTACAGCTTCGGGGTGAAGAGCAGGGCGCTGGGGTCAAATCCTGCCTCTGCCAATCACCAGCTCTGTGACTTCCCCTCCCAGCCTCAGTGTCCTAACCGATGAAGCGGGGTGACCCAGACCCCAGCACCCCGCACCACAGAGGAAGCAGCCAGTACAGTGCCTAGGACAGCGCCGGCTCCAACAGGGCAGGGCCAGGACGGCACAGGTGGACGAGGCGGCACCCGCGGGTAGAACAGGGCAGTGAGCTGCCCGAGGGGTCCCAAGGCCCTGGGCTTTCTGAACAGTGTGGAGCTGGGGTGAGGGGAGAGCTGAGCCTCACCCCCGAATCCGAAGCACACCAGCACATCCCCCTTCACATCAGGTCCTGCCTGGGGTCCGGGCACAGACATCCCCACCTCATGCTAGACCCAGGCCCTCGCCACCTGCCCCGGGGTGTCCTGATGGCCCAGGATGCCACCCTCCAGCTCATCGCCACTTGCTGCCCCACGGGCTGCGGGTGCCCATGCTGCCGGTACCCACGGGCTGCAGGTACCTATGGGCTGCAGGTAAATGTGCTTCCGAGCCAGGCCCTGCTTCCGGGGCGCCAGGGCAGCGTGGAAGGTCTCGAAGTCCTCGGGCGCCTCCGGGCGGCTGAGGAGCCAGTCGAAAGCCGTGCGGATGAGCAGCGTGCGGAAGAACGTCCTCCGGGGGTTGTAGGCCTCCGCCAGGAAGAGCCGCTCGGCTGGGGAGAAGGTGGACGCGTAGAGCTGCCGCAGGGCCGGGTCGGTGGACAGCAGCGCATCCTTCAGGGCCCGGGGGCCGAAGCTGAACTCCTGGGCCGGCCGGCACTGCAGCATGACGGGCCTGGCCACGCTGGGGAGGCCCCACGGCCGCCCATGCACCGCCCAGAGCCTGGCCACCAGCTCGTCCACGGCCTTCCCTCGGGCCGAGCGCAGCGGCCACGTGGGCTCCCGGCACGTGGACCAGAGGCCGAGGGCCTGCGAGGCCCAGCTCCGCCTGGCGTCGGACCTCCTTGGCAGCAGCAAGCGGCTCGGACGCCCTCCGGCCCGTCGGCACCTGCGGGGAGACGCCCGGCTGAGCCTCCGGCCGTTCTCAGGCCCGGGGGAGGGGCTCTGTGGGGAGGAACGCACCCTCCAGGACACGGCACCTGCACCCAGCCAGGCCAGAAACGCCGTTTTCTCCTCTTCTCGGGGGCCGGGTCTTTAACCAGCACCGAGTGTGGGGAAGCACCCTCCCTCCCCCGAAGCAGGGATGCGGTTTCCATGGGACCCTGGTGAGGACAGCGCGGACTCGCCCCTTCCCAGCCCTCAGGAGGGAGGGCGCGCTGGCAGTGAGACCCCCCACCCTTGTGCTGAGCACCCGCAAAGCCAGGGGCCCCTCCACCGGGAAACCAGCCACCCCTGAGCCCCCTGTGGTCACCCCACCGCCTGGGCCACCTCAGCACCTGCAGCCACCGGCTTTCCCAGCAAGGGCCCCGTGGGCCTGCGGATGAAGCCGCGCTGCCCGAGTCCGCGTGGCCAGGCCGGCCAGGGGCTGGACAAGTGTCTGTGGGGAAGGAAAGCAAGCCCCACAGCGCCGGCTGCAGAAGTTTCCTAGCACAGGCGAGGGGCAGGCACATGTGCCGACCACGGAAGCGTCACTAGGGAGACGTGGGGAAGCAACAAAGGGGGAGGCCAGGCAGGGAGGGCAGACGCGGCGGGGCGGGGGGGACAGATGGGCGGGGAGAACGGTGACAATGTCACTTCACAAAGTGGGGTTTTCCTCCCGACGCAGGAGCAGGGTCTGGCTGGCGCATCGCATCCCGGGTTCATCAGAAACAACGCGCCCTCCCACCGCACACCCTGAAAAGCTACCGGGAGGGGATTGGCTGCTGTGGGCTTGACCGTGTCTCGGAGGGGGAGGCGACGGAAGGAACAAGCCAGAGAAGAGAAGATGCACAAAGTAACAGATCGGGACCAAGGAGAACAGCGCTCCGGCGGGTCCCTGATTTAGAAAGTCAGGCAGACGCGCAAACCCGTCTCTGCAGAACACAAAGTCGCGAGGCCGGGAGCGGCCGAACTGGAGAAACAGGAACGGCCTTGTTTTTGTGGGAAAAATAAAGACACGAGGCTGTACTCCCTTTAACTAACCTCAGTTCAAAATGTTCATCCAGAAAATAAAGGCATATATGTGTGTGTGTGTGCATATATGTACACGTAGACATATACACGTATATTCATAAGGGGGGCGATTGGGTGCATGTATAATTTATAAATCTTCCTCCAGAAAATTATACACACGTGATGTTTTTCCAGGGGTATTATGTACATATGTGCATACACACATACACACATTGGTGTGTCTTTTCAGTTAATTGCTGGCTTAGATGAAGGGAAAGGAGCCAGGATTGAACACCTCCTGAGATTCCTGCCAGCAGAGAGCTTTAAGCATTTCTGGCTGCATATATGTTACCGATTTACAACCAATTGTGTGTGCAATCTTACATCCTCTTGACTTGGTATATTATGAGTGCTTTCCCAAATCCTTAAACAGTCTATTAAAAAATGCCATTTTTAATGGCTGGACAAAAACGCCACAGTGAACATCTTCGCATATGGCTCTGTGTTTTCATTTCCTCAGGAGAGATTCCCAGAAGATACTGTGTGTGGATGTTTAAAGAATCTCAATTTGAAGGGATTTCCCTGGTGTCCAGTGGCTAAGACTCTGCGCTGCCAATGCAGGGGGCGCAGGTTCGATCCCTGGTTGGGGAACTGAGATCCCACAGGCTACACAGCACAGCCAAAAGATTTAAAAAAAAAAAAAAATCTCGGTTTGTATAGCCAAATTGTGATTTGTATAAATTGTGCTTTTGTGCAAAAGCGATTTGTATTTGCTTTCCAGAAAGGCCACACCAAGCGGCAACCCCACAGCGCCCCGGATTTCTAAGTAGTCAGCAGCAAATAAAAACAGTCACCAAGAGCACTGAATACCCCGCTGATTCCAGGCGGGGCTCTAACACCCAGGGAGGCGGGACAGTTATTCTCATTTTCAAGAGGGTGAAACTGAGGCAGAGAGTAAGGTTAAAACTAGCTTAATCAGAGCCACACAGCACCTAAGAATCAGAGGTGGGCTTGGAACACACCGATTGTCAAGGAGCCCCGTGTCCATCCACCTTCTCAGGACCCCTGCCCAGACCCCCGTCCCTGCCGCCAGACGCTAGGGCGAAACTGACAGGCTGCAGTGGGATGGACAACCTGCTCCTGGGCTGTCGGGAAGAACGCCAGCCACTTGAGAAGCACATCACAGGCCGAGCACAGAAGGGCCGCGGCGGCGAATTCTCCAGGAGCCCGGAGGACCCAGTGAGGACTGTGTGACCAGAAGGACATGGTCAACATTTCCAAGGGGGGCAGGTGGGCAGGGTCCCGGCGCAGGAGCCCCTGTGGCTCCCTTCCTTCCCCGCCCCGACAGTCACCGGGTCCCTGGCCTCGCGGAGCTGGAATGCTAGAGATTTAGGCGAACCATAAAAGGCAAGAAAAATACGTATTGTCTAATGTGTTAGGTGATTAATGGTCCCTGAAGAGGAGAAGGCCGATCAGGGCATGGGGCTCAGGAGGGCCAGGGCTGCACTGCCTTTTTCCAGAGGGTGACCAGAGCAGCTTCACTGAGAAGCTGGGCAGACTGGCAGGAGGGAGCCGGGCAGGGGGGCTGCCGAGTGGAGGGGCATGTGCAAGGGCCCCGCTGCACACACACAGCGCACACAGGCGGGTGCAGGGGCAGCGGGGAGGCCGGCGTGGTTCTGGGGGGGGGAGGGGGGAGAGGGAGGGAGGGAGGCAGGGCCACGTCGTACAGCCTCCAAGCCGTGTGTTCCCCGAGCTCTGGCCTTCCCCACCCCCGGGGCGAGGAGAAGGGGCTGACATGAGCAGCGAGGGGCTGCAAGCCGGGCTCTAGGAGCTCCCCCCCCACCCCCGGTGGCCTGGATGTGAAGGCAGACCCTCCAGGAAGCTTCAGGCGTGCCTCGTGGGCCACAGGGACCCGGGCGCTCAGGCAACCCTGAGGAGGGAGCGCCCTGAAGGCCAGCCGGGGCTCTGACCTGCACTTGGCCCTGTGCCCTTCAATCCCCCGGGCCTCAGCCCGCTTCCACCTGTCTCCCTTGCCCTGAGCGAGGCTGGACCCAGCAGAGAGGAGGTGCTAGCTACAGTCCAAGGTCCGCCCTGAGCCCCGGGAGCGGCCTTGAGCGCCAACACCGACACCGTGGGCATCTCACCAACTTATTTTTGTTTCGAAATGCAGCCCACGGGACCCCGGTACCTGCTCTGGGCTCTCTCTCCCCAGACCCTCCGCTCACCAGCACCCTCCCACAGCGAGCTGGAGGCTTCTCGTACTGCTACAGCATTCCCTGCTGTCACAGCCAGCTCAGAATTATTCTTTCTGTAATTGGGAGTGGCCTGTAAATTGCTCCTCTGGGGCTGCGGGGGCCTTCCAGACGCCCAGGAGGTCTGTGTCACAGCTTTGCTAAGGAGGTGAGAGTGAGACAGACACTGACGTCCGAGGACATCCCTCCTCACAGGTCCACCATCTTGACCCAGCACCTCCTCTGAACCCACAACTTCCTGAAACACAGCTGTTAGCATCCGCATGTCTTATAGGCAAGGCCATGGAGGCTCAGAGAGGCGAGGCCACTTGCCCAGGGTTGCACAGCTCACCAGGATTCAGACACAGTACTCCTGACTCCCGACAGAGAAGTAAGGCAGACGATAAAAGGCAATAAAAATAAATATTGTCTAGTGTCACTCTGGGCCTCATGTGCAGGACCTTCTCCCACCCCCGAAGAGTCTTTCCTGCCAGCACCCACTGTCCCTTACCACCCACCGACCCCGCTCAGGGCCTTCACTGCCAGCAAACACCTCAAAGCCAGGCAAAGCCTTGGGAAACGAAAAATGCCTACTTTTTACCAAAAGTTCCAGGGCCCTGGCACGTCCATCCCAGGAGTGACTTGGGCCCAAACTGTAAACCTCAGATGGCCCAGAACCGGCCAGGTGCCTCTGGTCCTGTGCGCCACAGGGACCCGAGGCACAAGCGGTGTTTCCAAGGAGGCCGCAAGCATGTCCACCTTAGGGCCCATCTGCACCGTTATGAGCCGTGTGGGATCCTAAGAGCTTTGGTTCATGCGGTTACATCGATCATATGCCACGTCTGAACTTAAAAACGAGAGCTGTGTGCAACACAAGGACACAAAGCACCGCCTCCACCAGCAGCGCCCACCTGACGCCACGGCTCGGTACTGCTGTGAGTGCTGCTGTGACCTGAGTGAGGGTCCCCGGAACACACCTGGAGAACCACCGTTTCACTCTGACGTCTCCCCCCGGGACAGCTGATTGCAGGCCCGCAGGGCCGTGTTGAGCACGCGTGTGTCTGCAGCATCCAGTGGGAAAGACGGGCCTGGTGTGAGGGACGCCCAGAGCACCTGCCCCGGTGCAGAGCCTCTGGCCTAACAGCCACGCAGAAGCCCAAAGAGCTCGGAGGAAGTGGCCACCTTGGCCCCGGACCGGCGCGGGCTGGCGGGTCAAGGGGAGGCTCCAGGTTGGGCCCCAGGGTGTGTGACAGGTGTGTCCTGTCCATCCGCATGGGTTCCACTCTCTCCGGGGTCCGGCCATCTGTCTGCCCAGATAGCATTTCCTCTCAAGACGCCCGGGCGGCCACACTCTCTTCCTGGGTCACTCAGGGAAACCCTGACCCTTCGGTCCTGCCAGGTCATTTCTGCACAAGACCACCCCTCGTGCAGAAGCAGAAGCTGGACGTGGGCAGAGACCGAGGCTGAGCCCCAGGCCAGGGGGTGCCGAGCGAGGGAGCCGCAGCCAGAGCAGGGCCTTCCCGGCCCTCTCCGCGACCCGCCAGCCCGCTAATCTTGGCAACAATGAACGCTCTCCTCTGCCCATAACGTGGGGCAGCAGCTGCGGAGCACTGGACGCTGGCCTCGCGCCTGAGCCCTGCAGGCATCATCTCATTCAAGCCACACAACCCTGTGCCGCTGCAGGTGCTATTAACAGCGCCCATGTCTCAGATGGGGAAACCGAGGCCAGGTCCAATCTCAGAGCCATGCCTCACACTGGAGCCAGAACTCTTAAAGTGCCAGTGGGCTTCCAGAAGCAGAGAAGGTCTCACCGTCAGTACACGGTGGGATGTCTCTGCCCTGCCCCTGTTAACACTGGGACCGCGGCCAAATTTTTCAGCCCGCCTCCCCTCTCCCTGAGGCGCCCACGTCCGCCTCACCTGTCCACTGTCCTGCCCAGAGGCCAGGGAAGGGCGTGTTCTGGTACAGGCCGCTTCCACTCCCATGGGAGGGCCTGCTGCAGGAAGGGCAGGCGGCCGCAGACCCCTCAGCCCGGGCACCTGCTTCCCAATCCGACTGGACAGATGCCTCAGACTTTGGCAAGAAAGCACGCTCTGGTTCTTGTTATTCTGAATACGCTTCACAAAACATCCCGGCAGCTGCCTCGAGCTATTCACTACTGTCTGCCTTCTGAACAGCCCCACGCAGGAGGGATGTAAAGGGTTTGTGGCTTCACACTTCTCGGAGGTTTCCATCTGCTCAGAGGGGAACCGAGGGCGGCGATCACGGGGAGAGGGTCTCCGCGTCAGACCCCTGCTTCCTGTTGCAGGGCCCTCACCTCCCTGCCCTGGCTGCACCCTGACAGTTTCCTTTCCCACGACAGGCAGCGGAGGACTCAGCCTTCCCCTCTGACCCTGGCAGCATTCTCAAGTTTGGCACCGCTGTGGAAGCCCACACCCTGCTTTTCTGAGCTGGAGGTGTTCCTGGGAAACAGGAAGACAGCACTGGGCCGGCTTCTCCACCAATACCTAGGTGGTCATGTGGCCCCCTTCCCCGCATCCCCAGGCTCTCTGGGGGCGTTCCATGCCCACCTGGACCGGCCAGAAAGTGCACTCTTCCCGTGCCTGGCCCTGGGCTCTCCCACAGCCTGTTTGCTCCCATCGCCAGGACGCAAAACAGCCCGCAGGTCGCCCTCCCGTGGGGAGCAGAAGGCCAGGAGGGGTCCCCGAGCCCCTTCCCTCGCCCGGCTCCCCTCTGCGGGCCCAGGCCGGGAAGTCTCGACTCTGGCGCGGAGCACAGAGCGCGGCACTGCACCAAACACTCCTCGGCACACCGGTCCCCGACACCCCACCTCCCGCTCCAGCGCGCCCTCCGTGTCCGCGCGCACCCCGCGCCCGAGCGCGCCTGCCGCCGCCAGGGCGTCCTCGGGGCTTGCGCGGCTGGACTCGGCGCTGCGGCGCGGCCAAGGCGTCCCGACCCGGGCCCTGCGCCCCGCTCGGTTCGGGGCACCGGCGTCGTCCCACCCAGCCCGCCGGTCTCCTCTCGGTCCCCGCCCTGGGTCCCCGCGCCCCTCGGCCTCCCCGCCGCACCCCTACCTCGCAGCCCCGGTCCTCCTCGCCGCGCGCCCGGGTCCTCCCCCTCACCCTCCGTCCTGCGGGCCGCGCACTCCGGTTCCTCCCCACCGTGCGCCCCCCCCGTCCTCCCCGCTGCGCCCCTACCTCGCAGTTTGCGCCCTCGGGAGCCGCCAGAGGCGGTGCCAGGCCGGGGGGCAGCGTGGGCACGTGGCGTGGGCCACGGAAATCGGGGAGGTCTCCGCGTGACGTCAGCACCGAGGGGCCGGGACCGAGGCGGGACCCGGCGGAAAGTGTAACGCGCCGCCTGGCCGTGGGCGCCACACCCCCTCCTGCTGCTATGGGTGCATCACGCGCGGGCCACCAGTGGGCAGAGTGCTGGCAGGAGTCCCCGGTCCTCAGACATGAGCTCTGACCTCTGCCGACTCCTTGTAAAGCGCGCTGGCGACGCCCCTGACCCTCCCAGAAACACCTGGGGTAGAGGCGGGGCCTGAGACGCTAAAGCCAAAGCAGGTGAGAGAGGTAAAGCGGCGCTGCGCAGGTGAGAGAGGGAAAGCGGCGCTGCCCAGGTGAGAGAGGGAAAGCGGCGCTGCCCAGGTGAGAGAGGGAAAGCGGTGCTGCCCAGCTAAGGGCCTCAGGTCATACAGGTAAACGAGAGCTGCCCAGGAAAGGGGCTGGCATCGGGGTCACCTCAGCACTGTGCGGGCACGGCTCCAGCACATGACACACAGCCCAGCCCTGTCGTCACTGGTTCCCCGGGAACTTCCCCTCCATTTGGCGGCCTCCCTATTAAGATGTAGTAATGATCTTCTTAGAAGCGTTTATACGCCAGGCACAATATACTAAATGCTTTACACGTGCTATCTCAAGTCTGGGAGGTAACTGTCCTTTTTGTCCCCATTTCACAGATGAATCTCTGAGGAGGCAGGGGGAGTGACAGGCCCGTCCAGACGGCAGGGCCGGGGCTGAGGACCCCCAGCGCCCGTGAGGGCTCTCGGCCAGGGGAGCAGCACGGGCTCTGTGCTCGGCACACGCTTGCAGCACGAACGCCGTGGGTCCTCAGAGAGGGTCCAGGCGGCCTTTATCCCCAGAGATGAAAGGCGGGCAGCCCTTGTCCAGGGAGCTCCTACCACACGCTGTCTCTGGGTCCCCGTGTCCCCTGAGAAGGGCCCTGTGCTCCTGCCACCACGCTGCAAGGCCATCAGCCTGTGGCCCGCCTGCCATGTCTCCCGCCTCGAAGTCAGGATTTCGCTGTGCAGCTCCCTGGGGGCCGGCACGGCCGCGGGGACATCCCCACGTGGCGGGGCTGCTGCTGACGGAGGTGGAGGCGTTTGGCCCTCCGAGCCGCACCGTGCTCCTCTAGAGCAGCGTCCATCAGCTGCTGAGATACAGAGGGACGTGCCTGGGCCCTAGGAGGCTCGGCGGCCTCTGTGCTTTTCATCGTTCTCCTCAGGCCGCCGAGCGAGGGCAGGGGCAGCTGCTCAGGGTTCCCTCCTTCCTCCTCTCCACAGCTCAGCGCGGGGACCCACGGTGCACGGGGCCCTGTCCTGTGTCCTCACTCCTGACAGAGCACGCGGTTCAGGCCACAGGCCCCGTGGCCTTTCCTGCACCCCCTACACGGCTCCCCTTTCATCGGCACAGAGCCCAGGACCCCAGTGCAGAGGGGGAAGGTCTAGAAGGCAGGGTTGCGGGGGCTTCCTGAGAGCTGGAAGCTGCCCGAGTCTCTGTGACCCTGAGTGCCTTTCAGGGGGTTTCTGCTGTGCACCGCCCCCAGAAAACCTTGCCCGAGGACAGTCCTGTCTGGGAGGATTTTGCAAGGACTTCCCAGCAGCCCAGGGAGGTGTAAGAAGCGCCCGGGGCCACGGGGTCAGCGGTCAGACATCTGGGCTCTGGATCAGCTACTCAAGCTGCTGGACCAGGAAAAGTCACCCCTCGTCTTTGAGCTGTTTGCTCACAAGGTGTCAGTGATCCCTGTGGTGTCTGTGGAAACGAGCGGAGCGACGGGGGGGACCATGTTGGTCCCCATCTGACTGACACTCAGCCGCTCTCAGGCCACCTGCCCTGGAAGCGTTGGTCTGGGGAGCCCCGAGAGAGCCCCAGAACGCCTCCAGGCTGCCCATCCCAGAGGGAAGTGGGCAGTGCTCCAGCCATGAGTCACCTTGTCCCCTCCCGGGCTCTGGCCTGGTCCCACAGCAGAGAAGGCCTGGCCCCGGCACCGCCCACCCTCCCCCCAACCCTGCCCCCCGGTCTGCTCCCCGTCAAGCTTCCCTAAGCAAGGGAGACTAGACAGCCCGCTGCTCCCTCCCCAGCCCCAGGGTCATCAGGCCTTCCTGACAGTGCACTGATGTCCCGAGATGTGCAGGTGGGCCGGCCGTTACAGGCAGATGCACAGAGCAGACTGAGGGTCCCATCACCCACACAAGCTGAGCCGCGCGTTTCACCCCTGGTTTCCTCCCATCTGTGAGACCCAGGCAGACGGCTGTTAATTCAACAGCTGCTATTCTGGGTCCCGACTCTCCACTGGGCTCCAAGTTAGGACCAAGGAGGCGCAGTGAACAGGTGAGGTGGGGGACAGGCACCCCATGTCACGCCAGGGTCCCCTGGGTGGCCGGGAAGCATCTCCCGCCTCCTGGAGAAGCTTCCCCTGCACTCTGGGAGGTGAGGAACTGCCTGCCCGGCTTCCGTGAGGTCTCTGTCCCACTAGGGTCCTGTCTTGGGGGACAGGGCAGAGGGAGAGTCAGCCAGAGGGAGGGAGGGCTCAGTTCTCAGGACGTGCACCTTGAGTGAGGGCCACCATTTGTCCCATCTCCAGGTCACGGTGGCTGGCCAGCATACTCCTGTCCAGTCCCCACAGCCAGCGGGATGAGGACGGTGCCCCTCCGCCCGGTGCCACGTGGAACCCCAAGGCGGGAGAGGACCCCCAGCACAGGGAGGAGCCCGGCCCTGAAGGCCAGCATTATCGCTCCGGCCCCAACGGGGAGACTTCCTCCAGCTGCCCTTTGCCTCTTTGGAACCCTTTATGATAAGGGCTTCCTTTGAGCCGAATGCTACCCCAGCTCTGGGCTGCCAGCTTCCAGGCCTTCCCGGCAGGGCCGCCCACCCCTGCCTGCCCAGCCTCATTCAGGAGAAATGCCCCCACGGATGGCTGAGGGATGTGTCACCGTCATCCCTGGCACTGCAAGGGAATTCTGTTTAAGCCTTAAGAAATGACGTTACAACAATAGATGTCCATTGTAGAAGATTTGGAAAATTCTAAAAAACTTAAAAAAAAAGAAAGATCCCATAATCCAACCATCAGGAGGTCACCTCTCTGCCTTTTTGTCAGACATCCTTCAAATAATTTTTCTCTCAACATGTAAATACAGTATTCCATTCTGCCGGAGGCTTTGTCACATGACACCCTTCCCGGTCAATAGCCCAGAACTGGCATCCTCATTGTGTTGTCTGCACTGTTTTGTTTCATGGAGGATTCACCTGGCTTGTGACATTTTGGGTTTTCCCAGTTTCTCACTATTTTACATGATATATATTATAAAAAATAATATATATATTATGTAAGATAATGTATATATATAATATAAATAGTATATCTGTATCTATATCTATATCACTGTGATAATCTTGTTTTCATAAATCTTTGTTACACAGGTTTCTGATCTTCCCCCCTTAGGATAAATTCCTGCAGATTGCGGGTCACAAGCCTACACTTTTTTTTTTTTTTTTTTTGGCGGTAAGTGGGCCTCTCACTGCTGTGGCCTCTCCCGTTGCGGAGCACAGGCTCCGGACGCGCAGGCTCAGCGGCCATGGCTCACGGGCCCAGCCGCTCCGCGGCATGTGGGATCTTCCCGGACCGGGGCACGAACCCGTGTCCCCTGCATCGGCAGGCGGACTCTCAACCACTGTGCCACCAGGGAAGCCCAGGCCTACACTTTTAACACGTGTAGCTACCAGGATTTTCCAGTTTATTACTGTGGGGGACCGAGAACTCGGAACCTGAGAAATGCTTGGTGTTCTGTCCCAAAACTGGTTATTACACAGAAGGCGTGGGATACCCACCTCCCCACCTGCCCCATCCCTGGTGTGGCCAGGAAGAGACAGGAACTGGAAGAGTAATTACCTATCAAGCCTGGGGTGACATCTCCTTTCAGCTGCCCAGTTAGCACATGAAGTTGGAAATCCAGGCGAGCCCCCTGTTCACCCAGAAGGATCCTCGCCCTAAGTTGGGGGATGCCTAGTGCCAGGGCCCCCAGAAAGGAGAGGCGGCCTACGGATGCCCAGCCCAGGGCCAGATGAGGCTTCAGGCAGCCAGTGGCCAGGCAGTCCATCCCCTGCACACAGGACACGTGCATCTCAGACCCCAGACCTCTCTTGTGAAGCCACCTTGCTACAGCCAGATCTAGAAACGGGCAGTGATACGGGGTCTCCTGTCCCTTCAGCCCAATGAGAAGGTGCCACACCCCATTGCACCTCAGTTTCCCCACAGTTGAACAGAGGCCCCCAAAAGATGTGCCCACCCAGGCCCCCAGAATGGGATCTTATTTGGAATAATGGTCTTTGCAGATGTAATTACGGTAAGAACCTCAAGATGAGATCATCCTGGCCTGTGGTGGGCCCTAAATCCAATGGCGGACAACACTGAGGTTCCACCTCTCACAGGTCAGAACAGCCATCATCAGAAAGTCTACAAATAATAAATGTTGGAGAGGGGGTGGGGAAAAGGGAAACCTCCTACACTGTGGGTGGGAATGTAAATTGGTGCAACCAATATGGAGAATAGCGTGGAGGTTCCTCAGAAAACTAAAAATAGAACTACCATATGATCCTGCAATCCCACTCCCAGGCATATATTCAGACAAAACTGTAATTCGAAAAGATACGTGCACCTCTATGTTCATAGCAGCACTATTCACGATAGTCGAGATGTGGAAACAACCTAAGTGTCCATCGACAGATGAATGGATAAAGAAGATATGTGTATATACACACACAATGGAATATTACTCAGCCATTAAAAAAAACGAAATAATGCCATTTGCAGCAACATGGATGGACCTAGAGATTATCATACTAGGCGAAGTAAGTCAGACAGAGAAAGACAAATACCATATGATATCACTTATATGTGGAATCTAAAATAAGACACAAATGAACCTATCTACAAAACAGACTCACAAATATAGAGAACAGACTTGTGGTTGCCATGGGGGAGGGAGGTGGGGGAGGGAAGGATTGGGAGTTTGGGATTAGCAGATGCAAACTAGTACATATAGGATGGGTAAACAACAAGGTCCTACTGTACAGCTCAGGGAACTATATTCAATGTCCTGTAATAAACCATAATGGAAACGAATATGAAAAAGAATATATATATGTATAACTAACTAGGCTATACAGCAGAAATTAACACAGCGTTATAAATCAAGTACAATTCAATAAAATGTGTTTTAAAAGATAAAAGTTTAAATATAAAAATAAATAAATAAATCCAGTCGGGGGGGCATCCTAAGAGACAGAAGAGGAGAGACACAGAGGGAGGAAAGCCAGGTGACACCAGAGGCAGACGTGGAGGATGTGGCCACAAGCCAAGAGACCCCAGAGCCACCCGAAGCTGAAAGAGGCAGGAAGGATCCTCCCTGGAACCTCTGGAAGGAGGGTGGCCCTGCCAACACCTTGATTTTGGACTTCCAGCCTCTAGAAATTTATTCAAGAAAATTAATTTCTGTTGTTTTAAGCTCCTCCCCTCCCCTGCCGCTCCGTTTACAGTCATTTGTTACGGCAGCCTCAGGAATCTAATGCAAGTTGGAAAATAAGAAAATGCTTCATATGGTTGTTATAAGGGTCAGGAAAACATCCAGAATGTTGTCAGCACTCGGTAGGTCCTCAGAACACGGCAGTCACTCATCCAGCTAACGCTTAGACACCCGCCGTGTGCCAGGTGCTGTGCTCGGGGGACACGGCGCTTCCCTTCTGTCCACGGGCGGCAGACAAGGGGGAGAACAGACATCGCGTGCGGGCAGAGGAGGAAGGAGGGGCTGAGGGGCTCGTGCCATGTGAGATGGGCCAGATAAGCTGAGCTGCGGTCTCCAGGCAGAGGTAGGGGTCCTGCCGGCCAGAAGGGACAGCATGGGCAGAGGCCTGGACGTCAGGGTGGGCAGGGCCTGTGGGGAGTGGAGTCGTCGGTGGTCAGGTGTCAGGAGTGCAGGGCTCCATGCAGCAGGGCTATCTGGGGGAGGTGAGAGCCGGGGAGGGGGCGGGTCAGGGAACCGGAACAAGGCCAAGGGGGCCCAGATTGCCCAAGCAGGGGTTTCCCCGCCTTTCACTAGGGCACCTGGGAGCAGTGGGGGGGAGGGGTCAGGCAGGTGACGTTCAGGTGGGAGGTGATGGGGGCTGAGCCAGGGTCCAGGTGGGGGGCCATGGGGAGGACCTCGGACCTGGGGGGCTTGGGGTCTGCTTGGATGGGCAGGGATGTGAGTCGAGGCCTCCCCCAGGTCATGGCCTCCTGGGGAACCACCCAGCAGCCAATCTAAATTGACTATTTCTTGTTATACAGCAGAAACTACCACAACATTGTAAAGCAATTATACTCCAATAAAGATGTTAAATAAATAAAAATATTTTCTCTGTAATAAAGAAGGAAAGAAAAGAAAGAAAAGAAAGGAAAGAAGGAAAGAAGGAAGGAAGGAAGAAAGGAAAGGAAGGAAAGGAAGGAAGGAAGGAAGGAAGGGAGGAAGGAAGAAAGAAAGAAAAAGAAAGAGACCGGTTCCTGAGTGCCAGCCCACACTGGGCGCCCTGGGACCACCCGCAGAGCTCAGGGCCGGCTGGGGCTCCCCTCAGGCCTGGGGGCCAGAAGCCCCTGGCGTTAGAGGCCGGATGAGTGGGCTTGGCCCGCACCCCAGCAGGAGAACGGCCCTCCTGCGGGCGCGGGGTCGAGGTGAGGCGGGGCCCCAGCCTGGCCCAGCCCCTCCTGGCGGCAGCACCGGTCGTCCCCACCGCCCCGGTTCCACAGGCTCAGCAAATGCTGGAGCGGGAATGGGGGTCCTCGGCATCCAGGGGACGGACCCCCCTCTTTGCATCTGCGTCTGTCTCCACCTCCTGGGCATCTTACTCCCTCCCTCTGCCTCGTTCTCTTCCCCACTGTGGTTTGCGCGGTCAGCGGACCAGAGAGGACCCCCACGTGCCGCTTCTTGAACAGAAACAGAGAAGCGGGCCGGGGCCTCTGAGACATCTCCCGGAGCACACACGCTCTCCTCGGGATGTGCCCCACGCCTGGCGACACCCGTCCCGGCAGGTCAGTCTGCACTCTGGGCACCTGAAGACGTTCCCCTCGCACCTGCGTGCCGCCCATTTGGGCTGCGGGCAGCCACAGTCCCTGCATGTGGTCCCCACCAACGACAACAGCAGCTCCATCCTCAGGTGCCCAGAGCAGGGCAGTCGCAGGCGGTTCCAGGACTGAGCCTGCATCCTGCTCAGCCGTGACTCCAGACAGACTGGCTGCCTCCCCTCCTGCCCCCCATTCCCTCGACCGTAGGACGTGGCCATCCCACCCCCACCTGGGTGGTCATAGGGGCTGACGGGATCAGCCAGGACGAGGGCATCGTGGGGAGGAATGCCATCAGCGTTCTGGAAGATTCCTGACCTCAAGGCACCCTGCCTGGCACAAGTGGCCCAGCTCGTGTGTGGTGGACACAGGGGTCTCGAAGGCTCAGGCTGTGGTGATCTGGCCAGGGGACCCACCTGAGGCCACAGCACTGGGATTTGGGATGTCCTCACTCCCAGAGATGACCTGCCCCTGCTTGCCCCACTAGGGAGACCCGGGGAGGCCCAGCATCTAGTGGGAGCAGACCCCTAGGTGGTGGGCTGTCCTGGGCAGGCCTGTGAGGAGACAGGGCCCTGGCCACACCAAACCCTGCCCGAGGGGGTCCCAGCTTTGCGGCCGGTTTGAGTCCTCAGAACCCATGATCCAGAAGCTTCTGCAAGCAGGCACAGGAGTGGGGGGAGGGTGGTCAGGGAAGGCAATGCGGGGAGGGTCCCAGGTGGAGGCAGAGTCGGCCTGAAGAGGCCAGGCTGCATCTGGTCAGCCGCTGGAATCTCTCTCGACTGCCCACAGCCCCAGGCCAGGCACCTGGCCTCACCTGGATGACGGCTCAGGCCTCCCGTGGCCCCTTCCAAGCCACACATCCAGAGCCAGGTGAAGCCACGTGGGCACAGAAGCCTTTCGAGGACTCCCCTTGCTCTTAGGTTGAAGCCCAACCTTCCCACGGAGCCCGTGAGGGCCCTGGCCACCCATCACACCGCACCCTTACCAGCTGTCAGCCGCCCCGGCTCTGTCTGACCCCCTCACCACCCTTTCTCCCTCTGGGGCTCCTCTACCTAGAAGGTACCTCGGCATCCTGCAATCCCAGCTGGGATTCCCAAATTAGGGTAAGCCCCAACCTCATGGGGGTGCCATAGGGCTCCGGTTCCCCCCACCCCCGGCTGCCCTCCCCATCTGCTCCAGCCCCTCTCCTGCCCCGTCTCACCTCCAGGTCTCTGCCAGCCAGCCAGGCCCCCACCTGAAGCACCCGTCCCCCTCCCCTTCACAGGGAGGACTCCCTCTGCACACTTAGGTTTCAGGCCCCACGGCTGCTTCTTCCCAGAAGCCCTCCAGTCACGCGCTTCCATCGACACGATTACCTGGCCAGTGTCTGTCTTCGGCCTGCAGCTGCACACTGGAGGTTGCGGGTGTTCCTGTTAGCACCTAGTGCAACGCCCAGCCCATAGTGAGCGCTCAGCCCAGGTGGGTGTGCTGCCACGCGTCACAGCACGGCACGCACGTCCCTGCGCACAGCCAGCATCCCTGCCTGCACAGCACTCCGAGCGCACCCACACGGACACACCTGCCCCCAGCACACACGTGCACACGCATGCGTGCTCCCACTCCCTCCCAGCACGCGCTGCCCCGAGCACTCACCCCCCCACAGTCACACGCACAGCCAGGCGGCCTTGCTCACGCCATCCCCCCACCCTCACTCCAACAGGCACGGAGCTGCTGTTTGCCGCCTCTGCCTGCGGCGTGTTTGCCAAGCAGTTTCCATGGCGACACATCTTGGCTCTGACAGGAGCAGTGGAGTGCAGGGAAGACGGCCTCCGTGGAGGGGACGAGACTCGAGGTCTCTGCGTCCTCGGGCTCCCAGGCAGGCAAGGGCGGGTGTTCCCATAAGTGGAGACACCACCCCCGCCCCACCCTGAACTAGGCCTGCATCTGAGAAGAGGCTCCAGGACTTCTTCTGGGCTACCTGCTCCAGGACGTAAGTCACTCAGCCATTCAACAAACCTTGTATGCTGGCTACAAAGCTGCCTGAGGCGTAGGCCTGGCTCACAAGAGCTCATGGTCATGTCCTGAGGCTGGACTGTTGTCCCACTGTCCAGCTGAGAGCCCATCCCAGACAGGTCATTGGCTCCCTGAGCACCAAGGCCTAGCCGCCCACCTTCTGCCCACGTGGGGCAAGGACGCTGCGCTCGCCCTCTGTAGATCAATTGCAAAAGCAACCCTGATGCTGCAACCCTCCCTGAACCATCATTCCCTTTGCTGCAACTCCTGTGAAGTAGGGGAGCCTCTTCCCCACCCTTGAATCTGAGCCTGCCCTGTAATTTGCTTTGGTTAATAAAAGGTGACAGAGTGACGCTATGCCAGTTCTGAGCTTAGGCCTCAAGGATGACGTGCTTCCGCCTGCTCTCTCATGGGCTAGTCTGCTGGAAGGTGAGAGAACATATGGGTCATCCTAGCTGAGCCCACTCTAGACCAGCTACCCCCCAGTGAACCCACCACAGATGCAAGAGAGCAAGCCCAGAGCAACAGTCCTGCCAGGTTAGCCCACAGACCCTTCAGAAACAATAAACTGTTGTTTTAAGTTACTGACCTGAGATTGTTTGTTACACAGCAATAGCTAACAGCTCCACCCTCCTCCAAGGGCCCTGGCCAGCAGCCACCCAACCTCATGCAATCAGCACATGCCGAGTGCCCTACAAGCTCCCCCAGCAGGCTGAGGGCTGGGCTGGAGCACGTGAGCTGTACACAGACCTGCTCTGTGCCAGCCTTGTGCTGGAACCTAGGGAGGGAGATGACCACCTCCGCCTTCTGGGAGCCTGCAGCACTGAGAGGGCCGCTTTATGGGTCCCCCCTTACAGGCGGGAGAGGCTAGGTGGCCTGCCCAAGGCCTGTCATAGGCAGGAGCAGGTGAGCCTGGCCACAGAACCTGGCTGGGTCAGAGCTTTCCGCTTTTCTCCTCTTGGACACCTGTTTGGAAACACTTTACTTCCTGGGTAACTGCACCTATTAGGTCATTATTGGAGTGATTTGTCAGTCCCTATTCACTAAGGACTGTGGATCAGTGTTACTGCCCGCTGGGGCATCTGAGGGGCAGGGCCCCCTCCCTCCCTGAGCTGAAAGCCAGGGCCCCTCTTACAGGGGCCTGTATATGAGTCATCCAATTTCCCCCACTCTCTTGTCAGCACTTCAGTGTTCCTAAACTGATGGTTTTAAGTACTTTACCCAGCATTTCTCATTGTTTTCAGTGAGACGGCTGGCCCAGATAATCTAGCCTGCTTCCACTGGGAAAACATATCTGCATGGCAACAGTGCTGGCATACAGCTGCTGCACCTTGGCCAGGCACACCAACCAAAGCTCATTCTGTGACCTCACGGGGTAAAGGGACAGAAGCCAGGGCCAGTCCTGTCCAAGTGGGGAGTATCACAGAACACCCAGCAGACCTTCAACTGAAAACCTGGAGGAGGAGAGCAAGATGGCACAGGAGGGGGACACGGAGCTCACCTCCCAGCATGAACACGTCAGAAACACAGCTACATGAGGAGCAATTCCCACTGAACGCAAACTGGAGACTGGCAGAGACTCCTGTGCTACCAAGGCTGTGAGAAGGATGTGTACGGACTCGGGAAGGAAGGGAAGAAAAGCGATCACGTCGGGGCTCCTGCCCCTGGGAGGGGACGCAGAGGAGGAGGGGGATTGCATGGGCTTGGAGTTCCTCCCTGGGGAGTGAGTGGCTCAGACCACATATTGGGGCACCCCAGCCTTGAGGATCCACACCGAGAGAATGAGTCACCATGGCTGGCTTGAAAACCAGTGGGACTAACGGCAGGGCTGTAAGAAGCCTAGACTCCACTCGTGAGGCGTGGGCGCCGGCTTGCTTACTCCTGGAATAAGGCGGAGGAAGCAGATGAAGCCTGCCCGGGGCTCTGGCTGCTTGCCCGGGATCGCCCCAGCCCCGCCGCAGCCCCCGCCCCAGCACACAACCCAGCCCCAGCCCCCGGCAGCCCCAGCACACGGCCCAGCACCCGCCCCCCGCCCAAGCTGGGCACCTGCTCCGGCCCCTCTTGCTCTAGCACTGCTTCCCCTTTGGGGGCAAAGATGCCGCTGCTGGGAGCGGGGAGAGCGCACACTTGGAACAGAACCAGATTGGACCCGACCCTCAGGACAGCTGCTCCAGCAAACTGGGACCCGCCCTGACAGGGCAGTCATGGCCACTGAACAGACGAGAAGCTCCAGCTCACACCTGGCTCTGGCTCCAGCCCCTTGACATCTCCAGCCACACCCCCTACCAAGGCGACAGCTGCCAGCACAGCCTGGGGGAAGACATGACTCTTCCTCACTTCAGCTCCAGCTCTCCCAGCAAAGCCAACGGGCACATGCAGACCGTACAGGGACGCTCCCACACGGGGACATGCCTTAAAGACTGGGATAGGTAACTGCTTCATCTAATTTCAAAGACATAGAAAACTAAGCAAAATGAGAAGACAGAGGAATGTGTTTGAAATGAAAGAACAAGAAAAAAACTAAAATAACAACTAATCAAACAGAGACAAATAACTTACCAGATAAAGAGTTCAAAGCATTAGTGATAAGAATGTTAACTGATCTGGGGAAAAAAATAAATGAATGCAGTTAAAATTTTAATAAGAAACCAGAAAATAGAAAAAGAAAACAGTCAGAACTGAAGAATACTATAAAGAAAATGAAAAACACACACAGAAGGAATTAACAGCAGACTAGGTGATAACAGAAGAATGCATAAGGATGTGAAAGAGAGAATAATGGAAATCACCCAATCAGAACAGCAAAAAGAAAAACTCATTAAAAAAAAAAAGAGAACAGTTTAAGGGACCTTTGGGACATCAAACATACTAACATTTGCATTAAAGGAGTCCCAGAAGGAGACAGAAAAGAGTTGAAAATGTATTTGATGAAATTATGGCTGAAATCTTCCTGAACCTGAAAAAGGAAACAGATATCCAGGTACAGGAATCACAGAGAGTCCCAAACAAGATGAAACCAAAGAAACCCACACCAAGACATATCGTAATTAAAATGGTAAAAGTTAAAGAAAGAATTCTAAAGGCAGCAAGAGAAAAAAAAAGTCACACACAAGGGAATCCCTATAAGGCTATCAGCTGATTTTTCTGCAGAAACTTTGAAAAGCCAGAAGGGAGTGAAAGAGAGGTAAAGAACTCAGAAAAGCAAAAACTAAGAGTTCATCAATACTAAACCAACCCCCCCAAAATGTTAAAGGGTCTTTTCTACGTGGAAAAGAAAAGGCTACAACAAGAAGAATCTATAGGAAGAAAAAATCCTACTAGTAAAGGCAAATACATAGAAAAGGCTGTGATCAACCAATTAAATAAGATAGTATGAAGAGGGGACTTCCCTGGTTGGGAGTCTGCCTGCCAATGCAGGGGACAGGTTTGATCCCTGGTCCAGGAAGATCCCACATGCTGCAGAGCAACTAAGCCTGTGCGCCACAACTGCTGAGCCTGCACTCTAGAACCCGTGAGCCACAACTACTGAGCCCGTGTGCCACAGCGGCTGAGGCCTGTGCACCTAGGGCCCGTGCTCCTCAAGAAGAGAATTCACCACAATGAGAGGCCCACGCACCGCAACGAGGAGTGGTCCCTGCTCACCGCAACTAGAGAGAGCCTGCGCACAGCAGCAAGGACCCAATGCAGCCATAAATAAATAAATAAGTTTATAAAAAAGATAGTATGAAGATTAAAAACCAAAAAATTATAAAATCAACTATAACTACAGTAAACAGTTAAGGAATAAACATGAAGATGTAAAATATGACATCAAAAACACAAAACGTGGGGGAGAATAGTGAAAAACAGATCTTTTAGAACGTGTTTGAACTTAAATGACTATCATTTTAAAACAAGGAGATAACGTTATAGGTCAACATATATGAACACCATGGTAACCACAAATCAAAACCTACAATATATACACAAAAACGACAAAGAAAGGAACACAAACATACCACCAAAGAAAATCATCAAACCACAAGGGAAGCTACTAAGAGAAGAAGAAAAGAACAGAGAACAACTACAAAAACAACCAGAGAACAAGTAACAAAATAGTAGTAAGTACATACCTACCAATAATCCCTTTAAATGTCAATGGACTAAATGCTCCAATCAAAAGACTTAGGGTAGCTGACTGGATTTAAAAAAAGACCCTTCTATACGCTGCTCATGAGAGACTCATTTCAGAGTTAAAAATACACACAGACTGAAAGTGAGGGGATGGAAAAAGATATTTCACACAAATGGAAATGACAAGAAAATTAGGGTAGCAATACTTATATCAGACAAAATAGACTTTAAAACAAAGTCTATAACAAAAGACAAAGAAAGGCATTATATAATGTTAAAGGGATCACTACCAGAATAGGATATAACATTTGTTAACATATATGCACCTAAGTATATAATGCAACTACTAACAGACATAAAAGGAGAAATTGACAATAATAACAGTAGTGGACTTTAATACCCACTGACATTAATGGACAGATCATCCATACAAAACAATCAATAAGGACACAGTGGTCTTCAATGACACATCAGTTGGACTTAATAGATATCTACAGACATTCCATCCAAAAACAGAAGCATACACATTCTTTTCAAGTGCACATGGAATGTTCTCCAGCCTAGATCACATCCTAGGCCACAAAAAAAGTCTCAACAAATTTAAGAGGACAGAAACTATATCAAGCACTTTTTTCCCAGTCACCATGGTAAGAAAATAGAAATCAGTTACAGGAAGAAAAATGGGAAAAACACAAACACATGGAGACTAAACAATACACTACTAAAAAACCTATGGGTCAATGAAGAAATGACAGAGAAAATCAGAAAATACCTCGAGACAAATGAAAATAAAAACACAAATGTAAGCAGTTCTAAGAGGGAAGTTTATAGTGGTACAGGCCTATATCAAGAAATAAGAAAAATCTCAAGTAAACAAGCTAACCTACCATCTAAAGAAATTTAAAAAGAAGCACAAAGCCCAAAGTCATCAGGAGGGAAATAATAAGGATCAGAGAGAAAATAAATACAACAGAGATTTTAAAAATAAATAGAAAAGATCAATGAAACCCACAACTGTTTTTTTAAAAAGATAAACAAAATTGATAAGCCTTTAGCCAGGCTCATGAAGAAAAAAAGAGAAGACCCAAATAACAAAATAAGAAATGAAAGGGGGGAAATAACAACCGGTATCACAGAGATACAAAAATTCATAAGAGAATACTAAGAACAGTTATATGTCAACAACTTAGACAACCTAGAAAAAAAAGGATAAATTTCTAGAAACATACAGTCTTCCAAGACTGAATCAGGAAGAAATAGACAACATGAACAAACCAATCACTAGTAATGAAACTGAATTTGTAATTGAAAACAAAAACAAAAACAAAAAACTCTCAGCAAACAAAAGTCCAGGACTGGACAGCTTCAGAAGGGAATCCTACCAAACATATAAAGAAGAGCTAATAACTATCCTTTTCAAACTATTCCAAAAGATTGAAGAGGAGGAAACACTCTCAAATTCATTCTATGAGGCCACCATTACCCTGATAACAAAACCAAAGACACTACCAAGAAAAGAAAGAAGGAAGGGAGGGAGGGAGGGAGAGAGGGAGAGAGAGAGAGAGGGAGAGAGGGAGGGAGGGAGAGAGGGAGGGAGGGAAAAAGAAAATCTCTGATGAGTATAGATGCAAAAATCCTCAACAAAATATTAGCAAACCAAATTCAACAATATATATATAAAAAGGATCATACACCATGATCAAGTAGGATTTATTCCAGGGGTTCAAGGATGGTTCAATACCTGCAAATCAACCAATGTGATACACCACATTAACAAAAGGAAGGATAAAATTCACATAATCATTTCAATAGATGCAGAAAAAGCACTTAACAAAACTCAACACCAATTAATCAAACTATCATAAAAGTTGGTATAGAGGGAACATATCTCAACACAATAAAGGGCATTTATGACAAAACCACAGTTAACATCATACTCAACAGAGAAAAGCTGAAAGCTTTTCCTCTAAAATCAGGAACAAGACAAGGATGCCCACTCTTGCCATTTCTATTTAACAGTATTAGAAGTCCTAGCTGAACCAAACAGAAAAGAAAAAGTAATAAGAGGCATCCAAACTGGAAGGGAAGAATAAAACAGTCACTATTTGTAAATGGCATAATACTATATAGAGAGAACCCTAAAGTCTCCATCAAAAAACTGTTAGAATAAATTAATTCAGCAAAGTTGCAGGATAGAAGATTAATATACAGAAATCTGCTGCTTTTCTATACACTAATAATGAACTCTCAGAAAGAGAAAGCAACAAAACAATCCCGTTTAAAATCACATCAAAAAGAATAAAATACCTAGGAAAAAACTTAACCAAGGAGGCAAAAGACCTATACTCTGAAAACTATGAAACACTAATGAAGGAACCTGAAGAGAATACAAAGAAATGGAAAGATATCCCATGTTCGTGGATTAGAATAATTATTATTGTTAAAATGTCCATATTACCCAAAGCAGTCTACAGATTTAATGCAACTCCTATCAAAATACACATTACATTTCTAACAGAAATAGACCAAATAATCCTAAAATTAATATGAAAGCACAAAAGACCCTGAATAGCCAACATAATCTTGAGAAAAAAGAACAAAGCTGGAGGTATCACACTCCCTGACTTCAGGCTATACTACAAAGCTACAGTAATTAAAACAGTATGGTACTGACACAAAAACAGACATGTATATCAATGAAACAGAACAGAGTCCAGAAATGGTCGATTAATCTACAACAGAATAGAGAAGCCATGCATTTATAGTCAATTAATCTACAACAAAGGAGGCAAGAATGTACAATGGAAAAAGGGGTGGGATAGGGAGGGTGGGAGGGAGGGAGACGCCAAGAGGGAAGAGATATGGGAACATATGTATATGTATAACTGATTCACTTTGTTATAAAGCAGAAACTAACACACCATTGTAAAGCAATTATACCCCAATAAAGATGTTAAAAAAAAAAAGAAAGAAAAAGACAATCTCTTCAATAAGCAGTGCTGGGAAAGCTGGACAGCTACATGTAAAAGAATTAAATTATTACATTTTCTCACATCATATACATAAACTGAAGATGGATTAAAAACCTAAATGTAAGACCACAAAGCATAAAACTCCTTGAAGAAAACATAGGCAGAACACTCTTTGACATAAATCATAGTTTTTTTGGGTTTTTTTTTTTGGATCTATCTCCTAAAGCAAAGGAAACAAAAGTAAAAATAACCAAATGGGACTTAATAAACTTACAAGCTTTTGCACAGCAAAGAAAACCACTGACAAAGCAACAAGACAACCTACTGAACGGGAGAAAATATTTGCAAATGATATAACCGATAAGGGGTTAATATCCAAAATGTATAAGCAACTCATGCAACTCAACATCCAAAAAAACAAATAACCCAATTAAAAAATGGGTGGAAGTCCTGAAGAGACATTTTTTTCCAAAGAAGATATATAGATGGCCAACAGGCACATGAAAAGATGCTCAACATTGCTAATCATCAAAAAAATGCAAATCACAACCACAATGAAATACCACCTCACACCTGTCAAAATGGCTACCATCAAGAAATCTACAAATGATAAATGTTGGCAAGGATGTGGAAAAAAGGGAAACCTTGTGCACTGTTGGTGGGAACGTAAATTGGTGCAGCCACTGTGGAGAACATTACGGAGGTTTCTTAAAAAACTAAAAATAAAACTACCCTATGGTATGGCAAGTCCACTCCTGAGTATATTATCTAGAAAAAATGAAAACACTAATTTGAAAAGATACATGCACCCCAATGTTCATAGCAGCACTATTTACAATAACTAAGATGTGACAGCAACCCAAGTGTCCATCAATAGATGAATGGATAAGTACACACACACACACACACACACAATGGAATATGACTCGGCCATAAAAAAGAATATTTGTCCATTTGCAGCAACATGGATAGACCTGGAAGGTTTTAAGCTTAAATAAGTCAGACAAAGACAGATATTATATGTTATCACTTATATGTGGAATCTGAAAAAATAACAAATGGATATAACAAAACACTCATAGATATAGAGAATAAACTAGTGGTTACCAGTGGGGAGAGGGAAGGAGGGAGGGGCAAAATAGGGGTAGGGCATTAAGAGGTATAAACTACTATATAAAATAAATAATCTACAAGGATATATTATACAGCACAGGAATTATAGCCAGTATTTTATAATAACTTTAAATAGAGTATAACATATAAAAATATTCAATCATTATGTTGTACATCTGAAACTAATATTATATATCAACTATACTTCAAAAAGCAAAAATAATAAACTGAAAATCTGAAGAGTTATGCTCTCAGGGTACTAATGACTCAGAATTAAACCTGCCCCCTCCATCCTGCTCCAAATCTCAGGGAACCGTAGATAAGACTGACTTGGTGCTAAGAAAAGCAAAATCAAAATGCAACAAAGTTCCTGAGAAGTCAGAGCTACAGATCTGCCCTTTCACTGATTTGAGACCCAGGGATGTGTAAGCTGGTTGGGCAGAGAACTCCAAGCAGTGAATTTGGAATGATGGGGGCCCCTTCACCCTAGGCTTCCAAGAATCCCCACATATAAGTTTTTGAAGCCAGTGATCACCACACATTTAAAGATGACCAAGAACATGTGAAAACAACAAGCCACGAGCAGACACGTGTGGGCTTTGTGTCCTGGAACTGGGCGCACTGTGGCAAACCCCGGCTGGTTGGTCCCATGCACTTGGCCCTACTGCATTCCTGAGTCCTTCGTAGTCAGGCATGGCCAAATGACTGAAGTCTGGGCCAAAGAATGTAGGTGATAACAACTGTGCAACTTCTGGGCCTCACCCATAAAAACCTCTATCTGAACCTCCATACTCTTCTCTCATTCCTGGATGCCTGGCCTGGGCCCAAACTCTAGGGGAACCTTAGGAACCATGGGTTGATGATGAGAAGGCACCAGAATGAAGGGACCTGGGTCCCCATTTCACCACCTGGGGGAAAGCTGCCCAATGGAGAAACACCTACAGTGCACTACTCTGTGGTTAGTGAATAAACCTGCATTAGTTTAAGCCATGAAATTTTAAGGTTTGTTTGATAAGCAGCTAGTGTTACTGTAATACAGACATGGGTTATAAAACAACGGAGCTTCTTAGGTTTGAAGAAGTCAAAGGTAAGCTTGAAAATATCGGCACAGAACAGGAAGCTAAAGTGTTAACAAATGTTTAAAAGCACAAACACAACACAACATACAAAAATCAAAAGACGGAAAATAGTGGAGAGATTAAAAGATGTGGAGAGAACAATGAGATCTCAGATGTATAGATCTCTATTCTAGGAGGAGAGAAAGAGAAGGGGGTGGTGCTAGAGAGAGAATCTGGATCAGAGAAAAGCACTTTGAAAGCATAGCGGCTGAGAATTTGCCAGAACTGGTGAAAAACACCAATCCAGATTCAAGAATCCCAAGAATAAATTTAAAAATTCTCACCTATCCATGGTAGTAAAATTACAGAAAAACCAAAGACAATGGGAAACTTAAGAACATCCACTGAAAAGATAGGCTCCCTCCAAGAACAGCAGGTAGATGGACAGTGACCTCTTGGCCACAACAATGCAAGCCAGGGGATGGTGGAATGCACTCAGTGTATTTCAGTGTGTTGGAAGGAAACAGCCACTAACTTAGAATTTATGCTCAATATATTCAAGTATGACAGTGAAGCCAGTTTTAGACAAACCAAAACACATACTTTTATCACCAGGCTCTCCTGTTACGCTTGTTAAAAATGAAGGTTCAGGACTTCCCTGGTGGCAGTGGTTAAGAATCCGCCTGCCAACGCAGGGTACACGGGTTCGATCCCTGGTCCAGGAAGATCCCACATGCTGTGGAGCAGCTAAGCCCGTACACCACAACTACTGAACCTGCACTTTAGAGCCTGCAAGCCACAACCACTGAGCCTATGTGCCACAACTACTGAAGCCCATGCACCTAGAACCCATGCTCCACAACAAGCCACCGCAATGAGAAGCCCACGCACCACAACGAAGAGTAGCCCCTGCTCACCACAACTAGAGAAAGCCCACGTGCAGCAATGAAGACCCAATGCAGTCAGAAATAAACTTTTTTTAAAAATGCAGCTTCACGGGCCCCACTGTGGACCTCCTGCTTCAGAAACTCAGATAGAGGGCCCAGAAATCTAAGCACTGCCAAGCGATTTACAGTCACACACTGGCGATTTTCCAGGGTAGGGACTAAGGTAGGGCTTTGCAGGAGACTGTGCTGGAGATGTCAGGTGCCCAGCCTGAAGGGTCTTGTGCGCCAGCCGTTGACAATGGGGAGACACAGTAGGGTCTAGGCAGGGGAGTGAGAACAACCAGGTTTGGACAGATTGCTTCAGCCAGAGAGGGTAAGAGTAGAGGAAGGGAAGGCTGCTGGAAGGAGGCCCTTTGAGAAGTGACTTCAGGAATCCACTAGAGCAGCAGTGGACGCAGCTTAGTGTTGTCACACGTGCAGGGTCCTTGTCCTATCCCAGTGCAGCTGACCCAGTGCAGCTGACCCACTGGCACTAGACATGCAGGTCCAGGGCTCAGAGAAGTCTGACAGGAGTCCTAACCTGTCGGTGTGAGGGTTGTGTGTGAAGCCAGGGAACTGAATTAACTCACTCAGAGGAGGTGGGCAGAGCAGGAAGAGAAAAGGCCGATCCACACAACCTTGGGAACAGCAGTTAAGGGAGGGGAAGGACTAAAGGAAGAAGCTAACACCTTCTTGTTGACTATCTTCTTTGTGAAAGTCACAATGTCAGGCATTTTATTCACCATGTCTCAGTCAGTTCTCAACAGCTTGGGGAGGTCCATCCCCATTTCATAGACAAGGCCAGGCTGAGTGGAATTAAATGACCTGCCCAAGGACAGAGCAGCCTGTAAGTGGTGAAGCCAGGGTTTGACCAGGTAGGTCCGTCTGATGGGCGTTTGCCTTAGTGAAGGAGTGAGAAGACAGACCTGCTAGGCCTGCACCAAGAATGCAAATTCTGCCCGAGACAACACCAGCTGCTTTCCACAGGGCACAGCATCTCCCAGGAACAGGTCCCCTGCTGTCCACACACACCTCTCCCTGCAAGAAGTTTCTATGACACAGCAAAGGACATGGGTCTTTCCAGAGGCTGTGGGGTCACCTCTCAGCCCAACCTAAAACCTGAGGATAGTAAGGGGTTTTGCCAAATGCCTTTCCTGCTGCTGATACGACTGTGCTTTTCCTGCTTTACCCTGTTGATGGGATGGATCGCTGATTTTCAAATGCTGAACCAGCCTTGCATACATGAAGGAGACCCCACTTGATCTTGGTGTATAATTCTTTTTATACATTGTTGGATGCAATCTGCTAATATTTTGTTAAGGACTTCTGTATCTATGATGAGAGATACTGGTTCCTAGTTTTCTTGGATATTTGTCTGGTTTTGGTATTAGGGTAATGCTGGCCTCATAGAATGAGTTAGGAAGTATTCCCTCTGCTCTATCTTCTGGAAAACTGTAGAGGACTGGTATAATTTCTTCCTTAAATGTTTTGTAGAATTCACTAGTGAAGCCACCTGGGCCTCATGCTTTCTGTTTTAGAAGGTTGTTGATTATGGATTCAATTTAACAGATACAGGCCTACTCAGATCATGTATTTCTTGTATCAGTTTGGCAGACTGTCTTTCAAAGAATTAGTCCATCTCAGGTAGGTTATCAAATTTGTGGGCACAGAGTTGCTCCGTGTTCCTTTATTATCCTTTCAATTATCATGGGATCTGCAGTGATGTCCCCTTTTATTTCTGGTACTAGTAATTTGTGTCTTCCCTTTTTTTTCTTAGCCTAGCTAGGGGCCTATTGACTTTATTGATCTGTTCAAAAACCAGTTTTTGGTTTACTTGATTTCCTCTATTGATTTCCTGTTTTCAATTTCATTGATTTCTGCTCTAGTTTTTATTATTTCTTTTCTTGTGCTTACTTTGGGTTGAATTTGCTCTTTTTCCAGTTTCCTAAGGTGGAAGCTTAGTTTATTGATTTTAGATGTTTCTTCTTTTCTCATATACGCATTCAATGCTATAAACATCCCTCTGAGCACTGCTTCTGCTGCATCCCACAAATTTTGGTAAGTTGTAATTTCATTTTCATTCAGTTAAAAATATTTTAAAGTTTCTCTTGAGATTTCTTCTTTGACTGTGCTGGGTGCTTTAGAACACTGAGACACTTACCTCTGGGAGGCAAAGAGTAAAATTCCCATTTTACAGATGGGGAACAGGTCAACCCAGGGTCACATGGCTGGGAAATGGCAGAGCTTGGGCTGGTGTACCGTCTGTTTGGTCCCCTGAGGACCAGCCCAGAGCTGAACTCCCCTGATGTTACCACTGGCGACCCTACGTGCCTGGTGAGTTGAAATGGTGAGCTCTGAACCGTTACAAAGTCAAGCTGATCCTGGAGGTTCAGAGACTGAAAACCTGGCTTGGTTAGACCTGGGGTCACTACCGTTAGGGACCAGGGACCAAGGCCAGACACACTCCAGCCTGAGCTGCTTGCTCTCTGACCTTGGGTGTCCCTGGGGCACGGTGGGATCCAAGCAGAGGAACCACCCCTCCGTGCCAAGGAAGCACGTGGCCACTGTGCAGAGGGTCCCCCCCAGATGTTTCTCCAGCCCCCACCAGGCCTGGGGCCTACCCCTGGGCAGTCTTAGGACACTGTGCTGACCCAGTGGCACCATCAAATCACACTTATTTTGAGTAGAAAATAAGCCACTTCTTCAGCAATACATCAAAATGTGGGGCTCTTTGAGCTTGCTGGGCTCACCTGGTCCTGGCTTCCCCGGAGCGTCCCTTGTGCAGCCAGGCCAGACTAGAGCCCTCAGGATGGCAGGGCCCAAGGAAGGGACGTGGTGCAGCAGCAGGGTCCTGGGGAGGTTGCCACTAGGCTGGTCAGTAGCAGTCGGCCTCGTTCTCCCCAAGGACGCCCACGGCAGCCAGCATGTCCTGCAAGAGTGACTGGGGGCTCTTCTCCACATGGTCACTGCTCTCAGCCAGAGTGTCCCGAAGGCCCTCCAGGTCTACAGACCTCAGCAGAGCTACGACGGCCCCGGGCTCCAGGTACCCCAGGGGCTGACCCTGCTCACCTGCCTGCCACCTCTGCAGGGTGGCCTCCACAGAGGCCACGTTGGGACTGTCCCCCGCCTCCTGCGGGCTGCCACAGGGAGCAGCCTTGGCCCTCAGGAATAGGAGAAGATCACAGGACTTCTGGGCCACAGGTCGGTCACAGTCAAACAAGGCACGGAAGGCAAACTCAAAGAACTGCACACGGCAGAGCACCTGCAGGGCCTGGGCCAGCACACCAGGTGGGGCTGTCTCGGGCAGGGCCACGGCATAGGGACAGTGGGAGCCGCGCTGACCCAGCAACTGCTCCAGGAACACCAGTGCCAGCTCGAGGCCCTGGGCCCGCACCTCCCAGTCCAAGTCCCTGCTCGCCGCCTGGAGCGCTCCAGCGACAAACCGCTCCACGTCTTCAGCTACATCAGCGTGGCCATCCCTCAGCCACTCAGTGAAGACCTGCATGACGGCCCTCCGGGGGAAGCCCTCCGAGTCTGTGGAGAGGATGTGCAGAAGCTCCGCGAGCAGGCTCTCCTGGAGGACAGAGTGGGAAGAGGGTGGAGGGACCAGGGAAGTCGAGTTCCCGCTGACGGGCTCGGGGTGCAGCAGGGAGAACCCCCATGAGGACCCCCTGCCATGCTCGGCTTCCTTCAGGCGATGTGCCCTTCAGCCCCCCATCTGCCCACCGTCAAACAGGGGTGGCCGTGCCCAAGAGACAGGGCTTCCAGGAAGCGGAGCTGGAGATTCAGGGGACACGCCCGACCCCGAATGCCACCCCTGGGCGGCAGACCCACTCCACCCTGGCATCAGGACAGCAGCCAGGTGGGCGCACGGCCACAGGACCCACTGCCTCCTACCTGCTGAGCCCCTGGGCACTCAGGGCTGGCAGGGGTGGCACACAGCCCCCAGCTAGACAACTGCCCTGTGGCGGTCACTGCGCTCGCGCGGACGTAACTCTCAGGGTCTCGCAGAAGCTGCTTGGTGAGCTCGGGCACCTCTGAAGCAAGGAGCGCTTGTCTGAAGCCGGCCTGCCCTGGGGGTCCAAGCAGCCACAACCAGCTATGACCGAAAGCTGAGTCCACAGCCTCTCCTCCCTCCCCAAAGGCAGCCTAGGTAGTCCGAGTTCCCAACTACCTGGGGACAACGGTGTGCCAAGGCCAGGCCAGCCCTCCCACAGGGACCCCAGCCCCCGGCGCCGCACCCTGCACTCACCTCCCCAGTGTCTGGTCATTTGGGTCAGGAACTCGAGGCCTGAGTCCCTTACCTCCCAGCAGGGGCTGCACAGGCGCTTCTGTAGCACAGGAAGCAGCTCTGGGGCAGGAGGAACGGTTCAGAGGGCCCGGGCCATGTCCACCCTGCCTCCCACCCAGCCCCCAGTCGCCTCCATCCCTGCTCCTCCCTCAGTTCACCCCTGGGAGGGGCTGGGATCACCTCTGAGGAACAGCTGGGTGTGGGGGTCCAGGTCGCAGCAGTCGGGGGTCTTGGGTGAGCTCAGGAGCCACCTGAGTGTGGCCTGGAAGGCCTTCTTCAGAACCTGGAGCGGGAAGAGTGGGGCTGCAGGGCCAGGAGGGGTGAGCTGGCCCGCCTGCCCCCGTCCCCGCCCTGGGGTGTAAGATGGGGACGGGATACATGGGGACAGGGAACACCGGACTTCATTTTTACGAGGCAGAAGCCTCTAGAAGCGGCCGACTGGTATCCAAGACTAGAGAGAGAGAAGACGAGAGACCAGCTCTTGTCAGGAAGCCCCACTACCGGGGAAATGAAACTTCTGCACCAAAACAGCAGGAACTACCCACGGCACCTTTATCTGAAAGCCCCGGAATCTGCCAGGCTTATCATCCAATCTCCCCACTGCCTGCTCAGTACATATGCTATTCCTGCACCCCCAGAGCATGACTCAACCCCGGGGCTACGAGAACGGGGAGATTTGCAGGAAACCTCAATGAGAGTTGGGACCCCAAGCGTAAGGCCCACCTGGTTCTAGTTTACATCTCTCATGGAGAATTCCTTGTAAGACTGGATCCTCTCCCTGCTTTCCATGGCCCGGCGACCCCTCACTCAATCTCCACCAATGCCAGGCCCTGGGCCGAACCCTGTGCAGCTGCCTGCCCCTTGAAACTCACTTTAAGAAGCAATTCTGGGGACTTCCCTGGTGGCACAGTGGTTAAGAATCCGCCTGCCAATGCAGGGGGCACGGGTTCGGGCCCTGGTCCAGGAAGATCCCACATGCCGCGGAGCAACTAAGCCCGTGCGTCACAGCTATTGAGCCTGTGTTCTAGAGTCCGTGACCCACAACTACTGAGCCTGCGAGCCACAACTGCTGAAGCCCACTGCACCTAGAGCCCGTGCTCCACAACAAGAGAAGCCACTGCAATGAAAAGCAGTGCACCGCAACGAAGAGTAGCCCCTGCTCGCCACAAGCACAGAAAGCCCGCGTGCAGCAACAGCCAATATTTTAAAATTAATTAATTATTAAAAAAAAAAAAGGCAATTCTGGCCCCAGAGAGGCCTGCAGGGGTGCCCTGCCTCTGCCTTCCTCCCCCTCCCCTTCCCTCCACCCTCCACCCTGCACCCTGTGCGTGTACCATGGAGCTGGACTCAGGGCTCACGAGGTACTCCAGGAGGACGGAAAACACCTGCGTCACCAACTCTTGAGGGCCTGAGACAGACGTGGATGGCTGAAGCACCCAACCTCCTACCCTGGGGTCTCCCCAGCCCACAAGTATGGCAACCCAAGGAAAACAGGGGACAGAACCCATCGGTCAGCTGAATCCCAGCCCCTGCCCCAGAGGAGACATGCAGAGGACAGCAGTCTTGGGATATCTCTGAGCAGCTGTGGGGCTCGCCCAACACCCGAGCTGTGCAAGAGAAAACATTCTCACTTACCGGTCCCCTGAGACAGCGCCCCCAGGAAATCCAGGGCAGCTCGCTGGACCCGGCCACAGCCCACCAGGATCGCACAGAGACGGCTGCCCACATCGGAGGTGGGGGCCGCTGAGCCACTGCAGAGCCGCAGTATTGTCACCGCAGCCCCAAGCAGGGGCGCCTGCGGCCAGGGCAAGGGGCGCTGGGGCTGGGGGAGGACGGAAGGTCAATGCAGGCCACAAGTCCCACTGCCAGTGTGGACCTGGGCCGGGCCTTACCTACCAGCGGCTGCAGCAGCCCCAGGTGGGCCAGAGCACAGCACAGGAGACCCACACAGGCCGACTTGGAGGAGAGGAGCGTGTCCACTGTCATCGAGTTGCCTGCGGCCCCCTCCAGCAAGCCTAGAGGGCGACCAGAAACAGCTCCTGGCTAGCGGGCACCTCCTGTGTGGCCACTGCAGGCCTTGCCGCTGGTCACTGCTTCATACCAGAGACCAGGCCCGGAGGTTCCGAGCAGGTGGCTCATCCAGGGTGGCGTCCAGCCGGCCGGAGCTGAGGTCTGGACCTGTCTGCAGGGCTCTCAAGCAGTCCCACTCTCCCTGCAGCCCATGCCTGGGCCGGTTTCCGCTGGTCAGAGGCCCATCTCTACGCTCAACATGGGGCTCCGAGGCAAAGCTGGCCCCCCTTCTCTAATCCTCACCCCATCGTGCGGCTGAAGCAAGACAAGTCGCAGCGAGGAAACTCACTCTCCCATCACAGAACTGACCTTCTGGGAGGACGAGTGCCAAGCCCGTGTGCCTGCTCTGGGTCAGGAACCATCCACGTGGCCCAGGCCCCCGGTAACCACCACCAACTGCCGGGTCAGCTACTCTGGGGGCCACTCCAGCTGCTGCCCACAGGGGGCAATGCTGCCCTATGAACTCCCAGGCAGGGACGCGAGCAGCGGTCACACCCGGGACGGCAGCCTACACCGCAGCCACCTTCACTCTTAGGTGGGGTGGCCAGCCAGGCGTCCCGCTGCCCATCAGCCTGCCCTGGCCCCAAGGACATTCTCAGGACCCCAGGGTCCTGCCTTCCTGCACCTGCCCACCCTTCCCACGCAGCCTACCTGGGGGTCCAGGGGCCTGAGCAGCAGCTTCCAGGACACAGGCCAGGGGCTGGAGGAGGATGCCAAAGGCCTGGGTCCTCAGCGCCTGTGGACTGAGGACAGAGGACACGGTGAGGGCTGTCCCCGCCCTCAGGCAAGCTGGCTACCCTCCTAATATCCCCAGCAAGTCTGGGCCAAAGGGGTCAGTGCTGGGGATCTGGACACCCCCTTGAGAAACAGCCTCCCTGTAAGCACTGTGACCAGCACTCACACCACTGGCAGGGGACTCGAAGGAGCTGCGAGAGCACCACCCAGGCCCCAGGAAGAGCCTGGGGAAGGCCTGGCCACACCCACTCCGATGGGCAGTGCCTGCTCAGGGCCAAAGGGATGGGATGCCCCAGCTCCTGGAAGTACACCCAATGCTGAGATATCCTTTCCTACGTTCCAGAACATGGTCTCGCCTCTCGCCGACATGCTTGGGCCCAGGGTGGTTGGGAGGCCAAGCTGGTACAGAGCTCTCCCTCCAAGCCAGCTGCCCAATCCTTCCCTCTTCCTTAGGACCACTCCCTCTCTCTGAACATCTGGAGACCCTGAAGCCAAGAGCCAGGCTTCCATCGTAACCCCAGCGCCCTGTGCCCACTTTCACCCCAGACCTGGGCCAACAAGACCGGCTCTAGTCCGCCCGAAACCCTGGAATGATTTCTCTTCCTTCCCACCTCTCCAGACCCCACACCCCCTTCCTGGTAGGGCGCATATCTCTCTCCCTCTGGGAATCTGTCCTGTCACTCCTGTCTACTGGGTCCCCCTCCACCGTCCCACAGCCCCTAGTACGCCCCCCACAGTGGCACGCACACAGGGTGGCCCAGGATCCACAAGGTGAGGCCACTGGGGAGGTGGCAGAAGGCAGTTGAGCAGGTCCTGAGTATGAACCCAGCCCTGCTCTGAGCAGGGCTGCTCCAAGATCTCTTTTATCTTTGGGGAGCCTGTGAATAAAGCTATTCCACCACTAAAAACTGTAGAAGCCGGAGCCTGTGCCAACACCTTGGTGATAACCACGGACGGCCCGGCCACGCCCCGGCCAGCTGCCTCTGACCAATCTCTGGTTTCAGGAGCTCCCCTGAAGCTCCCTGACCTCTCTGCCCGCCTCACACAACATGAACCCCAATCCTTACCAGTCCTGCAGTTTCAGGATCCCCAAAGCCAGAGGCCCTGCCTGTGTGGGGCTCAAGTGGCTCAGTGTCTGGGCCAAAGTCTCCCACAGGCCACGGTAAGAGCTCGGCGCAGAACTGCAGAGAGGAGCCCAGGAAGAGAACGTCATTCCCCCGTCCAGCCCACACCGTGCCCAGGGGGCCGCCGCGGCCTGGGCTGGGTGTGCCGGCTGAGACGGAAGGCCTTTCCCAGGTGTGCGGGCTTCCAGACCCCCTCTGGTGTCCCCTCTACTCGAGGCAGCGTTCTCGGGCAGCCAGGGAGATGTGGCCCAGATGTGATGGCTGCCCCAAGACTTCCCGAAGAAAACAAGCCCCACCTCCTGCCCACCCCACCAGCTGCGCCCTGGGGGCCTGACCGGGCCACGCTGAGGAGGAGATCCACGAGCGAGTGTGAGGCTGGGATAGGGTCTTTCTCGAGCAGACGGGCCACGAGGGGGCTCAGCCGCACCCAAAGGCCTTGCGTCCAAAGGCCGTGGCAGTGCCCGAACGCAGTGGTCAGGACACTCAGGGCCTGTGTGACCTGCGGGACGGCTGTGGAGCACAGGGAGTCTTCGATGTGACCCACGATCTTCTGGGCACATGCTGGCCAGTCACAAGCCTGCGGACTGCAGTGGCCCTCGGCTGGGCCCCGCATCGCCAAGTCCAGAATGTGCACCAGGAGCTGCCCGGCTGCCGAGGCCACAAACAGGCTGGGATCTCCCTGCAGGGAGAAGATGGTGTCAACTGCACCTGGGGGGCGGGGAGGGACAACGGGTGGGGAGAGAAACAGGGTTCAGCTGGAACAGAGTCCATGGTGACAGCAGAGACGCTGAAACCACTGAGCAGCTTCAACCACTGGACTTCCGACCCTCACGGACAGAACTCAGAAACCACCCAATGCGGAGGCACTGTCAGAGGCCCAGCCTCCCCGCTACTCAGAGGCAATGGAATCAGAATGGAGGGGTCACAGGGCGAGGGGCTTTAGAACCCTGGCCACTTGGGATTCTTCTCGTCAGTTTCAAAGCCACCCCAACTGCTGGCTCTCACCTACAAGCCACAGGACACCGTACACCCTTGAGGGGCCTCCAACCCTCGGTTACCCCAAATGTTCCTCACAACAGCCCTACGATACCACAGCCACTTTCATGTTCAGAGGAAGAGACCCAGCAAGGTGCAGTGACTTCCCAGGAGTCGCCGAGCATCAGGCACGGCGGGGGCAGAGGCGGAAGGCAGGGCAGACCGGGGCACTCACCACAGGCGGCGAGGAAGCGCAGGGCGCTAGGATGCTGTGCCAGGGTGCGCAGGCCCTGGATCCAGCCGCTGCGCACAGCGGGGGCCGTCCAGGCCGCTCCTCCGAGGGGGCCCACCTCCCCAAAGAGCATGGGCAGCAGCTCCCCCTGCTGGGAAGCAGAGAAGGAAGTGGGGACCTGAGCAAGCTCCCAGGGGACCCCACATCAGAGACGGCTTTTCTATCCTTCATAGCTGGTCGAGGCGCTTCTTGGGGGGAATTTCTCGTGAGCGGCCGACACAAAGAGCCTGTGAGAGGTGGCAGGTGGCCACCAGAGCAGGCCGATGGCAGCCACAGCACTGCCAACTGTGCCTTCCAGGGGACAGAATTTCGGAAGGGAGAACTGGGTTTTACATAAAGCCCCATCAACCCTGTCACAGTTCACTTCAGAAACCCTTCCCCCAAACAGCCCACCAACTGCAACACCAACAGTCCCCCTCTGACCGTGACACGCTGCGCTCAAGGATCCCAAAGGTCTCCACGGCCTACTGAGCTCTTGTGCTTGGCACTCGGGGCCCTCCAGGGCAGCTGCCCTCCTCCAGGTGTCCCCTACCCTGGATCCCCCAGCACACACACCCCATACACCTGCTCAAACCCCTTACAACCCGGCTGCAAGACCACTGCCCCTACGAATCTGACCACCCCGCCCCGTCAGCAGGCAGTGGCTAACTCCCCGCTCAATCCCCACCTGCTCGTGGACGTCCACAGGACAATAACGCATTGTCCTGATCTGCTGCCACGTGCACAAGGCTCTTGTTCACTACAGGGTGCCAATGAGTGGGAAACTCGGGGGCTGCCTCTTACCAACGGAGCCCCTCACTGGTGTAGCTACTAGCTCTGAGCCTTGTCTATCTTGACAATAAAATGCTGGTCCCCACCCTCAAGTCATCTCAGACTCCAGCGTAAGGGACCACGGGGCCTCGGAGACACACTTCCAATCGCTCAAGGATGACTCTAACTCCGCAGTGGCCTCGAGGCCTTGAGGGGTGTTGCTGGAGGCGGCGGCTCACAGGGCAGGCCCTCTGTGGGATCTCGCATCACCGAAATGCGCCCCCAGAGCTGCAGCCTCTCCCTGGGGGCAGCTCGCAGCCAACGGGAAGGTACAAAGGCTCAGCCCCCCACCTCAGGTAGTCTGTCCACATGTCCGCTGCCCAGGCACCGTCTACTGGTGAGCATCCGGCTGCTGAAGGGCCCTTAGGGCTACCAGACCCCCTGGGAGGCTGTGAAGGGCCAGGTGAAAAGGGAACAGGAGCCCAAGCCAGTGCCACGGGCCCAGGACAGAAAGCAACCTTCCACTGCGACTCAGAGCCCGAACCTGCCCGTGTCCCTCGTCCCCACGTGCAGGGGGCCGACCACCAGACTGAAGGGCAGTCAGTGGCCTTCTAAGCCCCTAAAGCCATGGTCAACCTTGGGAAGGAAGAGGAGGCCGTGGAGAAGTAGAGACGGGAACTGGGAAGTACTCAGGAAATCAATGACGTTGGGGAAGGCCATCTGATTGGGACTGAGGATTTACTTTCAGAGCAACAGGTGGTGTAACAGAGCATTCGCACAGTGCGACTCTTCAGGGTCTAGTGTGAGCTCTGCCAGCTCTGTGGGATTCTTATATTGAGTCTTCACTGTCTCCTAATCCAGGAGAAAGATGAAGACTCCTGACCTGCTTACTGGCCAGGGCGCCCAGGATAACACGAATGTGATTTTGTAAACTGAGGTGTTCTACCTACTGCAAAGCACCAGAGGTATGGGTGGATTATCACACATGAAGTCATTTCCTAAAACACACTTCCGTGTGGAACATCCTGGGAAGCCTGTCCCACAGCGAGCTGGTGTGGGCTGGGTCCCTGGAGCCTGCACTGCTGAACTGAGGAACACCCATAAAGGGCAGCGCCAGGGCAGAGAGCCAGCCCCAGCTCTGCCATATTTTAAAATGTTCACCGTTCACCCCAACATCATTCCTGGTCAGTTCTTCAAAGGAGAACTATACTCAGGAATAAAAACCTTGCGGTACACGTCAAGACGCGGGGCAAAACAAGCTTCAGAGACTCAGGGGTCATGACAGCCACCAGTGCTTTGTGTACCTGCAGGAGAAGGTGGGTCACTCAGGTGGGAGGACCCAGGCTCACCTGAAGATACTGGAAGCAGTTTTCCTGGGCTGCAAATATCCCTGCGAGGCGGAGTGAGAAGGAGAGGATTCTGGAACTTAGGTCCTGGGATTTCAGCACGTGGAACAGCAGCTCTACCAGGCAGGGATTTTCCTGTAGTAACATGAGGCTGGACCCTGGAGACAGGCCCAGCCGGGAAGCATGTTACCAGGGGCACAGCGCATGCCTCCCTAAGGGACCATTCTTCTGGCAACCCCCAGACTCCCTTCCTCTCAGGCTATTAGACTCAGCAGTCCAACCGGGAGGAGATCGTTGCAACAACTGCCACAAAGGATCCATAACTTTAATGCAATGAGGGAGACAAAATAGAAAGCCAATACCTTAACAACAGGCAAGGGGCTGGGACAGAATATACAAGTGGCCAGCAAACCACGAAAGATATTCTGCCTTGCTGATTACGAAAAAGAAATGCAAATTAAAGCAGAGGACAATTTTCACCTCTCCAACGGATACTTTTCTCTGAGAATACGAAAGCGAGAAGCACAATGGAACAGGCATTCTTTTCCAGATGTGGCATCCAAAACGTCTATAGGCAACTGCTCTGTCATTCCAAAGCACTGACGGGGTGGGGGAGGCGAAGGGGGAGGAAACCTGGGGCAACACTGGGAGGGCTAACACTGGGAGGGCTTCCACTGCGAGGCCCTTGTGAAAGGACAATGAGGCACAGTAAGGAGGGAAAAACAGGGTGAAGGAGAGAGAAGCAAGAATCAAAGAAACCAAAAACATGTGGGCAAACCTAAAAAAGCACTGACTTTAAAAATTAAGTAATTTTGAAGGAGTTTAAAACAAAACAGAATCAAAATACCAGACAACAAAACACGGAAGACTGGACTCAGCTGGAGTTAAAGTGCCCGAGGCTCCGTGTGTGGTTGGCGCAGAAGATATTCTAACTGACGTTCAACTTTTACAATCCAGTTTGCACGTAAGACTAACCCCTAAAAACATAAGTGGAATGCTTCAAAACTTCACTTCAAAACCAGAAAGACTGAAAAAACAGAAGCTTTATTAATCCAATGGGGTGGCAGAAAAAGAGATAAAAGTCATAACAACAAGGCATGGAAAAAATATTTTAAATGCAAAAGAATATAATAAAAATAGGTTCAAATATAACAGTAAACTCAACAAATGAAACTGTCCATTAGAATAAAGAGCTGTGCAGACTAGATCAAGAACCAAAGGCTAGCCTCACACTGTGTGTAAGAAACAATGAAGCGTGATAACACAGAAGGCCAGATTTGTAAAGGCTGAAAAGATACAGCTGGCAAATCCTAATTTTTAAAAAGCTGCTGCAGAAAGAGTAATATCAAACAAAACTGACTTTAAAGGAAAAAGCTCTGTCAGAGCTTTAGAAAGAAAGTCATTGCTCCAACAGCCAAACCCTGGAAAATATAAGTCTAAGACTGTACATACCTAACCTAACTTCAAAATATACAAAGGGGGAAAAAAGACAGAATTTCAAACAGAAATTGTTGAATCCACCATCTTAGTTTAAGATTTTCACATATCTCTCAAAAACAATTAAGCAAACAAATTAGCAAGAACATCACAGGTTTTAACAACGTAAACTTGAACTAAGGAACAAGTATGGAGACTATATTCTTTTCATCATGTACAACACTGAGGAAAATACATACAGGCTGGGGGAGGAGGGAAGAGGTTAACTGCTAATGGACAGCAGGTTTCTTCTAAGGGGATGAAAATGTTGCAAAATTAACCTTTGGATGGTGGCAAAACTGTGAATTTACTAAAAACCACTGAATTACACACTTTAAATAGATCAATTTCATGATATGTAAATCATATCTCAAATAAAGCTATTTAAAAATAATTTTTAATAGAGTTACCATATGATCCAGCAATCCCATTCCTGGGCACATATCTGGAGAAAACCATAATTCGAAAAGATACATGCACCCCAAAATTCATCGCAGCACTATTTACAACATCCAAGACATGGAAGCCACCTAAGCGTCCAGTGACAGATATGGATAAAGATGTGGTGTGTGTGTGTGTGTGTGTGTGTGTGTGTGTAGAATGGACTATCACTCAGCCATAAAAAAGGATGAAATAATGCCATTTGCAGCAACATGGATGAACCTAGAGATTATCATACTAAGTGAAGTAAGTCAGACAGACAAAGACAGATATCATATTACTTATATGTGGAATCTAAAAAAAAAATGATACAAATTAACTTATTTACAAAATAGAAACAGACTCACAGACACAGAAAACAAACTTATGGTTACTAAAGGGGAAGGGGGGGTATAAATTAGCAGTTTAGGATTAGCAGATACGAACTACTATATATAAAATAAACAACAAGGTTCTACTGTATAGCACAGGGAGTTAGTCAATATCTTGTAATAAACTATAATGGAAAAGACTCTGAAAGTGTATGTGTGTATATATACACAAAAAAAACAAATCGCTTTGCTGTACACCAGAAACTAACACAACACTGTAAATCAGCTATACTTCAATTAAAAAGATTTTTTTTTAATTTAACTACTAGGCCACGATTGAGGACTCTATAAATACCAAAAAATAATATCCTATAGAGAAATCTATAGAACATGTGCAAAAATGGTCTGTGTACTACGCCACGATAAAAGCCTCAACAGATATAAAAGAATCAAAATCAAATACTTTCTAACTCTAACCAAATAAATTAGAAATCAGCAATAAAAAGACTGAAAAAAACCCCATGTCATGAATCTAAAGATACCCTTTTACATATTGATGATTTGTGGATAAAGAAATATTATAATGAAAAGTATGAAATATTTGGAAGTAAATCACTACAAAAGCACCACATGGTAAGACTTGCAGGGTGCAGCTAAAGTGATACCTGCAGAGACATGTGTAGCCTTAAATGCATCTATTAGAAAACAAGACAGACCTAGATATTCAACTCAAAAGAGGGTAAAAGAACAGGATAAACCAAAGAAACAAACAGCAGAAATTTATGACATGTAATCCACACGAAAACAATTATCAGACAAACATTTACATGAAAAGATTTACGTACAAAGAAAGCCATTATGTCGTTATTTATAATAATGACACATTAGAAACACAGCCATCTAACAACAGTGGACTAATTGTAAAATTAACGTCCATTCACAGAGCAAACTGACATACAGTCAATAAAATCAACATGTCAGTGGGGAAACACGCACTAGGACAGTAAGAGAGAAAAAGCAAGATATGTTATATTTACGGTGTGATTTCATTTTTATAAAAAAGTACAGAATTATGATGTGTTAAGAAAAAAGGCTGGAAAGAAAAAAATGTTCGGAGTGGTTTAATCTTCCTCTTTACTCCTCTGTGCTGTTCAAGTTTTATTTAAAGAATATGTATTACTTACATAATCAGAAAGAAAACCCGATTTCTTAAAACAAAAAAAAACAAGGTAAGTTTGTCCCGTGGCCTCGGCAGCCACCTAGCGTGGCCTGAATACCGGGCGGCCTGCAGCTCAAGCTCTCCTGATCACCCCCTTAGGTTCAGCCTGCCGCGTCCCCAAAGCCAGGGGGAATCTCTAAGGATGAAGGAAGGACACCGGACAGACAGTCCTTCCCGAGGACAGGGGAGCCCGGCACCCTCTGGCCTCCGGGGAAAGTCAGCAGCCGCACCCTCACCCTTACCTGCTTCGGTTACCGCTGTAAACCAGTCCAGCAGCTTCTCCAAACAAGTGTCATCTGCCACAGGCTGCCCGGGGTCTGCCAGGACGGCACAGAGCGCAGGGAGGAGCCGGGAGCACTCTGGGTCCATGACGAGGCTGGGGCTCCTGCAAAGGCACTGTCAGGGCCAGACCCCGTCTGCCCTAGCCACAGGCATCCCCACGCCCGCCCAGGCCCCAGAACTCTCACCTCAGCCCAGGTGACCACAGTCTTCAGACGGAAACTGCAAGTCGCCGGGATGGACGTAAAGCCTCAGCTCAGGTGGGACCGGAGGCTGTCAAGAGCAAGCAGAGCCCTCCATCCTGGCGGTGGAGATGGAGGGGAATCTACAGCACAGCATGAGGCCTGAGCAGCTCAAAGTCGGCCAGCCTGGGACCCTGGTGGGAGGGGAGAACGAAGGGAGCACGAAGCTGAGCGAGGCTGCAGGCGGGCCCGAGGGAGGGGCGTGTGCGCGCTCTGGGGCCGGCCACGTGCAGGAGGCAGAGCGGCTCAGGACGAGTTGTAAGTGGCTCAGTCCAGACTGGCGGTGTGTGTCTGTCCCTCCCAGGGTCAGTGTGAAAACCCTGCAGCAGCAGTGTGCGGGGCGCGGGGGCGGGAACCACTGCCGGTTCCTCCCGCGGCGGCAACTGGACCTGCGTGTCCGGCCTGGGAAGGGTCCAGGGAGCCCGTCGGTCCTGTGCTCAAGTACGGCTCTTGCAGGGGGGTGGGGTGGCCAGTGACTCTGTGTGCCGGGTCAGGAGCAGGCCTGCCTGGGCTGGGGCGTCTGTCTGTCCATCCCTGGCCAGGCTAAGTCCTTGCGCAAGGCGCCCTCCCTGTGGACCCCGCTGAGGACGCCAGGCCGGCGGCCGCGGTGGTGCCGGGGCCCAGCCCGGGCCACGCACGCGGCCCCCAGGCTGCTCTCCGGCCCCGAACCCCGACCCCGCGGGGCCCGCCACAGCGACCGCGACCCCTTCCCTGGCGCGCGCCTCACCCGCTTCACGTCCGTCACCGCTGCAGGCCCCGCCCCGTAACGTGCGACCTGCCGGGCTTGGAGGGGGCGAGGACGGGAACGGCGGGCGTGGGGAACCGTGAAATCGCCCTGGAGGTGACTCCGAGAGCCCAGAGGGCCCAGGCTCGGGGAACGAGCTCAGGCTGAGAAGGACAGGCCGCCGCCGAACGAATCCACTCACCCACCCCCAGCGGGACGCTCACAGGTACGTGCTCGAGGATCCGGCAAGCTTTGCGCCCGGAAGGCAGGGCTTTCGGCGGAAGGGGCGTGGCTATGTGTGAAGGGGCGTGGCCTCGCCGGCCAAAGGGCCACGTGTCTGGGCGGGCAAGCGAAGCAAAGCGCCAGCTGCGTAGTAGACAGATCTTCCTCCGCTCGGAATGGGGTTTCATCCCGTTTGTAAGTCCAAAATGCATTTAATGCCCCTAAGCCACCCAACATCATAGCTTAGCGTAACCTACCTAAAACTTGCTCAGAACAATTCCATTAGCCTACAGTTGGGCAAAATCATCTAACTCAAAGCCTATTTTATAATAAACCGTTGAATATGTCATGTAATTGATGGAATACTGTACTGAAAGTGAAAAACAGGATGGTTGTCTGGGTACAGAATGGCTGTAAGTGGATGGTTTTTTACCCTTGTGATTGCGTGGTTGTCTGGGAGCTGCGGCTCGCCGCCGCAGCCCAGCGTCATGAGAAAGGATCCTACCTACCGCATATCGGCAGCATGGGAGAAGATCAAAATTCCAAATTTGAAGTACGGTTTCTACTGAATATGTATTGCTTTTGCAGCACTGTAAAGTCAAAACACTGTAAGTGGAAGCATGGAAATTATGGAACCGTCTGTAACTAAGAGAAAGTAAGTGAAACAACAGATGCAGGAAGGGCAGGGGGTTTGCGGAGCCCCAGGAGAGGAGCAAGAGATACTGGCGCATAGGTAGGTTAGATCCTGAAAGCACTTGTCTGCCACGTGAACAATACCCCGAGGAAGCAGATGGAAGTTAAGAAGGTGAGAGGCCTGGTAAGATTCACCTTTTATACACAGCTCTGTTGGCAGCTCAGAGGAGAGCATGTGGTTTCTTTTAGGATCCATCAGGGAAGGTGTAAATAGGGAACCAGAACTTGGGGTACAGACTGTACCTGACACCACTCCGGAAACAGGGCTTCACAGAGCAGAGGAGCGCCAATGAGTGAAGGGGATAATTTCAGAACAAATAAAATTTTGCCATTTAAAATACCATTCAAGTAATTGGACCAGCGGCAAAGCGTTACCTGGTAGCTTGTTTTTTTGAGGTGCTCACCATGTGCCAGGCACCATGCTGAATTTTAGCTGTTTTCTCCTTTAGTGCCCACAAAAGCCCTGAAACTGTTTCTGCTTTGCAGACAAGGAGACGATGGTGAAACTACTAAACCTGAGCTCCTGAGCACTAACCAGCTTGTGGGGAGACAGCGTCCGACCACCGTGTGGCTCACCC